>NW_021703779.1:93356474-93480147 GCF_005190385.1 Monodon monoceros | reverse complement strand
CGGGCCCAGCCGCTCCTCGGCATGTGGGATCTTCCCGGACCGGGGCACGAACCCGCGTCCCCTGCATCGGCAGGCGGACTCTCAACCACTGCGCCACCAGGGAAGCCCCCTCTTCTTTCTTCAGATGTAAAATAATAAATTGTTTTAGAGACAAAACCCAGATCATCATTTTCACGATGCAAAATAATTGCTTGGTATATTTTTTCAGTTGCTTACAGTGCAAATTTGGACATCAAACCTTCAAACAAAAGCTGGGTCTACAGGCTAGCAAATGAAGTCAAGATACGGCAGGAACGTGGCCATGTCAGTCTCTTATAAATACCAAGACATGATTTCTTTTTTTAAGTCTGATTTTGCGGTCAGATCAAAATAACCCAGCAACCACAAAATTTGTGCTGTGTCACCATGGTGCATGCAATTTAGTGAATCTAAGGGATAAAATAAATTTCAAGAGACCAGGGTTTGATCCAGACACCTCTTACTTCCTAAATGCATGACAAGGCCTGATCCTAAGTGACTCAGTGTCTTCATGCCAGTGAAGAGACAAAACAACAATCGTGATTGCTGATTCAAACTGACAACTACTGCTTCACTGAACAATTTCCTTATTTGAGTTATAAAATCACCCAAGTACTGTAAATCTCCTAACATCAACTTCAACTTCCAACTCATCTTTTGGTTGATTTATGTTGAAGTCATTCAGAAAAGGAACTTGAACTGGCTTCGAATACCCTCCAGGCATTCCGTTCTAATCCTGAGGTTCTGAGATTGGAATTACTTCTTCCCTTTTTTTTTTTGGCTGCACCGCACAGCTTTTGGGATCTTGGTTCCCGACCAGGGATCAAACCCGGGCCCCCTGCCATGGAAGCGCAGAGTCCTAACCACTGGACTGCCAGGGAAGTCCCACTTCTTCACTTTTTGATATCCTAGATTTACTCTTACCTCCGGACGTAAAGCTCATGTACTTCTGGTTGTTGACTGTTTCTTTGGAATCATAGAATTTGAGAACGTCTAGAACGGCTTGGGGGTTCTTCTTCTGTTCCAGCTTTGTTATGTTGGAGGTTTGGAGTAATCGTGCCCATTGCTCAGGAATTCCCTGTGGACAACCAAAGGGAAAGAATGGAAGCTCGGAACATTCAACAGCTGCATTTTCATGTTCCAGCAAAGTTCTTCACCAAGAAGCCCATGCTACCTGTAGGATTACACTTGGGAAACTGAAGTTACACTCTAGATTTAAAGTTAGTAACTTAATAATGCAATCATTCTCTTCTCTAATTAAAACACATAGGTAAAACTAAGATCCAACTTAAAAAGGGTGGGTGGGAGTATGACTGGGATAGAAAAAAAAAAAGCGCATGAAAATCACCTCCATATTAACTCTGCTCATCCATGAAATGATGTTTACGGCTTAGCTTATTTTTTCTGGCGACTCAGGGCAGACATAGCAAAGACTTCTCTAAATTTGTGCACAGCATAGTAATAGTGCAGATCAATAGATTTTATATGACTGGAATAACATAAGCTGTTTCTGGGCATGTTGTAATCAGAATATCTTTTAGAATAAAAGTAAAGCCTCACCCTTGGTCAGTTCATACTCTGTGGTTATCAAATGTAATTTTTTGGGGGGGTCTAGAGCTTTAATATAAAGGGGGATTGAGAGGAGACAAAAATAGAATCATGGACGAGCAATAACCACAGGGGTGCTAAATAGTAACATTTTCCCTGCAGCTTTCTCCTCTCCTCCCCCCATCCCCTCCTCCCCACTTCGTTCATTGGCCACATAGAACCTGGGGACAGTGGCAACCATGCCAAAGCCTTCTGAAAATTTGCAATAATCTGAAGCATTTAGAGCAGAGAGGAGGGAGTTTGTTTGGCAATCTAACAAAGGAGAATTGCAAAAATTACACAGAGAGGTTAGCTTTGTATTGAGCGTTCAGCACTCTTTCCTACATGTTTGGCCTACAGATGTCCCCATTTCATAATTAACCAACCTCCAAGAGAACTTGGAGCGAGAAACAGACACACTCTTCCTGAAGTGCATCTAGACACAATTTACGTGGCTTTGTCCTATGAAGTCTCGGCAAAACAATGTGTGACGTGGGCCTCCAGAGTTTGGGAATGACAACAAAAAAGTGAGATAAGCCAAGCAACAACTCTACTGCACACACATGAACCTGCTGCTGCAGTGCTATGACATCTCAAAGAAGCACTTTGATGCAAGCTTCTTTTGGGCCTGTGACGCACCTCTGGGAGCTTCCCTGGGCACATCTGTGAGCCATAGAGATCTGGCTGTAATGGACGTAAATAAAGAAAGAAAAGAAAGTTAAAACAGAATGTGGGACAACTTAGAAGGTGGGAGGAGATGAAACCAATGGGTCTGAATGGGGAGGGGTTAATCCCTTCTAAAGTGGGGCGGTTATGAAAATAGGGAGGTATTAACTAAATCAGGGGCAGGACAGGCTACAGGGCAACAGATTTAAGAAAACAGAGAAAACAACGATGTTCCAAAGTTTGGATGCATAGTTCCACTTTTGGCCAGATGCTTCCTCCATAAATATGCAATAATAAGGATTAGTATTAAATGACTGGAGAAATTACTAAAAGGCAGAAACATGAATTTGGAGGGAAGAAGTATGGCATCATGAAAAGCTTCAACAGCAATTTGTAAGTTGTTTTTACGACTGGGTGAGCACAGGTAGCCAATGGCCATGTGATGAACTTACAAATTTCAGTTCCCAATTCTGGTGAACCATTTTCAATTTCACATTGGAAGTGTCTGTATGGCTAAAATTCAAAGAAGAGGTATATGGTGATGCTGAATTTAACCTGTTCTCATTAAGGTGATTCTTCTGTATTTTGGAGCTAAAGTCGTGGCTGGCTTAGAGAAAACTAGATTAAGGATTTCCCACACAGCCAGACTCTATGTTTGAATTTCTTAGACATTTAGACCAGGGAAAGGGAAACCATTTCGTTTCAAACCATATTATGAATAATCTCCATTTTAATGCCGCAGTTCTAAAGTCCCACTTCCCACAAAATAAGATCAGATATAAGGTAACAGCTTTGTCTAAATAAAGATGATATTTCCAATGCTACAGAAACATGCTTTTACCCAACTGATTTGATTTGGGTTACAGGTCTTTGATTCCTGGCATTTGGGGTTACTCCAAGCACAGTGAAAGGACACTTTTACATGCATTCATCACGCAATTTGATGCTAAAGCCTTAAGCGAAAAATTTGAACTCAGGAGCCCATGCATGATCCCAGTTCTGATTCTAAGTGCAATTAATAGCATTTGGTTAATACTGTAATGGCCAAAGGAGTTATTAAGTGTTACAAAACCAGGTATGCATTGCACATAACCACCAGAGCAGACATCACTGGCATGATCATTACCATAATCATTAGAATATTTGCAGTTATTATACATACTCATGGCACTTCTAAACTTTTGTGATAATAGTCTTGTGATCACTAGACAGCAGGAAAAACTGCTGTCAATTGCAAAAGATCCTCCAGACAACTATACTTACCACGTGACTACACTGATGACATAATTGTTTTCTTTTTTTGAGATAAACCAGTTCATCAATGAAACCTGACACTTAAATTTGAATGTATGCCATAAAGGCATGTAATCAGAAAGCCATAACTCATTACTCCAAATTGAGGTACAAACCCCAAAAGTCAGATAGCTAATGGAGACCTAGAAGTGTGAGCATCAGAAGCCTGACCATGTATGTAATAACAGCTAGATGTACATCAAGCTGGGGATTGTCCAGTGTAGCCCAGGAGAATGGCAGCATGATACAACAGGCCAAGCATTTATCTTATCATAAGAAATGATAATGTATATCACTCATACCATTTTTCCCTCTGATTGACTTGAAGCGACCGTCACAGGTCTAGAGGTCTGGAAGGGGGAGTTCTGAAGTATTTGGGACAAAAATGGTAATATAAAGGGTAAGGACTTATAGTAGTTTCATACCCAAAATCTCACCTCCCAACCTAATTTTAACCTCAGGGTCCAAGTGTGTGACCAAGTGTACAAGGTTGTATGGGCCAATTAGCCAAAGGGTAAGCACCAAGCAATACACCAAACCAGTGTCCAAATATTCCAAATAACAGGCCCTTGTGAGACAACTGGACTCGACAGTTCAACAAATTGCTCAAGATTCAACCTCAACAACTGTAATGATCAAATTTAGTAATATGTCCCTCCCCCTCCACGTGAACACACGCATACACACACACAACCAATTAGTGGTACTGGGGCGATTAAGACCCCATTCTAAATCCTACCAATAAAATGACTTTTAAAAGCTTATTATCATTTGGTATTTTTAAAGTTAGTAAATATAAATCATAGGTTAAGATAGTAAAAAAAAAAGGCAGAATTTGGTATCTTTAAAAAACAAGGTGGGGACAAATAGTTATGAAAGATTATCACAGCGACAATAAAGTACATCAGATTTCCAAATTTAGCCTGCGTCTCATCTATATATTCAGTGGATTTCTAACAATTGCATCCAAACACTTTATTTTATATTAGGTTTTTGGGAGGAGGGGAAAGGTTCTTGTTTGGTTTGGTTCAGTTGCATCAAAATGTTTTTCACAGTTGGAAAGATTGCCCATCACACATCCCACCCCACCCCTCTCTGGTTGATTCTTGGGGTTCTAACTGACAGCAAAGTGAAAATGGATGGTCTCCAGTCAGCAAGATGATGGTGATTCACTTTCCTTCATTTCCATTCAGAACCCATAAAGAACAAAGGAAAAGCTAAAGATAGAGAAATTCTATCAGGAGATGTCAAGCAAGTAGGAAAGAGTGGAAAAAATTTAAAAATTGGAAAGGAACCAGAGTATCACATGAGAATAGTGGAGGGGAAAATTTTCACATCAGAAAACAAAAAGGAAGAATAAAAGAACAGAGAAATATGGAATGACAACAATAAAACAAGAAAAGATTAAACAGAAGAAAAGCACATGGAAAACAAAAAGGTCAAAACAGGAAAGACAGTTCTTAAAATAAAAAAGGGAAGATTTTTAAGATAAAACTTATAATGATTCAGTGCTTTTACTGTTTCAAACATCAGAAAAAATAGTCGTCTCTTTGTTTATGATTTTTTAAAAATCTAAACTTGTTCAGATTATAAAAATATATATAAATATTTTTTGTTTTGGGTGGTGATGATGGTGGTGGTAGTGGTGACAGTGAGGTTATATTTTCTAAGTGTAGCTAACAGAATATTCTCAAATACAGCAAAGAACAGAGGCTGGGCTCAAACTCAAGGCCATTTGAATAATATCTCTGACTCCAATGATGAAATTGGCTAAACCAGTATCTCAACTTTATCAATGTCAGCACTTCTTAACGTTCTCTTCTGCTTGCTACTGAGAACATACAATCAGCTCACATCACTTTACAAGGCTAAGATGTTTAGTCAGTTTCCATTTCATTCTCACACTGCTTGCTTCCGGAATTGAAAAAAGAAGGTAATTTGTCAGTTCAGAAACATGGTTTGATTCTCCAAATCAAATTAATTTGTTCCTTCTTTTTTAAAATTTAATCTTGTGACACAGTCTACTCACTAACCATCATGTTATAAAATAGGAAATTTAATTATTTAATACCTAAATTTCTCTCTGGTTTAAGAATACAAGAATTAACGGTAATGGTTCTATCAAAGAATTTTTTTCCAGAATGCATTCAAAATTACTCATTATCTCAGAATGCACATTTTGATTGAGGTCCTTACTAGTATAAAAATGTAGTTAATCTTCCTGAGGACATGTTTCTAGCCACATCTTTTCCTTCATCCATCTAAAAGAAAGATGCCAGATCTTTAAAAAAAAAAAAAAGGTATAAAATATCATAGATCTGAGATCGTGTGCTATTTGAGCACTAAAAATATCCAAAGAAAGACTGGATCTATAGCTATAGTCTTTCTGGAGAATTCTTACTGGTATTTATTGTGCACTATGTATATATATTATATTTGTGTATATGTATATATATATATATATATATACACATATACACAAATATAAAGTAAGCATATAACCACTAAAGCATACGATACAGCCATCGATATTTCTTCCTGAAACATGGGGTCTGTTGTTTTGAATGTCTACAAAATATACCTGTAAATAAGCCTAAAAATAAGCTATGTTCTTGAAATCAAAGAGAAGAAAAGGTCGATTTTACAGAGATTTTTGGTTAGTGTGGTTAACTTATCTGGGTAATCCAGGTTCCATTGTAAAGCCTGAATTATTCAGATAGACTGTCTTCACTGGCCAAGTTGAGTCAATGGTTCTCTGATTCACTTCAAGTGCTAAAGCATAGGCTCAAGCTGAGTCTATCTGGACTACATCTCCTGTGCCATGGTAAATTAGCATTTTCAATCACGTTGAAGGCTAACCGCGATCAGACGTTTTTGTTAAGATGGACAAAATAATTTTGCCAATACTCTTGCCACTCTCTAGTTCCATCTGTGATTGTCTAGGCAAAGTCCATCTTCCTTGAAATCACCAAAGACATCAAGTCTGACATTTTGGGACGTGGCAATTCTTCCTTCAAACCTATTTTCACAAAGGAATCTTTTCATGCCTTACAAAAAAAAAAAAATAAGGAGCTTACTTACAGTGAATTCCCCGGTGACTGCATCAAACCCCACATGAATCGTATGTTCAAAGTCTGAAGGAAGAGAGATCTCTGGGCGTTCTTTCTCTTTCTTCTTATTGGCTAAAGGCAAAATGTTAACATGTATTTATTTGGCATCCATAAGTTGTACAATTAGGTTCATCAAAATAATTACAAAGTTGAAAGGCAATTGAGTCCAACACAATTATAACAATATTTAACTCCAGAATTTATAATTTTATTTAAATAAATGGCTGAGAGTTTGACAAAATGCTATGTCCAAATAATTTACAAATTTCCAAATCCCATTCAAACAAAACTTGCAGTCAAACTGATTTATGTCCTTTACCAGTCTAATGATGCAATCAGCAGGTATCTAGGTATATTGTGTTTAACTGGTCTTGTTGGATCAAATTCCACATACTGTAGAAGAAATTCATTAGACTCAAGTCAAGCTAAGCCTTACTATTAGAAAGAAAGAATAGAAAAGTGCTTAAGCTATCTATAAAGTGTTATGAATTGTTTCTATTTTAAACCATAGCTAAATATCAAGTAACTAGAACTTTAATTTACACGTTTACATTATGAAGAGTAGCTTAATAGGCTCTTGGTCTTCTTTCAACGAGAATACTACTGCAAAGCAATAACATTGCTAGTAAAAAACAAAACACAAATTGTTGCTTTTTACTGAATTAATTTTATCGAGTTCTTAGAAACCTCAAACCAATTCCTTGGTTTAGTCATTTTAGTTTGTAGCTATTTTTCCATGTCCCTATAAATTTTGTCACAGTAGCCATTCAAAATCATTGTTCTCAAGTAACAGATTATTCATAGTGACACAATTATGAAGAAATACATCAACAGTTAATAAATCAAAAGCCTTTAAAGGTATAATCACTGAAGAAATTAAGTTGGGAACTGTAATGAAATTAGTCTATCTCAAAAGAGATCACAGGAGGAAGTTATTATGGAAGCATTGTAAAATGGCATTTCCTAGCTTCCATAATAGACAGAGCAGCAACTTTGAGCATGTATCTCTGATATGGCTGCATTTCACAGTCAAAAAAATAATACTCACCCTAATACTGGGTAAGTCAGCATGAACCAGTTTTGCCCCATTGAAACCAATCAACTTTAGAGTTGCCAGGGTGGCAAATTTAGAACATTCTGGTTCAAATAGATGTTTCCTTGGCCTCAATTTCAGACAACATTTAACTAACCGTAATGGATCACTGGTTTGGGGGGTTACCCAGGACAAATTTTAAATTCAAAACATTTCATGTTCAAATGTCATTCGTATGGCTTCTTTTCACTTTCTACTCTCTCTCACTGTTCCATATCCGCCAGCCAGAGGACAGAGATATGGGACAGAAATATGGAAATTCAAGTAGTAAGAGGATTAAGATACAGGATTAAGAAAGAAAGGTTGGGGTTGGGGGGGGGGACAAGGGTCACTCAAAGTCTTTGCCTGGCCATGGAACACATTTAGGACTCATTTTGAAAAGTATATATGTGCCATCTAACTTCAGTTCAGCATGGATTCCACATTTACAGTGAGCCTACTTTATTGACTATCATTTTAACTGAACATTAGAGTTTTGGGTAGGTACTTCTACTTCCCCTGCATGTTTATGGACTGTAGCTACCATTTATACTTGTTCACCTACCACTTTTACTTGTCCAGAAAGGCAAACAGAACAATCAGCTTTCTGTTCTTGCCACTTCACTGAAGATGTCCCAGCCACTTCTGTAATCGTTTTCTTATTTTCCTCTTTCCTGATCTCCCATCCATGTTGGACACGGCCAACCGCCTCTCTTTATACTTCCTTGACAATGTGGTCTGATTCTCCTCCTCCCTCAGTGACCATTCTTCATTTGATGGGCATCCTTTCTTCTGCCTTTCCTGGTGCAGTCTTTGGCATTCATTCCTCTTGGATGGCATTCACTCCCAGATACTAACTCATGATGGGTAATTCCCTAATCTGCGGTTGGCAGGGGTAGATACAGATTTTGTGGGACCAAAGACTTTATGTAATTTGAGAGGAAGGCTCCCTTTAGGTAAAAACAATACAAAATTGCTAGGGCTTCTTCTAGAGCCTTGGAAGAGTCCCAGGCAAGTGAGAAACTCTGAATAAGCAGCTTTATTCACTTCATAGTAAATGTACTCTGGTGGTTGGTGGCCTTTTTGGTGTCAAAGATCACTCTGAAAAATCTGAAGGCGGCTGTGGTACTTCTGTCTATAAAATTGCACTATACACACATATACACAATTTTGCATATAACTTCAGAGGTTCAAAATTCCCCTGGGCTCAAGGTTAAGAACCCCTAGCTTAGTCTCCATCTCTAATCATTGCATCAACTTGCATCCATGACCTCTCTTGCCAGCAAACAGGCTCTCCCTACTTCTCCATTAGCAATGGCTGCACAATTGAAGCCTGTTGACTTAGACGTAAACACTCCACTTCAGCTGAGCTATGTGAATCAGCCTAATGGGGTCTCCCTAAGGCCATCTGGTTGCCAGTCCCTTACCGGCCTAATTATGCCATTCTCTTCACGCAGGACAAAGCGTAACAGAGGCGGGAAGCTCAAACTCGCTCCTCCTTCAGTGTCCATGTTCTCGGTGAAATGATAAGCACTCACCACCCAGATCAGAGAAGGATTAAGGCCTTGGACTCCTCCTCTTTGGGAGGCTCTAAGCAATGAAAAGATTACGACCTCCTCTCCCAAATAAAAGCAATACTAAAGCATAAAAAGGGAAGGAAGCCCCAAAAGTTCTGATGTTCCTATGATGATTAACTTAAGTCTTTTAAAAAACTACTCTAGATCCCAAATCAAAATGTTTTCACATTTTGGGTGCCCCGATGTGCTGGGCCTTAGGCACATGCTTACTCTGGCTTTTGGTTATTTCAGCCCTGGCCCAACTGCCCAAATCATAAATTTGGGAGCTTCTTTGACTCCTACTTTAATTCTACCTTAATCAGTCATCGCGTTCTATTTCCCAAACTCACTTTGGATGCATCTTCTTCCTTTCATCTCCACAAACCATCATCTTAGTCCAAGGCACCGGCATTTTTCACCTGGTCTTACTACCTCCAATTTTGCCCCCTGCAATTCATTACTCTGTGGCCGGAGTAACCTTTTGAAATATATATATCTGCCCGCATTCCTCCCTGTAAGATCCTTCAATGGCTCCCCATTATCCAGAAGTTCAGAGTTCATGCTCCTTAGCGTGCTAGCCAAGGGCCTGCTTAATCTGCCCCCAGCGTACCTCTCTACTGTCTATTCTTGCTATGGCCCCCGCTGTTCCATACCCATTTCATGCTCCCTCAACTGCCAAGCTTTTCTCTTACTGCCAAGCTTTTACACAAGCTACACGGAGGCCTGGGAAGTCTTACTTCTTAACGCCCCACATCTGCGCCCATTAGTCCTTTGCGGCCCTCTCACTGTTGTGGCCACTCCCGTTGCGGAGCACAGGCTCCGGACGCGCAGGCTCAGCGGCCATGGCTCACGGGCCCAGCCGCTCCGCGGCATGTGGGATCTTCCCGCACCGGGGCACGAACCCGTGTCCTCTGCATCGGCAGGCGGACTCTCAACCACTGCGCCACCAGGGAAGCCCCAGTCCTTTTCCTTGAAGACTCACTCTTGTGTTTCCTCTCCTTTGGCAAGTCTTTTCCTGTCTTCCCTCTGCAGACAAAGTTGAATGCCCTTCTCTTCATGCTCCCAGAGAGCTACCCAGTGTGTACTCTGAGTTTGGCCCTTATTAACACTGAATTGTCATTTCTTCTTTACATACCTATCTCTCTAGCTAAAATCTGAGATATTTGACAGCAGAGGCTGTATCTTATTCATTCTCACATTCCCTAGCACCTGGCTTATGTCTGCACACGTAATCACTATCATCTATGGAATATTCACCATGTGCAAAGTGCTTCTAGGGTTATCTCATTTAATCTCCACCACAATCTTATAAGGCAGGCATTATTATTGTATTATTATTGTTTTACAGATGAGGAAAGTAAGACTCAGTGAAGTTAAACCACATATCCAGGATTACACAGCTGGCAGGTGTCAGAGCCAGGATTTGAACCTAGGTCTCAATTGTGTCTACAGAGCCTAAGCTCTTAATAGCTACACTATTTATTACTCAGTAACATTAAAAGAAAACCTCAATAGGTTTGAGCCGTTAGTCTTCAGTAAATGGTTATTGACTGAATGGAGACTAGCTGAGAACCTTTTTCTTCTTTTTTTTTAAGGAATACTAAAATGTCTGTATCTCCCCCAGAAAGTTCTGTGAGCAGTGGTTGTTTATATTAAGAGTCATCCTAACCTGAATCTTGGGCTCATAAGACGCGGCCTGATCACCTCTGGGTTGATATTTGCAGAGAGCAGAAGAACAAACGAGTACCACTTTCTAAGTGTATCAACCATATTCTACTGGAACCTAGAACGAAGACCACAAATTGCTGACTAGACCACAGATTACAAATGGTGTTTGGCACTGGGGCCCTCTACCTGCTCATGGCTCTGGCTGTAACTCCAGGGGCCAGCTAATCTCTCCAGAATCTCTCATCCTGACATCTTTCTCCATCCCACTACATTTTTTTCGTTTTTGTTTTGCGGTACGCAGGCCTCTCACTGTTGTGGCCTCTCCCGTTGCGGAGCACAGGCTCCGGACGCGCAGGCTCAGAGGCCATGGCTCAAGGGCCCAGCCGCTCCGCGGCATGTGGGATCTTCCCGGACCGGGGCACGAACCCGCGTCCCCTGCATCGGCAGGCGGACTCTCAACCACTGCGCCACCAGGGAAGCCCCCCCACTACATTTTAAAGAAAGAGAAGTCATCTGTCACCTCCTGTACACCCCGACCCCAATGTTCTGCATTTCTCTAGTGACTAGGGCTTACTCCATTAAAATCCCCCTACACCTTTACTTCAACCTCTTCATTAAGTGCACTGTTGACTTCTTGCCTTAGGTCCTCAGACTTCACTGTGCATCACCCTCATGTGGGAAACTTCAAAAAAAGTAAGAGAGAGAGAGAGATTTCAGAGCCCTGCCCCCAGAGATTCAGATTTAGTCTGGGGTAGACCTCAGCACCTTTAATTTTTAAATGCCCTCCGGTATTTCCATTAAGCAGCTGGGGTTGAGAAAAATAATTTTAAACCCTACTATCCAACGAAGGTATCACTTCCTCAGATAATCCTGATGGACGATGACGGTTCTTCCCCATTCCAAGTCTTTAGGTCCAGGGGAATGGAGAAGGGCAGAGTTTCCTCCTTTTTATTCCATGTTGTTTGTTTGAGATCAGTACTTCTGCACTTTCCTACAAAGCCCCCTCCTTTGAGGTTACTGCCATTTAGTTCTCCTGGCCAAGTCGTCGTATCCACTGAGGACTGTGGCTCGCAGTATTCTTTCCAACACTCAGTGCTGTCATCTCTCTGTGAAACGTAATATACAAATGGACACCTCTTTCATACACACCCTCTCCTTTTAACTCCTTGACCTCCCTCAGCTCTAATGAACTTCATCTCCTTTCCACTTCTTCAATCCACTCCCATGGTCACCATTAAACCAGTGGTTCTCAACCAGGGCTGCTCATCAGAATAACCTGTAGAGTTTCATAAAAATCCCAACACCTTGGGCCCACTCAGAACCTACTATATCAGGATTTCTGAGGATGAGACCTGGGCAAGTGATTTTTTTAAGCGCCATAGATGATGTGCAGACAGAGTGGAGAACCACAGCTACCCCAGGCCTCTTCATTATCCAGAATGACCCTTTCTCTGAAATACTCTCTGAAATAACCCTGTTGTCTCATTCTCTGGGTCCAGCCTCCCATCCTGCTAGCCTTCTCACTCTTTCATGACCTTATTCCTATTTGACTTGTTCTTTGATGTCAACTAAACCTCCAATCCCTGGATCCTTCCATTTTTAGCCAATTTCTCAGCTTCCTCCTCGCCTAGACTCTGTGGTCCATCATTTAAACTTCTCTTAAGCCAGTGCCCTGGGAACTGTGCTCCTGTGGCCCCCTCTTGCAATTCTCCCACAAAACCTTACCCTGACAGAATCCAACTGTGAAATCTCCATTTCCATACGGAGGCTGGTAAAAGTTGTTGGGGGAAAAAGAATCACACAGCCATGCAGATTGGTGCTTACTATAAAGGTCACAGACAGAACTGGGTCATCAATGGCACTGAGCAGTATCCTTCTTGACCCTGGCCAACTTCCTTTCCCACTGCTCTTAGCGAATATTCTAGAATTTCACAACTTCGCTCAAACTTCTGCTTCATCCTCTCCTCCCTTACTTTCAGTGTAAGAAATTCCTTCTACTTCACTGAGAAAAACGGAGGCCATCAGTTTGGAACTCCTTTGACTTCACTTCCTGTCCCGCTCCTATGAATTTATCTCCATCAGTAACATCTCCCTTCACATCTTACCGGAAACAGTGTCCTCTCCTTCTACCTGAGGTTTATGCCCTCACTGGTGCTCTAGATCCCTGTCCCTCTCACTTCTCCAGGGGTCTCACTCTATCAATTACCTCCTATTTCTTCTTATATCTTCAATCTCTCCCTCTCTACTAACACTTTCTATTTGGCTTTAAAAAAACATGCTGAGATTTCTTTAGTCTTTAAAAATTGAAACCTCCTGCCATCACACAGCTTTCTTTAGTTGCTATAGTCTCTCGAATTTTCCTTCTCTAGCTTAAGCTTCTTGAAAAGGCAATCTAGACTCCCTTAACCCTCACTCTTCAAACCACGGCAATGAGTCTCTGAGGTCCCAAATTGATCTCCTCCCTGAAGACGGCCATTTTCCAGTCCTTACAACCATTGACCTCTCAGTCAAAACTGACATTGCTGACCATGCACTTCATGAAACTAACTTCTCCCCACCATCTCTCACACAATTCTTTCCTGGAGTCTATTCCTACATTTCTGGGTCTCTTGTAGACAATTTAAATAGTATTCCCCAGGAGCTGTCCTAGGTCCTCATCTCTTCTCATCAACACACCTCTCCCTTTGGTCACCTCATCTACTTGTACGGTTTCAATCACTATCTACTTCCGTGACTCCCCAGATGGATCCCCAGCCCTGACCTCTCTGCTGTCCCCTGACTGAACACCTCTATTTGGATGCCTCACAGGCCCCTCACTCGAAATATTTTCAAAAGAAAGTGAATTCTCTACTGCCTTTCCCCATGTAAAATAAGAAACTACAACTCCTCTTGTGTTCCCTACCTCACCCTCCTCTAGCTTCTCTTGTCACCATCTGATAAGTTGCCTAGTTCTATTAATTCTTCCTCATAAATGTTCCCTCTGCATTGCCCTCTTTTATTCTTACAACACTGGCCCTTAGGCCAGGCCACTGTCATTTCTCACCTACCTGAATCCCATAGCCTGACTTGTCTTCTTTCATCGCCCACCCCCCACCCACGTTCATTCTTCTCCTGTGGCTAGAGTGATAGTGTGAGACACAAATCTGATTATTATTCCCCTGCCTCAATGTTTCTGCATCGCCTTCAGAATCATATTCAAAGCGCTTAGCATTGCACATATAAGCCCTCCAGAACCCGATCCCCAATTCCTTCCACAGCTCTGTCTTCCATGCCTCTCCCACCAGCACTCTATGCACTAGCTATGCTGAACTACCTGTAGTTACAGTCATGGAACCTCAACTAATAGTGTGTCACGCCTACTGCCTTCATAATGCTGCTCCTTGTTTCTGGGATGCCACCCAACTTTTATTAGCTGGTTCTATTCCTTCAGTAAGACTCACCTCAGTTGAGTGGTCACCTCCTCCAGGAAGCCTTCCCTAACTGCTCCCTTCCCTCAGTCTTCAACAGATGCCCCATCTCAGTGCTCACTTCTCTACTGCACTTACCACGCTGATCTCTACTCATTGACTGACTTGTCTGCGTCCCTCATTAGGCCATCAGTTCCTTAAAGGCAGGAACTGGGACTTATTCACCTCTGTACCCCAACATCTATCTAGCATAGTACTTGATTCAATAGATATTTAATGAATAAGCAAATGAACAAATGAATGGATGAATGAATGACCTTCATTATATGAAATGAGACCCAATATATGGAAACAGGTCATGCCTATTTGCCATTATGTGTTCATGGATAAGGAGACATTGATCCAGGTTCCCCAAGAAGGCTGGGGGGTGGGAGGGTATGTTTTAGAGTAGTTGTTATAGTTGCAGTTGGCGGTGATGGCGTTGTTGCTGTCTTCCCCGCACTAGGGATGCCTCTGTACTCATTCAGGTATACCTCTTGCCTGGTGACACTTTGGGGCCAAAAGCATATATTGGCAACACAGCTGTGCAGGGTTCGAGGTACAGCAAAGCAACCAGTTCTCCCCTGGATGAAATCCCAGGATGGTGCTATGCCTGCCTTCTGAAAGCATTTTAGAAATCTGTCACCTGAGTCTTCCTTGTTGTAGGAGTTCCACTTGTCATCTTCCCCTAAAATTCCTGGAAGTTTTGTTGGGCCTTCTCATTGGATGTCACGTCCAGAATTATTTTTTAGAACACTTTCTAGCTCCTTCAAAACAGAGCATGCAGGAAAAGAAAAAGAATAACAGGGGACAGACACAGAGAAATGCTTTCCTACGTAAATTTAGCCTAAAAGAACAGAACAATGATTATTTTTTAAAAAGCGATGGAAAGCACGCAAAGTTACGGTGTACGGCATAATAAAAAAAAGTGACATTGGAAGCCATATAAATACAGAAAGAGAAAACCAAAATATTGTATAAAACATATTTTTTAAATGCAGAAACAATTTTTCCAAAGGAAAAAGCACTTAGGCTGGCTAGTTCTAAACAGCAAGCATTTCACAGCCCTGGCTCTGAGGAACAACCCTCTCTTGCTACTGCCCCAGCTTCCTTTTCCTCTGAACCAGCCAGTAGGTCCGTTAACCAGTATACATGGAACTGTGGATCAGTGTAGTGACAGACTGTGCTGCGTGACTCATTAGGAACTAAAGTAATATTCTAAGTTTGTGATCTCATTGGGGAAAGAAGCTTAGCAAACAAGAAGCAACAACTGATACTACCAGACCAACGAAAATTCGGTGCTAAGTTGGGAAAAATAGAGTATAAATGCTGTAGCATGTCAAAATAAAAGAAGATCAGAAAACTGTGGCGGAGAGTGGGGGCTTACTGGAGAGGAGGTAGGATTTGGGAGATGGGTCTTAAAGAATGGGTAGGCAGGAAAGGTAAGGCATCGCGAGCAGGAAAATCGGGAGAGGCAAAGCTTGGACGCTGAAATGGATACAGCACATTGACAAGGAAGCGAGAAGACAGAAGGGTAAATGGGTAGGGTGTAGTCTTGGAAATCAGGAAGATGAAATTGGAGACAGTGATAACGAATATGCTGGGAAAGGTTTTGAGCAGGTGGATGATATGACAGAAAAGGCGTCTTCTGGAAGACAAGCCAGATAGCTTTGTGCTGCTAGGGACACGTGGGATGATGGTAGGGGCAGGCTTCAAAATGGTCGCTGTTTCACACAGACTGAGGAAGAAAATGAATGGTGGGGATGGAATGGGAGGACCTATCTGCCACTGCATCTGTTGCCTCGTAGGATCACCTACTGGGCATTTCCCGCATAAACTGCGTGTCTGATTTCTGCACCTAGATTGAAAATCACCTGAGGACAGGGAATCTTATCGTATGTGTAGTATTCCCCGTCCCACGACACACAGTGCAGAGCTAGGCACACAAAAAGCAGGCACAAATCTTTTCTGAGTAAAGCATATAAGTGAACTACAAAAGATGCTCCAGGTAAGCCGACATTAACATCCAATTCTGTTCTATCTCATTTTTAAATCGCGATAGCTAATAAACTAGATCTGGGCTCAAAGTCCGCACGCAACTCAGATTTAGGCATTGGCTGGTTGCACGTCTCTATCCTGTGATCTTCCAGAAAGTTCCTTTGAGACAAAGGAGGTCTATAAAAACATTTTGCCAGGAGGCTCATACTGGAGTTGCTGGAGTTGGAGCTCTCCTAGGAGGGTTGCTTGTCCTACAACCCCTAGCTTGACACTAGAAGCCCTCCCTCCTCTCCCTGCTTTGTGGCGCTCCCCCTACCCAGGTGCAATCTGTACTCAGTGTCACGTGTTCCCGAGGCCAAACAACTTGCGCCGACATGGGGTCATTTCTGGCAGGGGCAGTGAGGGTGTCAGGGTTAGAGATCCATCATACTAAAATACTTGTTTTTCACCTCAATATTCCTGGGCTTTGCTCTGGGAACGCCATGTTGGAAGGATACAGAAGTATTTTTAAAGGGCCATTCATCTCCTATGGGTGACAACCTTTACTTTTCCCAATAGACGATCCTTAGTGACTTGGTCACTCTTTAGCTGGGTGAGAGGCGCATTCAGTGGTTCGATAATTTCTCCAATTTACCAAGAGGCAGTGCCTCACAAAGATCGTTTACAAAATGTCACCCTTGTGGTCTTTCAAGAATTAAAATGCCTTAGTGTCTACTTAACTACCAGGAAAGTAAATTAAGTACTGGAGTTGGTGTTTTTAAGTTAAAAAATGCCATTTTGCTCCATCCTCTGCTTTGTGGGTCACTGAGCACACCGTTCCATAACTGCCTGCCTACCCAGCCCCCAGCCAGGAAAATGTACGAGGTCTTATAATTCGGGTAAGAATAAGTATCCCGAAACAGTTCTTTCTATGGCGACAGCAGCCCTTCAGGTGGCGTCAAAAAGGCGAGTGTTCATTGTGAGGGCAAACAGTTCCAGGCGGACTGACCTCTGCAAGGACAGTTCTAGTTTCTGGCACTCCTGCTCTATAAACAAATATCCTGTTTGAGGACATATTATGAGAGGGGACCCACAGGAATTCCTCACCTCCTGAATTCAGGGAGTGCATATTTTCCCTTACAGAGGGGAGAGATTATCTAGTTTTCCTCTATTTTTTTTTTTTTTTGGTAGAAAGAATGACATTTTGTTGACCTTCAAAATTTATTTTTCCCATTGGAAATACTTGAAAGTACTATGTGGTAACTACAATGGAAAGTTAGGCATAAAAATAGATTTTATTCTTGGCTCTAAGAATTTAAAGACATTGACAGTGCAAGGTTGGTAAAAGATTTAAAAGAGGTTCTACGTAACAGATATATTTCTGCTTAAACCTAGCATCTTGGGCAAAATACATACCGATTCTGAGCAGAAAAGGAAACCAATGTTGAGTAAATGAGGAAAAGGGCCCAAATCCTTAAATACTGGATTATGAATGAACCTAAAGGGAGGGATGAGAGGTGACTCTTGTCTTCTATTTTAATATAGTTCTTTATTTTAATTATAACAATATCAGATATTACTTTTGTAATAGAAAAATATTTTAAAGGCAAAAAAAATAACACAGGAATCAGGGAAAAAAAATTAACTATTTTCTTTTTTTTACAAAGGCTGTTACTTTCTGCTAGCAAGTTAGGCCCTTAGGAGGAGTAACTTATAAAAGGGCATGACTACTGTTGTTAACTGCTGAATGAGAAAATGGGTCAGATTCACCTAAGTTTCACCTGCTTCCATAAAAATTCCATTTCTGCATATTCCATTGGCCAAAACCTATTTTCAAAACAAGTTAGGTGACTCTCATTTTATGGCAAGTGGTATAATAGTCAACCGCCACTGGACCAGGAGTCGGGGATCTAAATTCTAGGCCAGCTTTGCTTTGTAATTAGTAGTGGGGCAAGTTTGTGGAGGTCAGTTAACCTCTCTAAACTTCTGCCTTCCTCAGCAAAATGGATAAACCTTGCCCCCATCACAGGAGGTTTGAAGAAGGTGATTGATATGAAAGTACATTGAACGCTGGTAACACCCCTACAACTACCATCAAACACATCATCTCGCTAGGAATATACGTATTAGCAGCGTGACTGTGTTTGCTGGAGAATTAAGTAATCTGTCACTTCTTAAACCCAGCTCTTCCATGCTATGAATGATGTCCTTGCAAATATAACTACCAAGAAAGGCTATTAAACTGGGCTATCTTAAACATTCACTGCTCTTACGTCTTTCATTATATTAGCAAACGCCAGAAGTATATAGTTGGGAAGGCCCATGGTGGAAGGTTCCTTCACCTGCCTTCAGGTAGAACCTGCTAAAGTCATGAGACACCCCCCCATAAAGAACCTAGAAAATTTCACCCTTCGTAATTCATAATATTTAATCGGCATATCTGGAATTTCTTTATGGCTTGTTCCATTCCCTCTGGTGGAACAGTAAGCCCATTTCCTCCTGTCAGGTCTTCAGTGGCTATGAAAAACAATATATGCTCTCCATAAACCAGCAGCCTTTAATGTGTAGATAAAAACACAAAGTGGTACCCAATTCCGCAAGAGTAGCTACAAGCCCAATTCGGAGGTTGGGTGTTCCATGAGGATGACAGGGAAAAGGAAATGATGGTCCCATGTGAGCCCTTTTAGTGACTCCCACTCACATACAAGCAGACAGCCATCACCTTCAGTGGTATCATCTTCAAAAACTTTCAGCAAAAGTGATCATTCTGGCAAATCATTATGAACTTGACTCTTACCTATCTTCTTCCAGGCAACACACACCGGTTCCAACTCTCATTTACACCCAATTCACACATGCAACAATTTCAATGGAAAATGTTGGAAAACAAAAGGCAAATATGAGGCCACGTCCTCAACTGGACACTTCTGATCACGTGGATAATGATATAGGGCAAAAATACGTTTGAAAGGGGTGGAGGAGGCCTCATTTGTTTTGAGGAAAGCAACTCCATCATATCCCTTAGCTGGTGTCAAATTCACTCTCTTTGCAACCCTTCATCTTAATGTTTGATACATCTCTCTTCTGTCTTCCTCTCTTCTCATCCATTTCCTGTACCTTCTCCATCTCCTAATCTCCCTCTCATACACTACTTCCTCTCTCAATTTATTTCGCCCCGTTGCTTCTCTCCTTTCATCTATTTATCTCCTAATCCCACATTCCATACTTTTCTTGAATTTGTCTGCTGGTTCTACTGGGCCACCATATTTGTGCCCAGTTTCCCTGTTTACGGGCCTTGAAGTAGAAGCACGGGTCCTAGTAGATAGAGTGCATCCTTACCCCACCTTCTTCCCATTTCAAACACAGAGGACTTCTAGGAGTAAAGGAGTAGTACAGGAGGCTCTTCTCCGGGGCAGAGCACTGACCATGGAGGACAAGCAAGATGCCGTGCCCTTTCGCTCCCCAAAGGGCAAGGCAGTGACCTCCAAAGAGCACTCTTTGCTGAGCTGTATGGTCTACATTTGAAGAACCAAGAGGAATGTAAACACCATTCAGGATGTAGTGGTCTCTGGCATCTGACTTTCTGCTAACAGAACCCTCAATTAATTGAGACTCCCACTCATAGTTAGTGCAAGGAAAATAACCTTGAGCTACTGCAAGATCCCAAAGGGTCTTCAGCATCACCGAAGAAAGACTGCATACTGTTCAGTCTAGTTATCACACTAAGTATTTTTTATTGTGCATTAATTAGATGAAAGTTAATAACGTGCATTGACCAAAACATTTGAGTAACAAGACCATAAAGGATAACTGAGTCTTCTTTAATATAACTGTTGCACAGTAATGCTTCCTGCTGTGTAGTGTATATAGAAGATAACATACTCTAGGAATTATCACAATAGTGTGTATGCAATACAATAACAAAACTATACGGCACTTTAAGAACTTTTTCTTCAGTAAAATTTAAGAAAAAAGAACTTTTTCACATATATGAACACACTCAATTTAGAACCTCAAGCTTCTAAAGTAAGCAACATGTAAGCCAATAAAGTACACATACCAAATGAGAATCTAACCCATCAAGCACCCAAATCAAATGCTGGCACATCTCTCTTGTCAAGAATATTTTCTTGCCATCATTTCTTTCCAGAAAGACATGAAAAAACGTTTTCTTTCTTTCTGAGTGGCAATAAAAAGTCCCCTCTTCTGAAATTCAGATATGTTTCAAAGTGCACTGCCATCTTCTTAAGGAAAAATGAAAGCCACTGCTGGCTTTTGGATGCTAGGAACATAGTTTACCACCTATCCCTCTGTCTTGTTTCAAGGCAGTGTGATAGAGTAGCACAAGCATAGGGTTTGGAGTCAGAGACACCTGGGAGATTTCTGGCGTCTATCATTTGCTATGTGACCCTACAGGCTGTCTACTTAAACGCTTTGAGCTTAAATGGCCTCATCTGTAAAAAGGGGTTAATACAGAGTAGTTGTAAGGATGTAAAGATTCAATACACATAAAGTGCCCGTCACACAGCTTGGCGCGTAGGAACTAATCAGTAAATGACAGATCACTTCCTATTCGTCTTGATTTGATTTAGCCAACTATCCCCTCGTACGCCTCCAGGAAGGGGGGCCTTCACTTCCATTTGCAGGCTCACCAGCTCCCAACTCTCTCGATTTCCCACAAACAAAATGCACATGAACTGTGCTCACTAAAGACACAGCCCTTCATACAGCATTGCATGCCCCCTGAAGCACACCTAATGCTCTAGTACAGCACAAGACACAAGACGCATAAGCACGCTTCGGAAGACACGGACGTCACATAGGACACGTCACCTCCAAAGGCAGCCTCACCTGCTTCTTTCCCACACGTTCTTCCAAGCTTCCAGTCCTTAACATTGATTATTTTTAGAGGTACTACGCCATTTTCAGAGTCCTGGCTGATTCATTTGCCTCACTGCCTTTGCCTTATTGTTTTATTTATTCATGTATTTTTTCATGTATTTATTTACCCATCCATGTATTCATTCCCCACCTTGTTCCAAAATAGATACAAGACGGCTTACAAGAATACACAAAATACAGTATGATAGCAGCAGAAATTCAAAGTCGATATAGTGAAAGGAAAAAAAAAATAGAACAAAGATAGGCACATAAAACGGAGCCTGGAAGAAAGCTATACAAAGTGCATACATACCATAGAGGCCCATTACAAGTGCTAGGCAGGGGCCATACATCTGGCTCCACGCTTTCTAGTAGCCAACAAAAGAGAAACCTGATCAGTCTCACACTTCACAGGGTCCATAAAGGAACATCAAACCACTTGTTCAGGATGTCCTTTTCCTGGTCTAAATTCTGAAAACTTTTGTAAGGTGAAGCCTCATAATTTCGTGGCAAACTGTCCCTCTTACTTTGCTCTAACACCAAGATTCAGCTCCTGGAAAGGCCTCCAACCAAGACAGGTCCTCCATCTGGAAATTACGTTTACTACTTGTTTTTCTTCTACCTGTCTCTTGAAGTTCCATTTGGTCAATGAAATGTAGCTATTAAAGAGACCCCTTAAAACAAACAAAAACCTCTGCTGTCACCAAAGCAAGTATTTTCATTTAACTAAGGAAATAGACAATGTGACATTATTTATGACAAAAATTTGGATAGGATCCCAAATAATGAACAAAATAAATGGTTAAGTAAACCATGATGCTACTATATGATGAAATGTTATATACCATCAAAAATTATATTTATGAAAGCTTTTTTAAAATATAGGGAAGTGTTCACGATAAAATGTTGAGAGAAAAAGCAGGATATAAAACTGTATACGTTATGATTTTTAACTATATAAAAAAGTATATGTATATACAGCCATTAAAAAAACGTCTGGAAATCAAGCCACTAAAATATTAACATTGTTTCTGAGATTTGTGAATATGGGTGATCTTTACTGTTTCTATACTCTTGTCTTTATTTTCCAAGTTTTTATCATTGATGAACAATTTCTCTATGACGAGAAGAAGAACTGGGCGGAAAAACACCAGCCCAGTTAGTTATCTTTGGCTTGTGAAATTATGGGTAATTTTAACTTTTTTTTTTTTTTTTTTTTTTTTTTGTGGTACGCGGGCCTCTCACTGCCGTGGCCTCTCCCGTTGCGGAGCACAGGCTCCGGACGCGCAGGCCCAGCGGCCATGGCTCACGGGCCCAGCCGCTCCACGGCATGTGGGATCCTCCCGGACCGGGGCACGAACCCGTGTCCCCTGAATCGGCAGTCGGACTCTCAACCACTGCGCCACCAGGGAAGCCCTTAACTTTCTTTTTAAAATTTCCTGTAACTGACATATAAATTCTAGTTAGGGACAAAGTTACTTAAAAAAAAAAGAAAAAAGAATTCTAAAACCTAGTTTTTTAGTTGTTTGTTTGTAAGTTCCAGAATGATGCAGACGTAATAACACCTCACAATTATTTAGCACTTTTTAATTTCACTTTTAATAGCACTCTGACATTTAGAATTACATTTGATTATCAAAAATATTTTGCTAGGGAAGCCAGGTCTTATTATTTTCATTTAACAGGTGATGAAACTGAGGATCAAAAAAACTAAGTGATTAGCACAAAGTCACAATAATTAGTGGCAGAGCTGGACTTGAAAGCAGGTCTCCAGAACCCAAGTAAGTCCAGTGCTCTTTCCATTCATTCAAGACTGACTGTGGTATAATCCAAGTAATCACCAAGAGGTAGAAACACAGAAACCGTAACCCCTCCTTACCTATGAAGATCAAGTTCCTGAATGACCCCCCCACCTAGGTAGGAGAGTTCAGCTTGAGGAAGTTATAATTTTAGGAGGTGAAATAAAGGGCAGGGGAACTGAGGTCACGTAAACTTTTGAACGCCCTCATAAATATTTTTTTGCACAGTAAAACAACAACAGTACATTACATAAAAAGAATAACGAGAGTTTACATAGCTTAAATTAGTAAACGTGAGAGGCTCTGTAGAGTTTCCACTTAGATCTTGAGACGGTTTCCAGAGGTGATGAGGATGTATCACTCATTATGGCAGTGGAAAATGGGGGTGACAGTGAAGCCATGAACAGAGGTGGACTGTTGGTCCAAATCATGGATCTTCGTGCTCTCAGAGTCTTCATCAAAGTCCAGTCCTGAGATTATAACAACTTACTTGGGGCTTTAGCCCTACCAAGCAAGTGAAGTTAAGTGGCATGACTTAATGACTTTGGCTCTTCTGAAGATGCTGTCTTCTCAAGTCTCTTCTGAAGACAGCTTAGCACTTCTGTATAGAGCTCAAATTAAACCATTTAAGTTTGTCTGAAGGCAGCTTATCTGCTGTCTGACACAGATACTTAAATGGCAAGACTCAATGATTTAGGCTCCTCTGAGGTTGCTTTCTTCCGAACATGGTGTTGTAGAAAGACTCCACCTCTTTATAGAGTTCAATTAAATCGTTCAAGTTTTGTACGATGGCAGCTTATCAGCTGTCCAGCAATGGTATTAAATGGCACCATCCGATGATTTAAGTTCTGCCGAAGATGGTTTCTGTCCAATGTGATTTCTTTTGGAAGGCGTAATGTCACCTCTTTACTGAATTCTGCCAAATCACTCAAGCTTTGAACACGTAAGATTTGACATGTAAAGGTACCCATTTTTCCATTACTTTCTTGGGGAGGATTTAGTGTTGTTCTTAAAATTTTTCTCCTGTTGCTTATAATCGTATTTGTCTGCAGTGCCATAGCTTCCTAATTATCTTTATCATCACTTATGATAATCACCTCTGCAGTCCCAGGAGCTTCCTGAGTCATCCTCCAGCCCAGCACATCACGTGAATCAGCATCAACCAGTTCAGATTCAACTTCAGCCAATGACTGCTCCTGTGCCAAATGTTCACCCTCACCTACAGGTTCTGTTTCATCCAAAGACTTTTTGTCTTCAGGAGAAATCACTGAAAGATATTTCACCATCTCTAGCCAAATCTTCTCCCAGATCACATTAATGACAGGCTCTGTTAAACTATCTAATGCCTATTTTATGAAGAATACAGCATTGGTGATGGTGTAGGAATCCCATGCACTAGGATCTTCAGACAGATGAACCTTTGTGAGATTCTGAACAACAAAGTTATACATTAGTTTGGCCTAGTCTTCCTGAACGGCTGGATCAAACACCGATCTAAGGGCTCCAGGACCTGAAACAAGCAACTGGTTCTAAAGACAACCTTAACATCAGGATGCACACTGGCAAATGCATCTGCGGCACCAAGAGGACAGTGAAGAATCAGTAGGGCTTTGAATTCAAGACTTTTTTTTCTTGTAAGTAGTCTTGAGCTTCCGCAAGAAAGCACTGTTCAAACAATTCCTAAGGAGAGAGGGAGTCATCCAGCCTTTTCTCTTTGCACGCCAGTATACTGGCAACTTAGCTCGGATTTTCCTCTGAGAAGACATGGGCCTAGTTTTCTGTAGAGTGGTAATGGTTTCACTATGAGGTCACCTGAAGTATTAGCACAAAACAGAAACATCAGCCTCTCTGTTTTGGCTGACCTCATGTCAGAATCAGCTGGCTCGTGTTCTTCAAAAGGGCAGATGGGATTGTTCAAGGGCTTCCAAAGCATGGCGGTCTCGACAGCACCAAAGACTCGTGCAGGCACATAATCCCCCTCTTCAGTCGCTTTCTACAGTTGTGGCAGATACAACACGGGAGCTGCAGGATCAGGTGACTTGGTCTCCGGGTCATGGTGCACCATACATTTCTCAACCCTTGCTCCTGGCAATACTTTTTCTCGGGACCCACTTCGGTGTCTGAAAACATGTCTTCGAAAATTCTTCTTGCGTGATGGCAGGTCCCTTGCATGCAAAGTGTTTTCTTATTCCTCTGCTTGTCTTCAATCCAGAGGTTTAACATCATTTCCATCTTTTCCATCCTTGGGTCACGAGGGATAAAGCATCTCTTAAGTGACACAGGTCTACAAGAGGTGATACTGGCCCTAATAAGAGTTTCAGCTTTCCTTATGGTACGAATTCTTTCATACCATATAAACGACCTACAAAGCTATCTGTTTTACCTTTGAGAAGATCAAGAGCGTCCCTTTTCTCTTCAAGAGACATCACCCCTCTTACCCTTTAGCAACTCTCTCTGGTACCGGAGTCCTTGTACTTGGCTTTACGCTCTTCCGCCGCAATAGTCACGTTTATAGAAGCCATGTTTAAGCTTTATGCTAATTAATGCAACCTGACAATTACTTACTAGAGATTTTATATCTCCCAATGTTACAAAGTGTCAGCGTATGACATTTAAGGACCAAATGGTATTATGAACAACACAAGGATAAACGATAGTATATTGTTGGGATACTCGGTGCAAAAAGGGCTGATTGTGTAGGGGATGACTGGCAGAAGAATGGGAGAGGAAACAAATAGCTCAGAAGTTTCTTCCCACCTTGTGATATAGTCAGAGAGACAATAATGGGGCACTTGGACTGACTTCCGTATACTCAATTCAAAATTTTCATGGTTGTCAAAAAGGTATACAGAAGTAAATCCACCTATACTCAAATTCCCAATAAGGGCAACTTGCAGTTAGGAAGGGATTTACTATAAATTCTCCCGTAAGTTATCAGAAAGAAAGTCACTATTCATATATTTAAGACAGTGCTGTTGCTATGATTTCCCTTGGCCTACCACTATGAATTCAAGGCTATGTGAAAGGCAAACACAGCATAAGTGTACTTTCTGTAAACCCACAGTAAGTCAATCAAGCATTATCCTCTGACAAAATGCAACCTCCGAAGGTGTAGATGTAAAGGTCAGGCAGGCCCTGAACAGCCCACGCTCAAGAAATGACTACTCGAGAAAGAAAGTGACAATGAAAGAATGAACTAGCCCCTTTTCAATGCCCGGTCACTGATACTTTACTTTTATCCCCTCCTCCTGGGAAGATAGAGCGAAGCCTGGCTTTCTTATTCTTCTCTTCAGGGGCCATGGGAAGTGGTTTGGAGCTGTGGTTGAGTGCCGAAGAATCCCGGTTGTTACTGTTCATCCTCAGTGGCGGAGCTGGGGGCTTCTCTTCATTATCCAGACCGTCAGACATTTTCAGTTACAACTGATTGCACAGCTCCTAAAGACGAGGAGGAGAAAACAGGAGTTAAGGGAGGTCTGAAAGACAACCTGGTAAATCCGGGGAGTCTAACATCTTAGAAACAAAAGCATTCATCTCATGTCATCTCAGGTTTGGCACTGACCATTCTGAGGGGTTCCTTTTCTAGAGGGAAGGGAGCTGCCTGCCTAAAACCCAACGATGCCATTTCCCAAAGAGGAAAGCGAAGGCAATAATGAATGGCTTTTCAATATGTAGACACAAACACCTAAGGTCCCTTCCTTTTCCCCCAGTGACACTCTATTTTCTGCTGTCCACTCAGTCTTTTAATGAACAATTTCCAATCTTTCTTCTTTAAAAATTCTACCCTCATGATCGTGGTCAGGTAGCACAACCTCCTTGGAGTCTGGAATTGACACAGGCCTGGCTGTTGATACCTAATGGCCCACAACAATCACCTGTTAGTTGCTTTGACATTGGGATGCCTTTGGCGCCTGATTCTTACCTGATTAACGAAACACACCCTACTGTTTTAGGAGAAAGAACTGAGAAACAACTAGTAAGCCTGGTAGTTTCAGCAGAGTTGGGGTGGACTGCTAGGGGAAGAAATGCCGCATCTTCAAGGAGCAGGCAGAAGATAAAGCAGAGCCCAATGCCACCATGAGCAAAGAGGAGCTCCAAGGAGAGGACTGCTTCGTGAGGAGACACCATAACCTTCCTCCTTGTCATATTTTATGTCCTGGAACAGGGAACAAGGGAGTTGACAGGGGTAACAGGGTGGTAAGGACCAGTCTCGTTTTAACAACTTATCTGCTCTTAATTTCATTCTTCTTTAGTATCTTGTGCTGAGGGTTCAATACATTCAGGTTTCATGCCACTGGAGGGTTAAGTGAACTAGAAAAGCACAAACTCCACAAGGAAATGTTTCTGCTTCCAGCTGTCTTCCCATTCTCACTCAAGTCCTTGCATTAGGGCCCTGACCCTTGCCATGCATGTCACGCATGAAGAGTACCTTCTAGGGGAGACAGGGCAGGGGAGGGAGGGATGGAGCGGGAGTTGGGGATTAGCAGATGCCAACTATTGTACATGGAGTGGATAAACAACAAGGTCCTACTGTAGAGCACAGGGAACTATATTCAATATCCTGTGATAACCCATCATGGAAAAAGAGTATGAAAGAGAACGTATATATATGTATCACTGAATCACTCTGCTGTATAGCAGAGATGAACACATTGTGCAAATCAACTATACTTCAATATAAAAAAAAAAGGGCACCTTCCAAGTGAATCTCCAGTTCGAATACAAGGAAAATCAAATCCCACTGCAACAAAATCTCTGTAATTTCATCAAGTATTAACCGGCACTAATTTAGGAGTGTATGAGCTCTCCATACACAACTTGGCATATCACTTTATTCCAGTAACATTTACTATTAACCAACCTAAGTGCAACAACAACAAAAACAGGGGTCTCCTCATTACCTGCTACAGTGAGAAATAATCTACCTTAACTCTTTTCAGCCCTTCAGTGGTTACAATGTGTTTATTACTTTCAGTAATGAATTCTAAGTTACATTATGTTATGGGGAAATTTTTACTGTTTTAGATTTTCTCAAATATATAGAGCCTGTACGTATTCAAAAATAGCTGAGTATCAATTAATAGTTTCCCCATCTGCACAGGTGACGGCCAACTAACAATGATTGGTCTGACCTTGGTTTGGACAAGAGATCTCTTTTCTTTTCCTTTGCCTAAGTGTCATGCCTTGCATTATCTTAATGCATTAAGACCAAATCTGTATTTCTTTTTCAGGAATCATGACAGTGAAAATATCAGTAGTAAATGATTTGTCACCACCAGCTTGATTAAGTCTCCTATTTTCCTATACGGGTGAAACTACAGCACGAGGTAAAATGAAAACCTAACTGTGCTGTCAAGGATCAATTATATTCATAGATACTGCTGGTAAATATATGAAATCAGTGCTAATGGGTCTACATTCCCTTTCACATTTTGATTTTGGTCCTTCTAAATTCATTCTTTCTCCAGAAGAAAAGTGAGTTTAAGACTGACTTCACCAGTGGTATTCTGTATCAGACGGGTTCTTGGTTTTAATTTAGCCACTAAAAAGAATTTGCCACCAGAATAAAAGCACTATATGTTTTTTGTGTGTGTGCGGTACGCGGGCCTCTCACTGTTGTGGCCTCTCCCGTTGCGGAGCACAGGCTCCGGACGCGCAGGCTCAGCGGCCATGGCTCACGGGCCCAGCCGCTCCGCGGCATGTGGGATCTTCCCGGACCGGGGCACGAACCCGTGTCCCCTGCAACGGCAGGCGGACTCTCAACCACTGCGCCACCAGGGAAGCCCAAAAGCACTAATTTTTTCTCTGTGTGTGCTTTGTCTGTTTTACTTTTCTGGGTTCAAAAATAATGCCTGAATATGTGGTCATTATTAACTAAAGCTCAATATACAGAATCTAGGTTGGTAAAAATAATGAAGTTTGAAGGTTATTGCAAAAGAACTGAGGATTCTAGGTAATACCTAGAACATAGTGAAAAATGTGTCTCAGGAAGAGAAAGCCACCACGTTCTGGATGATACCTATTTTCTGAGGACATGTTAGTTAACTTGAGATAACAGAAGTCAGAGAAACATACATACCCTCTTTAACATGATATACAAAGTTGACCTTACACAATAAGGCAAGTAGGAGTCTGAGCCAGTCAGGGTTCTAGTGCACCTCCGTAATCCAAAATACTAGTCTCCTTTGCTCTGGATAATCAGGTGTGGGTAACAGTGGCCTTTTTCTTCCTAAATATCCTCTCTGGGTAGAGACTCAAAAGGTAGATGCCCTGTTTCTTTTCAGGTCGGGAAACAAGGGCTACTTGGGATATAAAATTCACACTATACTCTCCTATAGTAGACTAGAAATCCCTGCCCAGAATTTGAATACCACACACTTGCTGTGGTCCATATCACAGGCATTCTGCAAGGGACCCAGCTTAGATGGCGCACCTTTCTACTGCCCAGCAAACTGGAATTGGTTTAATTCCATTCAACTTATCAGGGGATTATAAGAGGGGCTGGAATAAACCTCTTTTACAGAGATGTTAATGAAATTGAAGAATCTTTATCTACTTCCACAATAGGAACATGAAGCAAATAATCACTCCGTTTACCTAGACATTTCAGATTTGCTTTTGCTCAAATTATCCTGATATTACGTCAGTTCTTCATGACTCTTTACAAGGCACAACCAATCTTCATCTTCTTCTCACGATTCCAGATAATTCTGAGCTGGTGACAAAGGAATAGGGCTGGAGACTCTTGTTATCTCTAACTCACCTTCAAAGCAAGTGCTTCAAAGCACACTTTTCGGTGACCGATGGAGAAAGGGTAGGGCCCTGTAAGGAAGCCTTGCTGTTAATGTATTTGCTTCCCAAGTGGGAGGTGTCTCCGACTATTCCACAAACGTAGGAAAAAAAGGGGGATTCTATTCTGTTATGTTTGTAAACAATGCCGATTTACTAAGCCACGTCCCTCCCCTGAGACAGCTTTCTACAAAGGATACTATTAATGGACTGCTGGTTCAATCTGCCTATGAGGTCATTATTTCCAAGATCTTGAAAGAGACTATTTTGTTTGGGGCGGCTGTAGGCTCTATTTCAAGAATTGTACAAAAGTGCCATTATTCTCCAGGAACCCAATCGAAAAACTGTTGATCTTTAAAGTTTAACTGTTGTCGTTCGCTTCTGCAACACAGCAGAAACTTGCAAGTGCAGGTCACGCTGGATCCAGCCACAGGCCATTTCATTTCACTTTTAGAATGTGGCTCTTAGCATTGAGGAGGAATCTGAATGGACAACCAGCAACAGTTTGTATCTGTTCACAAATTGCTTTCAGACTTGGCTACTAGGTTTTTCAGAGAGAATTCAAATGGCTTTTGTGGACAGTGTACTTTTTGTCCAGCCCTTGGGACTGAATGTGGCTTACCGATGCTCTGTAATTACAATTGAAATTCATCAGCAGTAAGAAATGAGCCTCTGGTCTCATGATAACCAAGAAGCCAGAACACCCCTCTTTCAGAGTACTAAGAAAGATTAATTCTCTATCTCCTCCCCTCCTTATCTCCCTTTTCTCTCGCTCTCTTCTCTACTCCCCACTCTCACCCCCCAAGTGCAAGGGCAGGCACGCACACACAGGTGCATACACACACACACACACCCCTTCACTGAGTTGCCTTTTGACACAGAGATTTGCTGCAAAGTACTTCAGAGGAAAACTTTTATCAAGATGCATGGCAACTTTAGATGAAATGATTAGGCATTATAAATAATTGTCATTATTCTCTCATTCTTCCAAAATGTATTCTCTTAATGTGGTGACAAACTAAACCCTCAGAGAATGTTCAGTAGGTTACAAAAGAAAGCCGCCAGCCTGCATGTTCCAGGAGTCAAGGGGAAAGACAGGTGCTCAAGTATACTCTAGCTAATGTGGCCAAAATTCATATCATGGCATATGTGTTGAACTGGATACAGTCAAAAATGCCAATTGTGCCCATTTGCCACAGATGCTCTACCCAGGTGTGTGAAGGGTGAGACTCCAGAAATACTGGCCCTACAACTTGCAAAGATCATCTATTAAGCCATTAGCAACTGCACTAAATATTTTCGTCAGATCTGGTGCCATCAGAGACAACCCATATGTCTGTATTATTCTGTCTGCTTTCAAAAATCTAAATAACTGTTTATTTGCATATTTTCCCAATGAGAGACAAACTAATAATGGTCTCCTTTCAAAAACAAAAGCCCAGGCCGGCAGATGCACAGCCATGACCTAATAAACCCAGAGGTAAAGCTCCCAAACCACCAACCACACGAGGCCATTACTATAAATTGGTGAGCACATCAATATTGCTTATATCCCTGTCATATCAAACTAGAGGATCTAACACAGGAATGAGATGTAGCCCAGGGGAAATTTCCAGGGTGAACTTCCTAATGTTTCTGAGATACCTACATAAAGAATAGGGTTGGCTGCAAGACACCTAGAGCTGATGAGATGACAGCTAAACTGACAAGAGCACACATGAAATAAGACTGATTTCAGGATCTCAAAAATGTAGTAAGCAAGTCAAAGAACTCTCACTAAGTTTAGACATTAACAGAACATGAGAGCGTTTCAAATTTCTGGAATTGGGTACATCTTTTTAACAAGAATTAGCTCTACAGATCAAGAAAGAGTGAACTTTAAATGACAGCTTCCAGACTTGGAGGTATTAAGTAAACATAGATTTAAAGTCAGCCAATGTCTCCTTAGACAATGATATCAACACTGGGCTGTTCTTCGTATTTCAGGATGAGGTTACCGCTTTTACTGTAAGAATGACGCATACACTGAATTATACTTTGCTCGTGGGAAAAAGGATCCAAGAGTTACTTGCTGGCTCTTTCTTGGGCTTCCCTGTAAACAGAAGCAGACATTTTCAAGATGGCTAGCTGAGCTTCCTGGGATAAACTGCGATGGGGAAACAAATGATGCTTCGCTAACTACCCTACGCTGATACTAAACCCACTTTATCTTGGACACATTCTTAGCAACTGAACCAACCGGCCAGACACTTATGACTGACAGTGTAAGAAGATGTAGTGAACTGTTTTCAATTGCCAAAAAAGAAAAAAAGAAAAAAGGAAAACGTCATCTAGCCTTCTACAAAGGGGACAATGTATTATCATTTGAAAGGATGTTTATACCTTGCTTTACATTTTTACAGCAACTTGTATCTGAAGATTTCTAGCAACTTTTCAGACATTATTTCCCATAATATGCTAAGATGCCAAAGAAGAGAGAAAGGGCTCATTTTATAGGGAGGAGAATGAGCCAGGTCTGGGTCCCTCAGCAGCCCTAAACCCACACTCCCATTCCCAGACAAGGTGGACGAGAGCCCGACCCCTAACAATAGTCAGCCAGATGGGCCCAACTTAGCATCGCCACCATCTTGTATCAAATTGCACATAGTCATGAAACATGTCATTCCCCTCACTAGATCATAAGCTCCTTGAGGGTAGAACCCCTCAGTCAGGACTATAATGCTTTCAAACTGCCTAGTACAGTGCCTTGTCCCCAGGAGGCATTAAATACACATGTGAGGGAATGAAATGGAACTCTATAAGTTCTATGCCTTTGTTGAAGCTCTGAGTAAGTTTTTCATGGTGTTGAATAAGCCTATATGCCTACTCCAAGCAGGTCTGAGCTAAGAAGGCGTTTGGAAGTTTTGGCACTAGTCTAACTGCCAAGCAATTGGGCATCATGTAGACGCCAGCTACCCTCGGATTATCGACACCTCATTTTTTACTGTATGACTTCATAATGTCCAGGAGCTTATTTGAGCTCTTGCTCTTATTTGAGCCGGACACCAACATGTGAAGAAGGGAGCACCATCCCCATTTTCCATGTGAGGAACTAACGAGGCATAGAGGTTAAGCGACTTCCCCAGGGTCACAAAATAATTGAAAGAACTGAGACCAGAATCTCGAACTCTCCCCAATTCCCCTCCCATGACACCATTACAATATGGATCCAAGTAAACCCACAAACACACACACATTCTCTCTCTTCGTATGTGCACTTTCATCCTCCCCGAATATTCATATGACAGTTCTAGCTTTTTCATTTCAACCCACTTCAGGCTGGTACTTACCGATTTCAACTGCTTGTCTCATCCAAAGACCCAAGGCTAGGAGATTTACTGACAGAACTCCAAGAGGATTCGTTGGCCGGTAGGACCAATTCTTAGATGGCCTTGTTTTGGGGCTTGTCTGTTCTGGGGCACTCACCAAGGGAACTCTGCTATCAGAGACAGGGGTGTGCTGTTTCAGAAAGCCTGGCCTGGGAGATACCATTACAGCGTGTAATGGAGGGAAGCCATTTCAAAGATCATTTGATCAGGAGTTGCTGAGCTACTTGTTAGGCAGATTTGCAAAAGCAGCCGGACAAGTAAGGGAGGCACTAGCTCTTTTTACAGCCGCCTCATTTCAATCTTAGATCCTGCAAGAGATAGCTCACTACTGACACACATACAAGGCATGGTCACACGGAATGCATTCATGCTCTCTCTCACACACGCGAGCAAATGAGGTCGGTTCCGCTGTAGTCCTGTTCTCTGTTATGAGTGGCTTCCACTGTTTGTAGCAGGAACTTCACAGTAATGAAATCCAATAAGCCAGCACATTATAGCTGCAAATTTCAATAATAGGTTGCAAATAAGGTAATCGATAGGTATACCCCAGCCTCCAGACCTCATACACTGCATATATTATAGGGGGCAAATAGTTCCTATTCGAATGACTTCTTAAGCTTCTAAATGTATTGTGCATGCTGCGTGAGCTAATGCCAGGAAAATGCTAAAAATCACCTGACCTGTGTTTATATTTGCAAACTGATGCATTATCACAGGTTTCAGCTTTTCATGTCCAACACTGATGCTTCTAAGAAGAGAAAATAAGATGCATAAAGAACAGAGGTAGAAATTTTTGTAAGCGTTAAAGAAAATAAAAGATGCCTCAAATAAACGTGTGGAAAAAAGAAAAGGGAAGCAAAACCTAGTAATAAAACATTTCCTAGTTCTCAAAAGAGAATGTAGTATCCTTGGAAGCAGTCAGATGGAAAAAATTAGATGCAGACTAGCAGCCCAAGTGAACAGGATATGGTAAACCAACATCTCGAGTCTCTGGGGTTCTAGCTGCTCGCTGTTACTATGCATGGGTGATAATTATACCCTTCCCTGATCCACTCCGGCAAAAGAGCCACAAATTCCCTCAAACTCAAGCCTAAAAATTCAATTCCCAAAGTTGCTAGGGCTTTTTGTATACCAGAGAGATGTCTGGACATTGTTTTCGAACATGCGCCTTATGGCTTATCGTCCTAGGAACTTGCTCTATTCTCAATGTTCTACACCCAAATCGGCCTTCTATAGGGAAGGTGCCCATTGAATATTTGAAGAGAAGAGTTACATGGGGTCAATTGAGATCTTAGCATTACATATTTCTAAACTAGGAATTTAGATCATTGTAGCAAAGCTCATATGCTACCCCCTCTAAACTAGGAATTTAGATCATTTTAGCAAAACTCATATGCTACCCGCTCCCCGCAAAAAAAAGACATCCTGCCAGAACTGGAGGTCAAAGAATTTGAGCTGGTGCAAAATGCAGCAACTCTTCTTCAAGCTTTTGCCCCTTAACCTAAGTTTACAAAAGAGCTGAGCATGTGTCTCAGCATCTTATTTGGGGGCTATGGTTAAGGATGAGGAAATACTATCTATTAAAAACAAAGGGCTTCCCTCAAATGCTGAAGGAAGAACGGGACGTGACCAGGCCCAATTTCCATCTATCCCACTTCACAAATGGTAGGGGATAAACATCCAGCTGGCCATAGCCTTAGTTGCAGGAATTCCCCATCTCCTACCCCCACCTCTTACTGCCACCAAAGAGGATTATTTTCGTCTTAAAAAAAGACTGTCCATGGGTCTAAGAAAAGATCGTAATCCACCCAATGAAATTCCTCTAGAAACCAAAAGCCCGAAGGATGACCTCACAATCGAGCATGCTGGCTTCCCTATGGCTTTCCTGTACCAGGTAAGTTCTTCACTTACGAGCTGTCAGATCCACCAAGTGATTCATTCTCCTTGCTGCCCGTTACTCAGCTGCCACTGTCCACTTCTATAAGATGTGGCTCATGACATGCAGCAGATCCCTCCTCCAGCACTCGATCAGCTATGCTGCCCCAGTGCTCACCCGAACACACAAAGAGAAGGATGCCAGGTACCTAAGTCTTTCTGGAGCCCGGAGAAGCCTCCAGGCTGAGAGCACAGGGCCCAGCCCTCACTTCAAAGGAAGGACATGACGGCCCGGTAGGAAAATTGCAGATAAAGCAGAAGTAGGGTTTGTTGCAAGGAACGCGAGTCGGCAGGCCTGAGTTCCCAAGGACTCCTGTGGAGGCGGGACTGTGGCCTAGAACACATCTTGACAAACATTTGGGGAAGAAAAAGGGAAGGAAAGTTGGGTGTTTATAATAAATATATATAACTCCATTATAATTCTGTATCAAGCAATGGTCATCTCAGAGTGTTCGTTCTCCTTTAAGATTGAGCCTAGGGTAATTCCCTGGTGGTCCAGTGGTTAAGACTCTGTGCTCTCACTGCAGAGGGCCCGGGGTTCAATCCCTGGTCAGGGAACTAAGATCCTACGAGCCGTGCAGTGTGGCAAAAAAAAAAAAAAAAAAAAAAAAAAGATTGAGCCCTTAACTATGAGGGTCTATAATGAGGGTCTATATGAGGGTCTTTATGCACAGCTGTATAAAGAGAGGAAAAGAGAAGATCTTAGGTCAGCCTAACATTGCTTTTTATAGGAAAAGAAACCAGTTACATGCCTTCTTCTTGTGGACTGTTGGCTGACTTTCATTTCAAAGAATCCTAAGACCAAAGCAGAGACCTACTCCCCTTTAACGGTAAGGTGCTGCGAGTAAAGAGATAAATAAACGCCCAGCTCTGAGGGACATTATAGACTTGAGCAGTGGGTTTCATCTCTGGCTGCATACTGTATATAAAATGTATATTAAATACACAGATAAAAATATAACTACAGAACAAGGGCATGTGTATTACAAATTGAAGGGTGCTACAAAAAGAGGGACTGAAGAAGAAGGGAAGACTCTCCTTCACTGACTGCTATCCTATTGGATGAGAAATCAGTGCCAATAATCATACCTCCCCATATAAGGTAAGTGTTTGATGTAGATGTTCCAAAGAACATCACTGTCCTGCCTTTCATCTCCATGCCACCAACATTCGTATGTACCAGGTACTGTGTCAGGTGCAGGGGGTATACAAAGAGAGGTGAATAAAGACCAGTCCCTGTCTTCAAAGAGCTCACCGTTAAATGAGGATGGTAGACAGGCATACATACAATAGGGAATACAATGGATGCACCCAGGTGGGCACAGAATGCTTTGGAAGGACACAGCAGAAAGGTAACTGAGGTTCTCAAAGAGATCAGAGATACAGTACTTCAGCAGGGTACTGAAGGATGAGTAGGAAAGCACTAGGTTGGTGTAATACATTATTCAACAGTATATTCCAGCAAACAAATACTCCAAGCATGCTAGATTACGTTTCTTAGCCTTAGGCCTCTGTTTCTGCTGAACTAAGTGATGCTGGTGCTATGTAAGAAAAAGAACAGATCTTAAACCTCTGGAAGAAAGTAACATGTATGAGACTTTCAAAGGCCAGAACACTGGCTTCTGGTGAACTATGGAAGGGATCGGTAAGGGTGACACAAAGCATTTTCCAGAACTGAAGTCATATATGGGCAGAACAGACTTCTTTTGGGGAAATGTATTAAGAACATAACACTTGGAAAAAGAAACTACTTCCTTTCATGTTACATTTAAGAACTAAGTTGCATCTTGCTCTGCAATTTTAATTTTTGGAGTTGATTTCTGGTTAGGTCTTTTTATAAACCCAAAAGAATTGTCTCCAACCAAAGAAGAATGGCTAATTCTAGCCCCACTCCTGGATTGTTCTGTGATCTTCAGATCATCACGAAATCTTCATAAATAAATTCAATCTTTCATTCAGCATTTACACGGTGTCTAGTATGTGCCCAGGAAGGCAGGGGATGCTTTGGAAGGCCAGCGTAGGAAGGGTAGCTAATACTCCCCAGAGGCATCAGAGGGCATTACACTTGAGCAAGGTATTGAAGGGTGAGGAGGAACTCATCAGGGTCTGGGGCAAGAGATGAACAAGTTACAGTCCCCACCCTCAAGGAGACAAAGTATAATGGGTGTTGGCCATGACAACTCAGGCCAAAGATGACAACAGGTTGCTACTGAAGGACAGGAGAGGGGCTCCCAGCAGCCTGAAGAAGGAAGCTTCACAGAGGAAGTACACTGGAGCTGAATTAGGAAGAACAAATAACCAAACCATGGGGAGGTCACGTTTCAGGCACAAGGAACAACACGTGCTAAGGCCGAGAGGAGAGTAGAGACAATGTAGTGTATTAGAGAATCTACAGGTAACTTGGTGTGACCGTAGCAAAGAAGAGGGATGCGAAAAATAAGACCAGTGGAGATCAAATTAAGAAGGATATCGTATGCCTTTCTTTGGGGTTTGGACTCTTCCTGTCTAGATAAAGAGATCTCAAACAGTGGAATGGCATGATTAGCTTTGCATTTCAGAACTATTATTCGGGTGACAGTGTAGCAGATACAGCAGGTTGAAGAAGACTTGGGGAATTTTTTTTCCCATGGAGTGGGATGTTCCAGGTAGAAACATGGGAATAATTTTGAAAAGAGACAACTCTCAGAAAACGAGCCACGGGAGAGGAAGCACGGGCAGTATGGGAATAGAAAGACAGGAAAAGAGAAGTTTCAAGAGGGGTCTCTATTTTGGACATTGGCCAAATATGGCAGGGATGCTAGACCTGGTATGATTAACTGGTCTCAGCGCCCCAAATGGAAATCTGGGTAGAAATATATTTCTATCCCAAGAGGCCCAGAGGCATGTGGGAGGACTGACTTTTTTTTTTTTATCCTTTAGGGGGTTTTCCAGCTTTACTGAAGGATAACTGACAAATATAAAATGTACATATTTAAGGTATACAGTGTGATTAATGGTTTGGTATATGTACACAACGTGAAATAGTATACATATACCAATTAACATACAATTGTGTAACGTGAAATACAATCGCGTTAATTAATACATCCATCACTTTTTTGCTTTGTTTTGCTTTTTGATATGTTGAAAACACTTAAGATCCACTCTCTTAGCAAATTTCAAGTATACAACACAGTATTATTAACTACAGTCACCATGCTGTACATCACATCCCTAGTGTAGCCTTTAGTTTTTGTTCAGGATTCCAGACAGAACCGTGCCTCAGTTTCTGGTCTTTTTGGAAACGAGAGTAAACAACTAGCTTAGAATGGTGATTAATTAAAAAAAAAGCTAATGAAGTTGGTATGCTGATAACAAATATGATCATGCGGGAGGCCCCTTAAATGAGCAGCCACTGGACCACCAGTAATGATCACATTCCCAAGAGAATAATAACGCGTTATTCTGGTTTGGGCCAATAGGACAGCCCTGACCAGTTTTATAGAAAATTTGTCTAAATGTTTATAAAGACTCCACCAGCAAACATAAACATTCTACAAAGACTAAATACCTGCAAATGGTCCTCGAATACGTAACTTTTGTATAAGTCCATATACAAAGAAGAGAGAACAAACGCAGTGACACAATGGATAGCTCGGTAAAAATTAAACTAGGAATATCTAGTAGGAAGCAAAACAAATATCTAAGCACCCTGTCTTTATTACACAGCAAATAATAAAAAGCTGAAGGAAACGTCAATTCACATGTGGTGGGAAAAAAAAAATCTCTCCCTAGCTATATCTATTCCTCTCAACAGAGAAAGCAAAATTAAGACAAACATAAACGTAGCAGCAGTTCTAACATGTGTATTTGGCGTTATGGAACGGTTCAGTGGAGAGCAGGACACGTGGGCTGAAAATATCAATTTGGAGACCATCAGCACGCGAGTAGGTGCAATTGCCCAGGAAGAGTATAGAATGAGAGAGGAGGAAAGACCTCGGGGGAACACCAACATTTTGGGGCTGGAAGACGAACCAGGGATCCTCGAGAAATATGCTTAAAGTAGAGGAACTGGCTCTATGACATCATGGAAACCAAGAGAAACGTATTTCAAGATGAATATGGCTATGAGGCAAATGTCACAGAGAGGTCAAAAATGCTCTTATCTTTTTGTCCTCCCATCCTTTCCCTAGATTTCACTAAAGTTGACGCTTTGTCATTTTCAGGTCAGAAGAGAAATGGCCAAGTGGCACCAGAGGTCTGCTGATGTGTTTCAGAATGTTTCAAGAATTTCCAGGCTCTGGAAATTTGGTACTCCTTGAGCAGCATGAACAAAACCACACAGCAGGCCTCGAGAAAGGTTTTCCTTTTGGTGGTAAACGGTACCACCGTGGCCATATATCACTCAGCCTTGTTGCAAAGGGTACTCTTATGATGTCACATTTATTGCACTTTTGCAACATGCTGGGCATCACACAAGACACAGAGAGAAACACCGTGTGGTCTGGCGAGCAGCTAAACTGTAGCTAGTAGCATTTAGACATCTTTTCACAGGAAGGATCATGCTCAGTTCAAACAGCTCATATTTGCCAAGTGTCGCCCCAAAGACTTTGCCAAACAAAGATGCAAATATTCAGTCTAGACTAGTACCTTCTCAGCCCAGCACTGCTAATGAGCTTCATGACCTTGAGTACATCCCTTGGTCGCTCTGAATCTATTTCCTCACATGCAAAAGGTGACTACCTCACCAAGAGGTTGTGAGGATCAAATGACCCACATGTGGGAAATGCTTTGAAGTAATTTAAGATTTTTTACCCCACAGAAGGTGTTTACAATTACTGCCACAGACTTCACAGGCCATAAAAAAAATCACCACCATTCATTGAGATTTGATTATGTTCCAGGCACTCTGCTAAAAGTTACTCATGTACAAGTTCACATAACTTGCAAAACCACTTGTATTATTATTTCCATTCTACAGGTGAAACTGACATTCAGAGACATCAGTTCACTCGCCAAGGTCACAGAGTAAGACTAGACAATCTCAAAGACAAATACCATATGATACCTCTTATATGTAGAATCTACTAATAAAATATGACAGAAATGAACCTATCCACCAAACAGAAACAGACTCACAGACCTAGAGAACAGACTTGTAGTTGCCGGGGGAGGGGGCGGGAGTGAGGACTGAGAGGTTGGGATTAGCAGATGCAAACTATTATATACAGAATGGATAAACAACAAGGTCCTATTGTATAGCACAGGGGACTACAGTCAATATCCTGTAATAAACCATAATGGAAAAGAAAAACAAAACTATACAATCCCATGTCTGTGCGACTCCAAAGCCCATGCTCTTATTTATGCTTCCTCAATCACATTACAGTTTGATGTGATATGCTGAGTTCTCAGTTACTCACAGCTTTTGCATGGACACAAATGCTCTTAGGGCTCTGAAGTGAGTGAACCGTGCCTCCACTCTGCTGTCTGGGGCCAAAGCCTGGAAATGAGCAGACCCCCTGCCCAGGACACAGACATTTCAGCATGAGAATCAAGGGCAGAGGAGTGCCTGTGGTTAGAGACCAGACCTCTGGCTCCACCAGCATCAGAAGTCTTTTCCATTCCTCCTCTCGGTGACATTACCGAGGGCCTCAGGATTTCAAGGGAAAAGCTGTAGGACTAGAGGGGACATTGAAATGAACATGAAACATTGCTACAGTGGCCAAATAAGCATGTCTGAAAATGACACAGGAAATGAGGAAACTCGCATGGGTTAATTTTATTTTTCACTCATCTTAAGTGGAAATGAGCATTGACCCCTAGCCCGTGGTTAAGCAGAAATAAAGACTTAAAGGAAAGCACGCAACCAGTCCTGTGAAAATCGGGTCTTTGGCAGCAAGGAACCATACTGTTTCTCTGTTACCTCAGGGTTCTACCCCTTTGAGAGCACCTCCTTCCAAGGGCTGTGGTAAGGATAATAACATCTACCATTTTTGTTGAGCACTGACTATAGTCCAGACATTGAGCTAAACGCTTTCATACAGTATCTCAATTCATCCCCATAACAACTCAATGAGGTATTAGCGTCGTGCCCATTTTACAGATGAGGAAACTGAGACTTGAAGATAAGTAATTGACTCAAACAAGGTTACATGGCTAGGAAGCGGCCAAATTGGGATTCAAATGCTGGTCCAGCTGATTCCAGAGTTGGTGCTCCTAATGCTTCTATCATAACAGATGAAGGGGTTATTAAATATTTTGAGAAGTATAAAGTACCATATACATGCAAGGGGTGGGTCTCCTTACTTAGCGTTCCTCATTGTATTCAAGTGAATTCAGGGAGGTGAATTTTGTCCCTCCTAAAATTCAGCCAGTACTGTCAGTTTTATAAATTGCTTTCGGTGAGTCTCAGCTTATCGGCAGAAATGATCAAATGTAAATTTGCCAAGCTATTTCCCTAAAGCCGTCTCCTGGTGGAAGTGGTGGCTAAATCTTAATTAAGTACAATATTTCCATTAAGGTCTAAAAGCTCACTTTTATTCCTCTGCCTTATGCCCAGTGACAAAGCACTTTGTTACACAATCTTCTAGAAAGATGACCCATCTTTCCTGTGCTAAGCAAGATGTCTATGAGGCAGTTTGCTTTGGGAAGTGTCCTCCCTAAATCCTGACTGCTGTTTCCAACCACTCATGGGCCCTCAAGGCCTTTTGGAGCCTGAAGACCACTGAATTACATGATGAAGATTCTGCTGACCCCCAACTTCAAGACTGCTGCCTTGTACTATGGTTTCATGGTGATTCATCTTTCCCATTCAAATGAAATTACCTCAGGGGCAGAGTCTGCGCCTCTCGCCCATTTGAATTTCCCTCTGGGCCTTGTACTATGTGTGGCCCACAGAAGGTCCTCAATGTGAGCTGGTAATGCCATTGGAATCCTGGAATTGAGGGAGAGAGGCACTGGATCTGTCCTGACCACATGTCGCTGCCCACCCACCCCGTTTAGTTTCTTAATCGAGTTTCTCAAGTAGCTGCCCTGGGCCCGGCATTGTGTTAGGCACTGAGCATCCAAGATAAGTAAGGTGGTGTGGTCTCAGCTATCAAAGAAGTTCTCGATCTAATGATGGGTGTACATGGGGTGGGCTGGAGAAGTGGTAGCCCAGAGTATAGGCTCTTCCCCATGGTGTGCTGGAACCCATATCCAATGGCAGCTTGGTTATATTTTGGTGTTTCTACTCCAGGGAGACTCCAGCAGGGGCAGCCATGGACTACGGAGACTCCTACAAGGTGCTCTTGTGGCCTAGGGTGGTACATGGCCCTGGCACCAGGCTCCTGATCTATTGGTTCACTCCTGGGGTTTTTTTTTTTCACCCTCTGCAGGGAAATCTACAGTCTGTCTGGAGTGCAAGGAAGTTTCTTCAGCTTGTCTTTACCCACGCCTACTGAGAAATCTCCTCTGTTAACTTGTTAGTAACAGCTGTTGAAATTCCAGTGGGGTCTATATGTGCTCGTGCACACTCACAATAGGAATATGTTTTATCATCCAGCTAGCTCATTGGCCTTTTCTTTCTCTTTCTTTCTTGAATACCATGGTCCAGGGTTAACAGGGGAAGGGTAGACCTGGCTGGATGAGAGGTACCTGCTGGAAGCAGGACTGCCCTTTCCACGTGTCTAATCGGCAGGCAATTCCAGATCATAAACATAAAACCAAAGACACACTTTCACATAGGAAACCATTATGAGTGCATAAAGAAACGCATGCTTCACCTCCCCCTGCCCTTGGGAGAGAAATGAGGTGGCAAGTTAAGCCATAAACGTCCAAAAGATAAACAAACCGTTGAAACCCTAACCTCTCTGGAAAGGAGTGGCTAAGGTTCTGCCTATTAGAGGTGATTTCTGCAAAAGGAAACTATGGTGAAAGGATGTAAAACTTGACCTGAGGGTTGAGAACTAGTGGCAAATAGGGGGGAAAAAGTGACAGCTGTGACTACGAACTACTGCCTGTAATTGGGTGTGTTACAATGTGTGTGTGCGTGTGTGTGTGAAGTGAGAAAGTGTGTGAATGTGATAGTATCAGTGCGGGGGTACGTATAAGAGTTTGGGAAAGTATTACATGGGTGTGTACGTGACAGCGTGGGTCATTATTAGTACTGTTGTGAATCTGTGTCAAAATGAGTGTTGCCATGGGTAAGTGTGATTACGTGTGAATGTGACACGGTTAGAGTGACTGTATCAGTGCTGAATATATGAGTGGAAGGGTGTAATTCGGAGTGTACAAAGATAGAAGAGTTTAAATGGGTGAGACTGTGTTTATGGTGTGAGCATGTATAAATGTGAACATATGAACATGTATGCACACGTGTGTGTCCGTGACTTACGAGCTGTGTAAACATGTAACTGTGAGGAGGAAATAGTGGTGTCAGTGCAAATGTGTTGGAGTGTATGAAATTGAGCGTGTGTATGACCATGTGAGAAACAGGCAGGGGAAAGTCAACCTATGTCTGCGTACGGAGTGTGTGTAATTGTGTAGGAATGTGAGGGAGGGTTAAGGGTGACTGCATCATCTGAGTGGAAGTGAGTGTGTAGGTATGACTGGGAGAGTGTGAGAACATAAGAAGGAACGTACAGAGTGTGTGAGAACGTGAGGGTGGGTGTATGATAAGTGTGGGTGTGTGTCAGTACGGAACTGTGAATATAGAGACGTGACTATGTATCAGTGTGTGTCAGTATGAATGTACCTGTATATAGTGTGTTCAGAAATATGACGGTGTGTGAGGGCGAGGGGGTAAGAGTGATCATCACTATGAATGTGTCCAGTGTGAACAGTGAGTGTGAGTCAAGGAGGTAAATATGATCGTGTGAACGTACAAGGGTATGAGTATATGCTTGTGAGAGAGTGTGTGTGTGAGCGCCGGAGGGTACCAAAATTATCTGGGATGCTGAGAAACCCTCCAGAAGTGTCTTTCCTCCCAAAGTCACTACATGTGTCCAGTTACACGCAAGCACCTTAGCCCCTCTCAACCTCTATCTCCTCATGGGTAAAACAGTGATGATAAAAATACCTACCTCGAGCTAGTATCACTTTTATAATCAGAAACAAAAACAGCAACGATCAGAAAAAAATTTCTACCTTGCAGAGTTACTGTAGGATCAAATGGTCTCATGCAAGTAAAATGCCTAGCACGGTGCTGGCAACGGTAGACAATACATACAAGTTATTATTGTGGCTGTCATGGAACACCCAGGAGAGACCCAGGGGCTTGCTTCTTATTTTAGCCAGTTCTAGTTACCTTCTGTTGCTCAAGCTCTATAGAGGATACCCTGCCAGAGCATCTCTGGAAAGCTGAATGCATCAATGTCGGCAAGGCTGTAATTTCATACCTTCAATCTCACGGCCAGAACTCTGGAGCTTCCCCTCCATGAGATGGCATCACAGAAGCACCTGCCACTGAGCCGCAGTTTTCCTTTGTCCTGTAGGCCCAGGACAGGCTCAGTGTGAAAGGAAACTGCATTGTATATTCCTTGTTTGTTTTTTGTTTAGGTCTCTTTGTTTTTCTTGTTGGGTCTTTTTTTAAATTTTGGTTGTTTGGTTTTGACTTGGGCAATATGAGAGATGTCTCAGCAACTGACAAAAAGACAGAAGACCAGACAGGGAGACAGAGGGACGGTAAGATACAGATAGCTGGACAGCAGCATATAGCCACAGAAGGCCAGACAGGGACGACAACAGAGGAAGCTATCATGGCTGCCTGAGAGGAAAAGAGACAGGTAGATGATCAGAGAGGCAGGTCAAGAAACCTGAAAGGAGTGGACAGGAAGAGAGAGGGGCCCAAATGGAAAAGCTGTTAGGGAACTGCCAGACACTTGAGAGAGACTAGAGACCTGTGAAGTTTGGTCCCTACTCCTGAAGACCTTACACAGTCCAGTTAACCTGCCAAGATGAATACTCCAGAAATCATGCAAGAATTAGTTAAGGCAGCAGAGAAACAAGGGCTACACTACATGCTACAGACTCGGGCGTCGTTGGAGAGCTGGGGGAGGAAATGCTCCCTGGTTGGGTGGTAAGACAGAGGGAATGTTCTGGAAGGTTTAAGTTAAGCCTGCCAGGCCCAGAAGCTGGGATGGATGGGATGGGGGTACACTTTGAATAGGAAGGTAAAGTTAAGGTTATGGGGCAGTAGAAATTACAGGAACCAATTGGTGAATTTGGGGCATGTGGCTGAAATGCCACTTCAATATCAGGAAAGCAAGAGGAAAGGAAATGACAGCTTGATGGGAAGCGTGTCTGTGTTACACTAAAGCTCTTAGATGGAGCTTGACATTTGCAAAGGACTTGGCAATGACTGGTAGGTTGTTTCTCCTGCTCACTCCAGGATGTAGGTCAAGGTTGTCAATCCCATATTAGAGATGGGGGAACCAAGAGACCAAGCGCAGCTGCACAATCCCCCAGAAAGTACGGGCTGTGCCCTGAGGCCTGGCTGGTGAGGCCCAGGCAGGGTCTCTGACATAGGGAGCTCTGGTGGAAAGGTGGCATTTACCTGGATTTGGAGATCCCTAACTCCCTGCCCTGGAATCCATTACTCACCTCACACAGCCACCGCTGCAGGACCTCAGCACAGGTGGGTGCTGCCCATGAGAAGGGGCCGGGCTGCCTTCAGCTCCGACGGGCTCAGTGCTGGGCACACCAGCTGCCACAAGATGCAAGGACTCAGCTGCTCTTTCTTGGGGGAAACCTGCCGAGAGAAGCATTGTGGGGGGGCGGGAACCGCCTTCCCCACCTGCTACTACTCCATGCAACCCCCCAAATATCACACACACACACACACACACACACACACACACACACTCACACACACTACAGAAAATCCCTTAAGAAGGTAGATAATCAGAGTCAAGAAGTATAAAAAAAAAAAGCCTCGGTACATGGGAGTCCGGAAAGGGCACTGAGCTGGGAGTTTCAAGCTGAAAACTGCTAGCACTTCACCACTCTGGATCTGCTTGCTGGTGAGTGGAAAAGACCTGCCCTAGTCATCCTGGACAAGTGCTGAGAGCACTCAATCAAATGAGAGACGTGAGATATTTGCATATTTACAGGAGGTGGTACAGTCCAGTGGACAGGAGGAAACTGCGAGATGGTGGCAAATGCAGGTTCGGCTCTGAGGCTACCTGAAGACCCGGCTGTTCAGCTTATTCCAACCCTCACCCCCAAGTCTCCACCGCCATTTCCATTTCCCTCCTCAACAACCTCCTTCACTGGGTTGGTGGGCAGGCTTGGGGGAGCACTCTGAGGTCCCCTAATTTGCTATCATCTCACAGCTGCTGAGGGCCTCAGCCTCTGATCCTAATTGGAACTTTCCTCTACCTTCCGCCAATATCGGCCACAGGGATGTCTTCCGTAGTCTTCCCCAGATTTTCGGGGGTGAATACATACTGGGGTTTTTAGGGGGTTACAATTTCCCCTATCTTCCCCAGAGAGGTTTCCATGTCCAACCACAAAGGAGACAGGGTCCTCTTTTTTTTTTTTGCGGTACGCGGGCCTCTCACTGTTGTGGCCTCTCCCGTTGCGGAGCACAGGCTCCGGACGCGCAGGCTCAGCGGCCATGGTTCACGGGCCCAGCCGCTCCGTGGCATGTGGGATCTTCCCGGACCGGGGCACGAACCTGTGTCCCCTGCATCGGCAGGCGGACTCTCAACCACTGCGCCACCAGGGAAGCCCAGACAGGGTCCCTTTAACCCTTCCCTTTCCTGCCTTTCCCCACAATCACTTGAGCCTCTCAAGGAGGAGACTGATATTCCCTTGATAGGACCCCAAGCCCTGCAATCCTTCCTTCCTTGCCCCCTCTTTCCTCCATAGACTTTGTCCTCAAAGAAGAGCAGCACCTATGGGCTAACTTCCAATAGAGTCAGATCCAGGCTCGCACATGCTCTATTAGGGGATTCCAGAACACAGAGGGTCCTAATCCAAAGACATGGATGGATGGATGGGTATCTAAAGCTGGAGAGAGTAAAACTGAAGCCTCAGGGAGCCAGGAAAAGCCCCGTTCTTCACAATTCCCCTTTCTAGAATAAAAAGACCAAGCCATCCTCCAGGTCTGCCAAGTTGCTGCTGGCAAGCCTCCAGAGCACGTCTGGCCCCCGAGGGCCCTGGCATCCCCTGCGAGCGTCCCACATGCACACTCCAAGCAGCCTTTCCAAATGCTACCCATTGCACCGCTGAGTGGTGTGCCACCCCCCGCCCCCAAGGCATGATCTCAGCCTGCAAGGGCGTGGGGGTGTGTGACGGAGGGAGGGCTGCCGTAGCTCCAGAGAGGGGCGGGACTTGGAGAGGGCCCAAGAAGAAGGGCCGCAGGAAGGCCCCTGCGCATCCCCAGGTGGGGAGCGGCACCAGAGGACCTGGGGGAGTGGGGTGCTAGTGCACCAGCCAGTACTAACCAAGCAGCTCCAGGTTTCTGTGCAAGGTCAAGAGCTTTCCTTGACGTACCTCCACTTCCCCTCAGCTGCTTACTGCTTCCACGGCAGCCCGCTTTGAACCCACCAGCTGCACAGCTGGAGCCAATGCAGAAGCAACAGGCAGGACACGGAGCTCCACCTGGCGGCCGCACTCCTGTCACCCGTCTGGGGGTATGCTGTGGTGGAAGCGCGGGCATGTCTGTGTATTTGCGTGCCTGCACCGTGTCGTGCGTGTGCAGCCGTGTCTATATTGGTGTTGTGCATGTGTATCATGGCAGTACCGTATTGCGTATGTGTGCCGTGGGTCTGCAATGTGTTACATGTGTATTCCATCTATCCCGTGCTTGGGGAGCCTGTATCTAATCTATATTGTGTGTCATATGTCTACGCCACGTTGTGTGTCTGTATCTTCTCTGTGTTTATACTGCCCGTGTATGCACCTGTGGCTTAGCCTCCTACTGGAGGCTGGGGTAGAGATCAGTGCACCCCTCATGCGCCTGCCAGCACCCCAGCCTTGCTACATTCCGGCTTCCTGCCAGCATCTATCTGGGGACTAGGGCTGCCACCTCTTTGGTAGGGGAGGGGATCTGTGGACAACCATTCTCTCCACCACAGAGACTACCTGTCCCAGCACTGAAGAAAGCTGGGAATGTTCCAGAACCTTTTTCAGGCCCAAAGAAGGAAACTGGGCACTGGGGGTGAAATGGCTCCCTCTCTCAACTCCCAGCCCCAGATGGGCCTACAGGAAGTTGCAGCCACCTGAGTTTCAAAGTTGGAAGGACTGGAGCCCTTCTCCACAGGAAGGAGCAGCTGCACAGGGGGTTAAGCTCTGACCTTGGAGCTGGGCCACGGGATGTATCCGGAGCTCTGCCAAAGGTGTCCCCGTTGAGGTCACTAGAGGGCGCGATTGTGCTGATTGTTAGGGGTAGTGTCTCTAGAAAGTCCAGAATTCCAAAACTTCCCCCTGGCTCAGAGAGGGAGGGGGTTGAGGAAGACAGAAGGAAGAGGATACAGACCCTAAGCCGGGCCTTTCCTTCACCCTCACCCCAAGCCCTTCTGTTTTGAGGCTGAGTTAGGGAGTCAGGGCCACTAACGCATGTCCGCCCCCCTCCAGGGTGTAAGATCTGTGTAAGAGCCCCACGGCGCTTTTCAGGGGCTTGGTTACAGGGGCAGATTCTCCACTTGCGCATCTCTTTTCCTCCCTGTTCCCATTCCCATGAAATAAAAGTAAGGCCACCCTGCTGAAAGAGATGAAATGTGTGTAGTGGTTGTGGGTTTGTTTTGTACAGTTTTCCTCCAAATTAGAGGCACGCCAAAAAGTATGATTTAAAAGGGGTAAATTGGGGGGGGGGCTCTCCTTTAGTGAATCTGTTTTTCATTACCAAGAATAAATGGACCCACTTCCTAAAATGTCACCACCATCTTAGAAACCACCTAGTCCAAACCCATCATTTGAAAGACAAGGAAATTGAGGCCCAGAGAGGGGCAGAAACACTCAGACCAGAACACTGGCTTCTGGACTCCCAAGGTTGGTTCCACCCCAGCTCCTGGTCCTCTAGTCCCTAAAAAATCTTCCTTCTCCAAATCCAGGACCCTCCCACCTCAGGGCAAAACCCTGGCCTCCATCTCCACTGTGTGGGCTCCAACACCGTCCTATTCCATCTCAGTGATCAGGCGCCCAGGCCTTTCCGTGATTTCCATTCCCCACTAGGAGACTGTTCATCTCTTTCCAGTCTTCAAGCTCCGCTTCCCTCATTTTGCTTCGCGCCCGCAGACCCAGCTGTGGCCACGCCATCTTGCCCCTCCTCGCATCCCCCTGGGCGCAGCGCAGACTGCCCCAACCTGCAGATAATTGACCGACTGTGCAAATCAGACACGGATCCATCGCATTGTTTAACGTTTCCAATTAAACTCTGGGTTAGGCTGTATTAGTGACTCCAGTAATCACCGGGGATGTAAATGCAAACGCCTTCCAAAGTCGCGGAGCGCGGGAGGAAGCGACACATTCTGGGAGAAAATGGAAGCAGACTGCCAGACCCGAGGGTTCATCTGGTACCCCTAAATCAGATTTGAAATGTATGGCTGTCACTTGATCCGAGGCCCAGGTTTCACACCTGAAATGGAGGTCTCTGGCCCTGGGCGCACCGCGGCCTGCCCTTTCCCGCCCCCTGTCGGAGAAGCCGCGTAGTGCTGAGCTCGCAGCCGAGTTCACCCCAAGGCCCTGCAGAGGGAACTGCCTAGCCTCTGGCCGGTGGCGAGGTTGGGGGACAACAGGGCAGCTGAAGCTTAAGCTGCATCCTAGATGCCTCAGCAGCTTCACTTACCTTCTAGGGCAGTGGTTTTCGCCGTCCCTGGTCTGCACAGGGTCCGAGGGCCCCTGGGAAGGAGGGCTTTCTTTTTGAGCACAGGCAGAGATACCCCCATGCCTGAAGCAGGGGCCCCAGACCTGGCCCTGGACCACCCCAGGTAAAAGCAGTCAACCTACCTGTCTCAGTCAGATTCGAAGCTCCCCCAGCCCGTTCTGGGGCCCTGGCCCCCCACTCCCTTCTCCTTACCCAGGAGGAAGAGCCATTTGTAGAGGCTGCTGCTCATCAAGTTTCTTCTTCTTCCCTCGACCAAAGCTACTGGCTCCTGAAGGCTGGGTTTCACCAGTGGGAACACTATTGATTCCCCAACTACGGAGCAATCGTCCCCCTAAGTCTGGACTGAGCCACAGGTGCCTCAGCCACCAAAGCTGCCCCCAGTTCACCAGGGAAATCAGGGCCTTTGGGCTCCTGGTAAGATGATGGCTTTTTTCTTCTCTCTCTCTTTGGCTTTGCTCCTCTCTACTCCCCTGACCTTACCTACCTACTCTATCTGATTTCTAGATCTGATTTTTCTTTTTTTTTTTTTGGCCTTGGCTATCCACTTTGACTCCATAGTAGCTTAGTCTCTGACCTCATAATAACAGAGTCTCTGATGAGGGCAGCACCTCCCAATCCCCGAAGTTATTCCTCATTTCCGTCTCTTGTCACGTCTGTCTGCTCCCTTCCCCCAAAAGACCTCAGAGCAACCTGTGGGAATGGTCAGCTACTTGGAACGTCCTTAGGGTGTTGCGGCCCCATGCCTGTACCTCTGTCACAGGCAAACCCCCTTTTTCTGTGAGGTCTCTCCTACAAGGTCCCCCCTGGCCCCGAGATTCGCAGCTGTTGGCTTTTTCCCCCCCCCCCCCAGTCTCTGGCTATTTTGCCTCTTTCCCGGGGGGAGGAGGCTATGATATTTGTATCCAGAAACAGAGGCTTACATGGCTCTCTCCAAGCCCTGGCCTGTTAATCGCCCATTACCATATTAAGCCCCTTTGCCCAAAGGTGTCCCTGATTAAAGGCCTCAAGAACCAAATGACAGACCTGCCCAATTATAATTTTGCAGATGGCCCAGTGAAAACCACACTGACCTTTACACCTCGGTCATTCCAGAACAGGGCCACAGTGTTGTCACCGACAGGAATGGACTTCCTTCTGTTCCAACACCTCAGACAGCCATACAGTTGGCCTGGATTTGAGTCTGCAAAACCATGAGGGGAGCGAGACTAACATGGCTAAAGGCTTCCCTGCTGAAAACCATTTTTTTAAAAATAGCACTGCAACCGCCCCCTTCATGCTTCCCAAAGCCAAGCCACTCACCCTTCTCTCCTTCGCTTCTACAGACCACAGCCCAGAACCCTCAAGTCCAGAGTCTGGCACTGGATTCTGGAAGGTGGGACCAAAAGAACAAGTGGAGCCTCTGGCTCCTTCCCTGCAGGCACCGCCCTCCCACCGCTCCTGCACTCCACCCCTCCACAACCACCGAGGGAAGGAGAACCTGCCAGAGCGAGAAATCAAAAAGGTCCAATCCCTCCGAAAGTGTGGCAGGAATCCTGCCAGAGCAAGAATTGAAAAGGTCCAGTCCCTCCGAAAGTGTGGCAGGAACCTTGCCAGAGCCAGTTCACAAACTGAGGGCAAGGCCTCCTGCAAGCTGAGGGGGACAGGGAAGGGGGGCAGTGGACCTGATGACCCTGCTCCCCAAAGACAAAGGCCAACTGAGGGACCCCGGGTTTTCTAGGGACATTATTGCATCATTCTAGTCCTCACAGGAGAAGAAAAGAGTTCTCCTCTGGTTGCCCTACCCCACCAAAAAGGGGGAGGGGGAATATAGAAAAATAAAAGAAAAGGGGGGAAAGGCGCCCGGGTAAGAAAATCGTCACTTTTTCTGTTTGCTCCGGTTGGGCTGTTCCCCCTCCCCCGGACTTGCCGGGGCCGCGGCCACACCCCCTCGCCTTGGGGGGGTAGGGGGCTGCCGTCGCTGCTACAGTGGCTGGGGGAGGGAGGCGGGAAGATGGTATAAGACTTAGAGCCTGACGTAGCTCCGGGGGCGGATTTAGCCTCAAGCGGCCCAGGCCCCAGTAAGCGAGTCTAGGGCTTGACCCACCGAAGGGGCCCTGGTCCTCCGGTAATGGCCCCGACACACCCACTTGTCCGCGTTCGCGAGCCGAGATCGTGTACACGGTGCGCCGGGTGTCAGGGCTCTGGGGGAGCCACGTAGGAGACTCGAGGCCGGGGCGCCACGACAGCGGGAGGGGGGTCCAGGCAGGCAGAAAATCTGCCCGGCCGGCTAAAAGCAGAGCCCAGCCGCCACCCCCTTCCCCAGAGCGAGCCGGGTGCCACCCATCGCGGGATTTACCTGCCACTGGTCCAGCCACCCCGTCCAGACCTTGCCTCTCCCTCCGAGCGCTCGGGCTGGCTGGCGGGGCTGGGGCGCCACAGCCCCGCGGCCGCAGCCGCAGCCCCGGGCTCGGCCCGCTCCCCACCCTCCCGGCTCTCCTCCCGGCCCCGCACACTCGCTCCGGGCCGGGGAAAGCTGCAGCCCCCCGCGCGAGACCCCAGACGGTCCGCCGCCCACAGCTGCACGCCCGCGGTCGAGCCCTGCTCGGCAACAGCTCCCTCGCCCTGCTCCGCTATGACGTCACCCGGGCTCTGCACCGCGCGGAGGCCAATCAGAGCCGGAGCAGAAAACTAAAATCACCCTGAGTGGGCTACTGGGGACCAATCTTTTGTTTCCAGGCAGGAAGCGCCGGGAAGGAAAAAAAAAAAATGAAGGGGAGGGAACAGGGAGAGGGAAAGGAAAAGGAGATGGAAACTTCTACACTGTCAGGGTTGTCTAGACAGAGGTGTGGCCCTCGAGAAAGAGGCGCACCTGACAGTGGGAGGGGAGGGCGGTTATTGAGTGTATCTTCCTCAACTGCCCCCGCAGGAAGACTGGGATTTCAGATACATTTTCAGGGGAGGAAATCTGTCCAGCTACACAAGCACTTTTTACTGGGGGCAAATGGTTTGGATTTGGGACACCACCTGTCAGGCAAGCAGTTTACACCGATGGAGTCTCCAGAATCCACAGTAAACTGAGACGCAGGTATGGCAATGGGGTTCAAAGAGATGGCAATCTAGATAGGAAAACTACCTTTCTGCACATGAAAGACACATTTTAAAAACAGCATTATAGGGGCTTCCCTGGTGGCGCAGTGATTAAGAATCCACCTGCCAATGCAGGGGACACTGGTTCGAGCCCTGGTCCGGGAAGATCCCACATGCTGCAGAGCAACTAAGCCTGTGAGCCACAACTACTGAGCCTGCGCTCTGGAGCCCGCGAGCCACAACTACTGAGCCCACGTGCCACAACTACAGAAGCCCGCGTACCTAGAGCTGGTGCTCCGCAACAAGCCACCGCAATGAGAAGCCCGCGCACCGCAACAAAGAGTAGCCTCTGCTCACCGCAACCAGAGAAAGCCCACGCACAGCAACGAAGACCCAACGCAGCCAAAAAAATAAAAATAAAAACAGCATTATACAAAAAGAGAATGATTAATCTACTTCAAATACAATATATATGTGTGTATACACACGCACATATATATAGTTATATTAACAATTGTTAAGATGTGGCTGTTTCTGTCCATCCTTTCCCTAAAACCTCCCATGGCATATCTTGTCTTTAAGAAAAAGTTCCAATTTTTGCCCATGTTGAAAGCCTTCTAAAATCTAACCTCAAATGTCGTCTCTTGGGCTTCCCTGGTGGCGCAGTGGTTGAGAGTCCGCCTGCCGATGCAAGGGACACGGGTTCGTGCCCCGGTCCGGAAGATCCCACATGCCGCAGTGGCTGGGCCCGTGAGCCATGGCCGCTGAGACTGCGCGTCCGGAGCCTGTGCTCCACAACGGGAGAGGCCACAACAGTGAGAGGCCCGCGTATGGCAAAAAAAACACAAAACTGTCGTCTCTTGCTACTCCAAAATACAACCGCCCTAGGATTTGGCTAGATTATGTAAATTAGCATAAACCCCAGCAAGGAGACAGTAAGCTGTCATCAAAAATGCAAAATAATAAGTACATTCGAATTATAATGATGTAAAATATGCCTACACACACACAAAAAAATAGAGATGAACATAAAATTATAATAGCTGGGTTAAAGAAGTAGAATTATTGGTGATTTTTCCTCTTCACTTTCAAACTTCTTTTTATAAAGATAAATGTGTCCTCACATAGTTAAATGGTCAAGATGGGTCATGACCCTCCCCAGTGCACTTCTATCCAATTTTCTCAACACTGCATAATATCCAGCAAACATTTTGCTGTAATGTCAACAAAATAAGTTTCAAGACCAAGAGCGAACTAATACATCCGCCAGGGTCCTCTTAGGAAAAGTCACACAACAGGCCTCTAGATTCACCAGAGACAACATCTGGGGAAGTTGGAGATTGGGATTCCTCTTTGGACTACTTCATGTTAAATTCTGATGCTACTGGGAATTGGGAAATGAATAATAATGACCCTTCAAGTCTACGACAAAGCAAGAAAGAGGGAGGCAAAGACTAAGTAAACCACATACTCTTAAGACTTTTTTAAGAATCACTTTGCATTTTACTTTTTATTTTCCTTAATTAAAAAATATATTTATGTATACATGAGTATTACATGAATTTTGCAGAGCTGGGATTTGTGTCTATATCTGAGTACAAAACCCATGCTCTTTCTAATATGATGTGTGGTATTACTGATTTTGTTAAAATACATATTTGCTTTTAAAAAGTAAATCTGAGTATACCAGCTTGATAAAAGGCTTTTTTTTTTGGTGTGGTTACTGTCTTCTAATGCAAAAACTCCCATCACCCTCCTCCTCAAATCCTTGATTAATAGGTTTAAATCAGGATGGTTCTGCTTCCAATGATTTTACAGATATCTTTTTTCTTTTTCTTTTTTTTGGCGGTACGCGGGCCTCTCACTGTTGTGGCCTCTCCCGTTGCGGAGCACAGGCTCCGGATGCGCAGGCTCAGCGGCCGTGGCTCACGGGCCCAGCCGCTCCGTGGCATGTGGGATCTTCCCGGATCAGGGCACGAACCTGTGTCCCCTGCATCGGCAGGCGGACTCTCAACCACTGCACCACCAGGGAAGCCCCAGATATCTTTTAAATTAACTTCGGGGTTAAAAAAAGCGCAACCCATCACACTGATTTTTATTTTTACATCGTGGTAAACGTAATCTAAAAATCACTGATATAAATGAATGTCATTTACTTAGTGTTACATCTCTGATTTGTAAAATGCGCTTCTCTGGGTTATTTTAAACAATAAGAACACTTAAAAAAAAAGAAATAGAAAATATAACTGGATTTTCCTGGCTAATGATCTAACTTGAGTCTTCTAGGCTATTGATTTAAATTGTAATTAAAAGGTATTTGATTTCACTCTAATCCTCCCATATACCTCAGCTATACTTCAGAGCTATTTATGCAATCACCGCACATGGTTATTTAAACATTTCATGCGTGTATTTCTTCTCTCCCTGGTGATTATAGAAACTAGCACGGCGCCAAAATCCTATTAGGTGCTTGACAAGTTAAAGCATAGTGGTGTCATAGAAAGAGGACTGGACCTAGGAGCAGGAAATCAACACAAAGACTTCAGTCTTCCTGTGAAAAGGTGATAACCTATTTCATTCTTGATACCATACAGCAGTCTTCACTGCTGCTGGGGTTTGTTCTCCAGAAATATAGGATAACTGCATGGGACCTTGCGGGGAAACTGAAATGTCTTAAAGATTTCATCTGTGTTCATCAACTCCCTTCCCCAAGCTCATTGATTTAAGGATACAACAACACTACCATAACAACCTCTTTTTGTTTGTTTGTTTGTCTTTTGCGGTACGCGGGCCTCTCACTGTTGTGGCCTCTCCCGTTGCGGAGCACAGGCTCCTGACACGCAGGCTCAGCGGCCATGGCTCACGGGCCCAGCCACTCCGCGGCATGTGGGATCTTCCCGGACCGGGGCACGAACCCGCCTCCCCTGCATCGGCAGGCGGACTCTCAACCACTGCGCCACCAGGGAAGCCCCATAATAACCTCTTGGCACGTGTATCCTGCTCCTTAGGTTACACACCAGTTTTGTTTCTCCCCGTTTGATCCTCACAATAACCACGACAGTGTACTGTGGCAATTATTATGACCTGCATTTCATAGATGAGTGAATGGAGGTCTGGGGTTGAAAGTAGCCTGTTCAATGCCTCAGAGAGATGGTCCTAGAAATCAGATCTCCCAACTGTCAGTTCTGTTCCTTCTACCACCCTACATGGCAACTTCAGTTGTATTTCTCCTTTGGCTCCCACCAATCCAGTCAGCCCTTTCAGTCGCATGAGAAGTGAGATGGGGCTTGTAGCAACAGATGTAAACTAAAACGAATATCTTCAAACTGTTCCAGCCAAATCCCTGCTAAAGGGAACCCACCAGGCAAAAGCAGCCTGGATATTCTGGCTCCCTCTCCACCCCTGCCTCAAGTCCCAAAGCCAGAAATTATTCCCAGTAGTCGACTCTGGGTCTCTGTGGCTCTCAGTCTTCACAGCTTTTGCTGCAACAGCTGAACTTAAAAAAAATCCTCCCTCCTGCTCTGAATACAAAAGAACCTGCCTTGGCAGCTAGCGCACAAGGCATTGGTTGGGCGCGCGGTGCCCACTCCTCTTTCATCTGGGCCTGCTCACTCTAACCTATTGTCATCACTGTAGTCAGGCCCTACTGGGCTCCTTCCCATCCCTTCCACCTTCTACTCCAGTCATTAGGGGCTCCAGCTGTCCTGAAGGAGGCACCATGGTGGGTATCCTGCAGGGCAAAGGTCTCATCCCACATCCCTTAAAACCAGAGGCTAGGGAAAGAGGGAAGCCCATGGCTAGGGAAACACCATCCTCGTGGGTCTTCAGAGTTCTGGCCAGGGAATCAGGAGACCCAGACTGTAGTCTAGCCTCTGGCTAGGAAACCTTGGGCAAGATTCGAATTTCCCTCAGCTTTAAGTTTCTCCTTTGAGAAACCTGTCCTGCCTGTCTCCCTGGACTCTTGTATGGATGCAAATGGCTAATGGAATATGAGTGGTTTTAACAGATTTCAGAGCTACACACCTCCTTAATAGACTGGACGAATCCCCATTTACATATACTCCCTGTATAGTGGAACCTCGGGACTGGGTGGTGGTGGGGGGCACTCCTCACCTTCCCTCACTATAATTAGCACCCGTTAGAGGCCTGCCCTGTAGAATCTACCAGCTTTCAGAAGCCCACAGCCTCTGCCCTCCTCCCCTCCACGAGGGAGTTAGCGAAAGAAAAGCAGAAGACAATTAAATGCAGGTGGCTGTGGATGAATTAATATGAGAATTAGGAAGTTCCTCTCCTCTGACTTGGTTTTAATTAGCCCCACTTCCATGGTCCTACATATCAAACCACATTATTTAATTGAGCTGATGCTCTGTTTTGCTCCTAAGTGGATCACATTATACATTCCTTCCCCACACACTCCGGTCAGGCACTGCCCGAACCTAAGTCAAACTGCAGAGTGAATTTGGAAAGTTGGTTTCATTGCTGTCTCCATTTTACTAGGGGAAAAGAGAGAGAATGAGAAAGTAGAGGACAAAATCTAGGGGACAAAGAACCAAGGAGAGAAATAGAAAACCAAATCTTAATTTTTTTGGGGGGGGGGGACCGGCTGGACTATGATGTCATGCTTTCTCAGCTCACCTGTGATTGGCTGCTCAGTTCAGCATCTGCTGAGAGCTAAAGGCTGATTATTTGCCAGAGATACAGACCTTTCAGGGAAGCTTTGAATCATTGCTGGTTGTCGTGACAACCTGGGCAGTGTCTGCTCCTGATAACCACGTAATGAGGTTGTCAGGAACAGAAGTGCCCCCATCCCCACATCCAACCATCTGAAGTGGTGAGCAATAGAACATTTCTCTTAGGAGGCAAAGGGAAAAAAACCACCAGCAGGCGTGGTGGAGATCCCCTCAGGTCAGGTGTGTCAGCCAAATCCTGGAGAAAATCTTCTTGAGGAGCTCCTCACCTAGCATCTGCAGGTTCCCATCTAAACCCCATTGTATTCACTATAATTCAGAGACCCAAGGAACAGGTGGTGGAGGGGTGAGGCATCTCTGCAAGCGTCCAGCAAAGCTGAACAGAGGGAAGTGAGAGTGGAATGCTAAATAGATTAGGGCAAGTTACATTACATCTCTTCAAAGGACACCATCATGGCATGGTTGAGGGCCAATCGAGGGCATATGTCAAAGATGGCAAGGCATGGCCATACCCAGTCACCAAAGCCAGATACAAAGGGAGCTTGAAGAGGATGGGTTGTGTGCTTTTCTTCCTGATGCTTTCATTTCCCTGGAGGTCAACACCTCACTCTACATTATCTTGGGGCTCTGAATGTTCTTGAGAGGGAATATCAACTGCACCTTTGTGACACGTTATACATTCCTAGGACAATTTTATTAGCACCTACTAAGGACAAAGCACACAGCTAGGTGCTACAGATGCTACACAGACGAACCAAATCTGGACCATCTCCTCAAGGAACTTGGGATCTAGCTGGGGAGAAAAAATACAGACCCAAGTGACTGTGATACAAGACAGGTGTAGTAAGTATAATACTACAAGGAAAATCCAAAGTCCTCGATTTCAGAGAGAAGAGAATCACATCCAGACTGTTACATTCCAGCTCCAACCCATCTTTCCAGGTTCTTCTCCCACCAGTCCTCCTTTATACCCCAAGCGTCAGCTCCATCAAACCAATATCTGTTTCCCTGATATGCCTTGACTTTCACACTTCTGTGCCTTTCCTCCTGCTCTTCCCTTTGCCTATAGCATAGCTTTCTCTCTCCTTTCCCTACCTGGTGATATTGAACACGTATTTCCAGACCCTACTCAAATGGCATCTCTGTTGATGCACAAACGGTTCTGATATTTATAACCCCACAGGGATCTGTAACTGGTAGACATGGATGTTGACTGACATCACTCTTGGGTACCATATTCAAATTCAGCGACATACAAGAGAACGCTGATATAACCAATTTTGGATTATTTGGGGGGAAGAGAATAGATAAAGTCACACTACTTTTAAAAAAGTCTTATTAAGATGATCAACACAGGGGCTTCCCTGGTGGCACAGTGGTTGAGAGTCCGCCTGCCGATGCAGGGGACACGGGTTCGTGCCCCGGTCCGGGAAGATCCCACATGCCACGGAGCGGCTGGGCCCGTGAGCCATGGCCGCTGAGCCTGCGCGTCCGGAGCCTGTGCTCCGCAACGGGAGAGGCCACAACAGTGAGAGGCCCGCGTACCGCAAAAAAAAAAAAAAAAAAAAAAAAAAAAAGATGATCAACACAAACCTGTTCTGCTACACATCTTCTATAACTGTTTTCAATTTTGAAATAGTTTAAGGCTCACAAGAAGTTGCAGAAATAGTACAGAGAGTTCCCAGGTATCCTTCAATGAGTTTCCCCCAATATTTTGATACATTGTGTTATTTTATTTTACACGGCCACAGTACATTGTCAAAACCCTGGAAATTGACATTGAAATTGACATAATACTACTAACTGAAATAAAAGCCTTTTTCAATATTCACCAGTTTTACACGCACTCTCCCATTAGATAATTTACCAACTCAGCTGAAAAGTAGCAAAACTATTAATTGTAGATCTGAGTGTCAACTTTCTTTTCCCACTCAGGCCCATGCCCTCTGAAAAAGGCCAAAATCTGAGGGTCAAAACTTGAATCAGCTTGGACTAAGAAAAAAGAGCCCTGCCATTAATCAGGCTGGGAGGACAGACAAATAAAGTCAGCTGCAAAGTTAACAGAAAACAGTTTCTCCCAAGGTTACACAGCAGTTGTAAAATGCCATAATGACCTCCGTCTTCTTTGAGTGACGACTACTACTATTGATATTTCTTGCCAGCGATGGCCCAGACCTGCTTTGCTATTCTCATGTATTACTGGGAATACCAATTACTAAGCCACCCTTGCCTCATGACAAGTACCCAATTCCTACTCAACCCTCCTTCTCCTGATCCTGCCTCCAAAGCTGCAATCAATCCAGAAGTCATCCCTGCTTCCTTAGACCCTCCTCAGCATCCTTCAGTGGGAACCCAAACACTACAAAAGATGTTCCCTCCTCCCTCTTTTCAAGAGTGGCACCCTATGGTTCCTCTGCAATGCACTTCCTCAACGCATCAGGTCAATACATTTGACCTTGTCCAACTATAGTCTGGTCTCTGGTAGCCTTTGGCTGATTAAGCTTTAACATAAATAACGCGATAACCAACCTATGGCTATCTGGAAGGCCCCGTGAATTATCAGGAGTTAGCCACGTTTCCTTGAATCTACCTAGAGTCACACACTATACCTAAAACTGAGATTTACGTAGTAGGTGCCTAATAAATTCTCACTGAGTGGACATGGGATTGTCATATATCAGATTCATTGGAATGGTACTGGACCCAGGGGACAAAAGCCCAGAGAAACAGTATTGCATAGAAGTTCAACATGCAGACTCTGAAATTAATCTGCTGATATTCAAATTCCAGATTCACTATTTAACAGCTTTGAGACCCTGGCAACTTATTGAGCCTTTCTGAACCTCAATTTTCTCATCTGTGAAATGGGGATCTAATAGCACCTCCTTCTTAGGGTAACTGGGAAGATTAAATATAGGTTAAATGCATGTAAGGTGGGAAAGCTTTAGGGTAGTGGGTCCCAATTTGCTGCACTTGGAATCATCTGGTGATCTTCACAAAATGCTGGTGCCTACCCCCGCCCAGGGATTCTGATTCAATTGTTTGGCACGAATCTGGGCATTAGGGTTTTAAAAAATCTTACACTCTAATCTCCTCTGATTCTAATGTGCAGTAAAGTTTGGGAAGCACTACATTCAGGATTTCATTACTTAAGGATTATCTTTCCTCCTTAGGTTAGTGGGTAACCTCTCGCCATCTCTCTCAGGGCCAGGAAGTAGAATTGGGGAATTTTCCCAAAGGGCAGGCAGGCATTTAAGTTTGATTCTCCCTCAGGCTTTACCCAGCTTTTTCCTGCAATCCCCACCCCAACTGCCAGATGGTTTGTTCGACTTGGAAAAAAAAAACCACAGCCCTTTTCTTCCACGTGCAGAACAAAGTGATGAAGACTCTGAATATTCGGATCAAACTGCAGCTGTATTCATCTTTGTTTTTTTTAATTTTTTTTACATCTTTATTGGAGTATAATTGCTTTACAATGGCGTGTTAGTTTCTGCTTTATAGCAAAGTGTTTGTCTCCTCTTTCCCCCTTCCCAAATACAGCTCAGTCACACTTCAAATCAAGCGGTCTCAAGTGTGACTTTAAAAACAAAGTTAAGGGAATTCCCTGGTGGTCCAGCAGTTAGGACTCCATGCTTCCACTGCAGGGGGCACGGGTTCGATCCGTGGTTGGGGAAACTAAGATCCCACATGCCGTAACATGGCCAAAAAATAAATAAATAAATAAAAATAAAGTTAGAATTGAAAAAAAAAGTTAATACGTGCACGCAGGATTGGCTGGCCGTCACAGACGTGGTTGATAGATGCAGATCTCCCTGTGCCGTTGTTCCATATAGGTATGCACCTGTTGATCCTCATAATCAATCCTTATTTTGTTATAATCCAGGAACTGGTTACGTTCAATGCTCTCCGGTGTTCACTTGACCAGGTCACTTGTTGGGGAAGGGACATCCGAAACAGCTTGCCCCTCCGCCCCTTTGAATCAAGCAAGCTAATACATTCCCTACCCAGTAAATAATAAATATGAATTAACTGATGAACTTTAAAGGTCAGTTAAAAAGTGAAGTTTAAAATATGTTCATGTTGATTTTTTACAAGTGGTTCACCACCTCCCCTCCTTATTCATTCCGGCGGCTAATATGGAAAATTTAACGAATTCTGACATGCCAGGCTCAAGTTTACTGCCAAAAAGGAAAGGGGGCAGGTTGCTAGGCAAATTAATACTATAAACATAGGAAAGACAGCCTGCTATGGGAGTATGCTAACACGCAGGTTTTAAGCACCACTTTGACTGCACTTTGCATTCAAATGACCAGTATGCTAATTACAGTCCTTATCTGTTTGTTCAAGGCCTTAAGAGTCTTGGAAGCTCAGAGCACAGACCCCAGCCAGCAGTTGGACTGCACGTTTGTGGAAATAATAACATGGCATTTCTCTAAACATATTTTCAAATTCAAGCTTCTTACAAATCGAGATTGGCTTTTCCCCCATTCAGGGAATTAGTGAGGCTTAACTGTGTTCACTATGGTGCCGGCCCACACAAACCCCTGCTAACAAAGGCTCTGACTCTTCCTTGAGCACCGCTGGTTGGGGCAGATTTCCATGGTAATTTGCTGGTTCTCTTTTGAAAGACGTGGGGCGTCTTTGGAAACGGGAGGAGGGTGTACTTTCTCACTAATCTTGGGATCGTCTTTGACCCTTTTTAATTTTCACCACCCATGTAAGGCGAGAAAGACTCTTAACCCGGCTTTTTGTAATTTAAAAAGCAAACTGCCCCCTCATTCAGTTCTTGAGAGGGAGGTACACAGACAGAGCATCACTCTCCCTCTACTCTAATTGAAATTATCAGACATTTATCAAAGCTACATTGGGGGTGGGGAGCTGAGGATTTATCACCCTTCCCCCCAGGCTCTATTTGGATTTGCCTGCTGGAGGTGGGTGATGGTGAAAGTTATCGTGTTCTAGTTATACCACACAGCCCTCAAATTCCTTAGATTTTTAGTAAACTCTAAATGATCTAGACTCCCCATAACAGCAGCCTCAAATAATAAATTTATTATTATTTTTTATTATATTCCACTTTTTTTAAAAGCCTGTCCCACACACACAACACACACACACATGTTGACATCTGAGTCATCTCTCTAGAGTTTAAGACAATGATCCATGGACATGACAGGTCTGTCCTAAACAAAATTATAAACTAGTCTTAATATGCTTTTTCCCTTCCTGTGTTCCATTCTTCCTTTCAGGGACTTCTCCCAGCCACCCAGAAGCCCAGTGAACTAAGGTTGCTGCCCATTTCCTTCCTGGGTCTGTGAAAAAGGAAATCTGATTGGCTTCTTCTCAGTACAGTCTTAGCCATTCCATGTATTGCTTCTTTTAGGTATCTGCATTTAGGAATGAAGTGCACAGGTGAAAATGTAGAAGCCAGTGTAGGTTTGCCGGGGGTGGATGAGAAAGGCATGTTTTTGGTGAAGAAAAAGAGCCTGCTAAAGAGACCGTCCCACAGCCAAGTTTGGTTCCGATGCGGGCCAGGGTTCTCAGACATCAGAACTCCATGATTTCAAAGACAGACTTCTGCATTCATACACGTAAGCAAGACTTTTCATCAACTCCAAGAAACTTAAGACAAAAACAGGGCTTTTGGTCAGAGAGAAATTTAAAATGCCTCTCAGGGCTGATGACCCTCAGCTTTCTGCTTAATTTCAACCTGACCATATTAGGAGTCTAGGCCAGTCCCTGCCTCAAGAACATCTGTCCTTACTGCTGTGCATCTTTATGCGTCCCGATATAGAAGGCTGGGGGTGATACTGCGGTTGGGGAGCAATCTCGTGGCTATTTTAGCAGAGGCTTGAGATAACCTGGATTAAAACAGACTGGCTAAATTGGAAAGCCATTTTCTGGTCTGGGGATTTTGATTGGCTACAATACACCGCTTTACTTTTAAATAACATCTTCATTTTTAAACACTCAAGTTCTCTTGTTTAAAAAATGACATTTAAAAATAATTCAGCACTTGAAGATAAGTTGGATGTTTCCTGCAACTTTTGGAAAATCTGCTTGTACTGAAAAACAAAAATAATAATCAAATACATTTTCCTCTAAGCAAGGCTCCTAGGGAAAGGGGTAATAGTTTTCCAAAAAATCTACTGTGCCAAACCACACAAAAAAGGAAGGCACAGAAACAAAACAAAGGAATTCCCTGGCAGTCCAGTGGTTAGGACTCTGCGCTTTCACTGCCGAGGGCCTGGGTTCAATCCCTGGTTGGGGAACTAAGATCCCGCAAGGCACACAGCACAGCCAAAACAAAAGCAAACAAAAAACAAAAATACAAAACAAAATAAAACCTCACACATTCCCCTGGAATAGTGACAGGATAGTTTTGAAGTTTCTGAATCAGAAAGGCAAATAAACTACAGAAAGGTTTAGAGGCTCAAGGACTCGGTCACTGGGCTAGGTGTTCTGAAACTCCCCTGGGTGCGAACCATTCACAAGCTCCATTCCATGAGCTAGAGCTTATCAGTTACTCTGCTCAACTAGAAAATGATTGGGTGCCATCCATCCACATCACAGAAAGGGAGGCAGGTCCCAAGGAAGCATCCTAGAGGAGATGACGATATCTGATGCATAGCTTGAGCTGAGAATGGAGTATGAAAATCCCTAAGGACAGAAGACACAGAGGATAAGCAGCCCGTGTTTAAAAGCTGCCTCACAGTTGGAGCTAAACTATTTACAACCTGTGATTAGTTTTATTTCAATTCATTTCATTTCATTTAACAGTCACTACTTTTCTTCAATAGCCCAGAGGAAGAGAAAATTAATTGAATCCAGTGAATCAGTAACTTCTTGAACACATTATTTTATATGCAATGGAGTGACGGGGCTCTGAGCTAGTTTCCCCAAAAGTCAAGTCAAACAGGCCTAGTCCCTGCCCTCTGGACGCTCACAAAGACAGATAATCCAGGAAGGAACAGAAATGTGTGTGCAAGAAATACTGGACAAACATTGTGCAGTATCAGTGGCCACCTGTGAATATTTCATGGACACTTCTGAATGGACCAGCCAGTCCTCTCCAGCACACTGTGGGGTTGGTGAATGTTATATCTCAAGATATGCAGATTAATTTTAAACACGAGATTAATCAGGATGGGTACATCTGCACTCAAAAAGATAAAAATGATTTTGAAATTGCCTTTTATTCATGTCATGGGCAAAAGAGATGACTGTCCAGAAATGAAATAAATAAGATCAATGCTTGATGGCAAGGCCATGTTCACTGCTATCTATCGAGTGCTTAGCACTCTGCCAGGTATCTAGAGGTGTGCAGTATTGATGAACCAAGCGAAAGACATGCTGTATAAAGAAAAGAGTTGGTGCGTGCAGTGGGGAAAGCATGGGGCAATGGTGGGTACCGCTTGGGTGGAGAAGCCCTCCCTTGCTCACTGTCAAGAGCATGGCATTGCACCTTCCAGAATGAAAAAATCGGAGGTGAAGTTTTATGTGCAACAGTTGATCAAAGAGGCCAAGAATTGGCTGTGACGAAAACACAGGAAGAAGGAAGGACATAAACAACAATATAACTCATCAGTTCAGATGTTAGATGGTATTGAGAGTGGCAAGGGAAGGAGGGAAGGCACCACTTAAAACAGAGGTTAAAGAGAACAGAAAGGGTTCGTGCTAATAAATCAGGGGAAAGAGAAGAGACCAAAAACTAGCCCTGTAACGAGTGAGAGAGGTTATGGAATGAATAATGATTCAAGTTTACAAGAGTGGCGCCTTTTGAAAAGTCAGCTTTCAGACAAATGAATAAACTAATTTAAGCAAGCAGCAAGTCATGAAGGCCTCATAAAAATAGCCATCAACCAGAATGAGGTAAGGGACTACTTAGGAAATGTAAGCCAACTCAGTGAGCCAGCAGCTATGATACACGAAATCATAAGAAGGAAAAGACTGGTTATACTTTCTGTGCCGTATTCGGATTTATGGGAAAGAAATGTCAAAAGCCACGACAAGAAAAACAAACAGGAAGACCTCATTCATTTGAGCCCATCCAATTTAGTTTTGTGATAATTCCAGACCTAGGGTGGAATAAAGTTATCTTTTGCATTTCCTACCAAAGAACTGTTTGCTAAGTAAATTACTAGTGTTCATGTCAGACAGGATGTAACCAGTTTGGGAAAAGATCATTTTTTAAATTATTTCTGTGGCATTAATTTCTATATCCATGTCTTAATCATCAACGTGTCTCATTCATTCAATGAGCAATCTTTTTTTTAGTACCACCTATTATGTGTCAGGAAGCACTACATATAGATAGAACTATATCTGTATTTCTGCCCTCAAGAACCTCATACTCAGGGATCAGAGATGGAGGAGGGGGATTAGAGGGAAAAAGCATCCATTTAAAAATCATTATTCAAATTCTTTTCCCATTCAGGCTGTTACAGAATATTGAGCAGAGTTCCCTGTGCTGTACAGTAGGTCCTTGTTGGTTATCCATTTTAAATACAGCAGTGCGTACAAGAATTTGAAAAAGAATAGTTACATGTATATGTATAACTGAATCACTTTGCTATACACCTGAGACTGTCACAACACTGTTAACCAACTATACTCCAATATAAAATAAAAAGTTAAAAAAATCATTATTGAGTGTCTACTGTATGTCATGAGAAATGCTGTATATTTGACCTATGTAACCTGCATTTCCCCATGTACACGGGTACAAATGAATTTACCGTAATAGTAATAACTCAAGTAAAACTTGCTTCCTCTTGGCACAGTGGGGAACAACAGAGAATCGTTTCTTTTCTTCCCCAACCAATTACTATTGGCTTTCCCTTCCTCCAAACTAACATCCCACAGGCAAATGGAGCAGCTAAATCTCAGGAAGAACCTGCCAGAATCAGCCCCTGCACCTCCATCCTCATCCCACCCCGAAGGTCTTCTTAATAATTAGAAACTTCCCAAGAGCCCCTTGGTGTCTAGATGAAGCTTAGCTGTCTAACACCCAGAACACTCCAGAAAACATTTTGAACCTTTATTAACTGTTAGGTCTCAAGTTTCCCCAAACCATACCTGACCTTGATCACACATGAGATCACATACACTTTAATAACTCGCATGGCACTGACTCGTGTCCCCCACTTGCTCAGTCCCCCTTACTGTTTCCCCAGTTATTTCTGAGAATCCTCAAGAACAGTCATTTTCTGTTATTCTTCTACTCCCTCTCTTCTCACAAATGTCAACTGCCAGCAAATTAACTGAACAAATGTTTCTTAGGTACACGCTATGTACCAGGCACTGGCCCAGCTGCTGGGAATCCAGCGGGGACCGCTGACAGAGAAGCGTCCCTCTTCTTACGGAGCTCACATTTTTTACATCTTTACTGGAGTATAATTGCTTTACAATGGTGTGTAAGTTTCTGCTTTATAACAAAGTGAATCCGTTATACATATACATATGTTCCCATATCTCTTCCCTCTTGCGTCTCCCTCCCTCCCACCCTCCCTATCCCACCCCTCTAGGCGGTCACAAAGCACCGAGCTGATCTCCCTGTGCCATGCGGCCGCTTCCCACTAGCTATCTACCTTACGTTTGGTAGTGTATATATGTCCATGCCTCTCTCTCGCTTTGTCACAACTTACCCTTCCCCCTCCCCATAGCCTCAAGTTCATTCTCTAGTAGGTCTGTGCCTTTATTCCTGTCTTACCCCTAGGTTGTTCATGACATTTTTTTTCTTAAATTCCATATATATGTGTTAGCATACGGTATTTGTCTTTCTCTTTCTGACTTACTTCACTCTGTATGACAGACTCTAGGTCCATCCACCTCACTACAAATAGCTCAATTTCGTTTCTTTTTATGGCTGAGTAATATTCCATTGTATATATGTGCCACATCTTCTTTATCCATTCATCCGATGATGGCCACTTAGGTTGTTTCCATCTCCGGGCTATTGTAAATAGCAGAGCTCACATTTTTAATGAGAGACAGTCAGGGGTGGCCCCTCCACCCCTCACCAGCAGCTGGAGGGAGCCTCCGGCTGTGGGAACACGGAGGCCCCTGCTGGGGTGGGGTGTGGGTTCCTGGGCGCTCACAGTTGCAGATGAGCAAAAGCCCATGAACGATGCCACCCTCCCTTCCGGAAGCTTTGGCTGAAGCCATCTATGGGTCTACCCAGAAAGGTAGAAACGCCCCCTTTCTTTTCCCTGCCACACTTTGTCACCTGGACACTGAAGCCACGTTGCTTCTACCCTGTATCTCAGTGAGGCCCATGGGAGAAAAGGGCCTTCAGCTTCTTCCTGTAGCAACACCCCCTTCTCCAGAGCTCCCACCACCCCGGCTCAGACTTCCCAGCTCTGTTCCTGTGCTCCTCCACCACCACAGCCTTAGGTTTCCCAGAGTCCTCCTCACAGAGCCTTGTCCTTTCCTCAAATCGTCTCAAGCAAATAGACATCTGGTGGTCTTCACACACCCACATGTGTCTGAATCTCAATTTAGGGTCAGCAGCAGGACCCCTGATACAAATAATGTGTTTCACGTAACTCTTGGAATAATCTCATGAGGTCAGGTACAATTCTTCAGTCCATGATCAATAATTCCAAATTCCTGAAAGCTTTGAAAGCCAGTTTTTTATAAGTTCCCCGACAAAACTTATACAGTGACAAAACCTGTGAGGCACTCCCTGTAAATATTCATATGTTTCATTGCAGAAATATTAATGTGATTGATTCCTGGGTTCTGTTCCAAATCCCACTAAGGGTGCTGTACACCATGCAGTAGTTTTAAAATAAAGAGAAAATACTGAATTATGAAACTTATCTGGCACGAAGGCTTTTGAACAAGAGGTTGGAAAACTACTTCTACACCAGTTTTATAGGTAAGGAAAATGACATTCAGAGACTTGGCCAAGGTCACAGAGCTAGCAAATGCTGGAGCCTGGAGGAGAATCAAGGTCTTTCTGACTCCTAACCCTTTGCAATGTCCAATACATAAGTTTGGCTGGGTGTTTATGTAAGAGGTAGGGTGTATGGGTGGATGTTACAATCAAAGGAAGGTTGAGACCAAGTAATCAGAGCACATCTCCAAATTCTGCCTTGCAAAATCGTGTATCTGTTAGTTAGCCACGTTGGTAGTATTGTTTGTCACAATTCTATCCTCAAAAGAAATTATTTTCTGAGAGTACATTTTAGTACTGCTTTTAGAAAACTGACAAAGGGTTAATGAGAAAACTCAGAAAGAGGATCCATTTCTAAAGGATTCCATGGTGTTTCACTCTACTCTCTGGTGGGGACATGTGGATTTGCAGTAGAAAATCTGAACAGTACTATTTGCTCAAGATAAACACCCTATGTGGCCAAATAAGCCATGCTCCAGAAATGTGACAGCTTCATGGTATATTCCCAGCACTCTAATAACCATAACCATAAGAGGTGCTATTTTTGAGAAACTACTAGGGACAAGAAACTCTGCTATATAGTTTATATAATTTTATTTAATAATCTCACAAAAACCCTGAAATGCAGTTAGAGATGGTGATGATGACGATGATAACAATGTATTAAATCTTTCCAATGTGGTAGGCACTGTGTGGGCTAAATTCTTTATGTGAATTAATCCTTTCAACAAACCTATTATTATCCCATTAGGTAAGGAAATCGAGGCACGGAAAGCTTATAGTAAGTGTCCAATGCCACGCAGCTGGTTAAGTAGTCACTATTTCATAGCGAAGCGAGGCTTAGAATCCAGTTCTATCAGTTTCCAAAGACCAATATGGCCTCAGTAAACTGGTGTCCTCAATGACATATGTGAGAATGCCCCCAAACACTTTTTAACATCCAACTACATAGTATATGTGTGCAACAGGCTGTCCGATTAGGTTGGGTTACTTACATGGATTCTAGAGTCTGATACGCAATCACTCATTAATTATGAGAGCCACCTGATGTCTACATGTGCCCTATGAAGTATCATCAGAAAGAATATTTTAATACAGACATCAAAGGGTTGGGAAAATGGCAGGTCGCATGTGAAAGGATCACATGCAGCTCCGGAGGCTCGGGGAAAGTATCACTGCATTAAAGAATACACCAATTCTCTACAGGCAAACAGAAGTGGGTAAGATCTGCCCTCAATTATGGGAGCTAAGAGTGAGGATTCCCCCCACTAGGTGCCCAGCATGTAGCAACATGTTCAGACTCTCGGGAGCGCAACATTAGATCAAAGTAGTGACCAGGACAGGATATCACAAAGTAGACGAAGTGCAAACAGTGGCCGGGTCAAGTATGAGGTCTGGGACTACAGAATGGCATTTTCCGTGGGCCTCAGCTGCCTCACCTGTGAAATGGGATCACAGTAGCACCCCTAGCTGAAGGAAGGGAGTTACAGCACATAGTCTCAAAGTCCTTGCCAGGTCCAAGATCTATGATTCATTTGAAAGAGACATCCAAGGGGTATAGTAATGACTACAAGTACACAAAAGACTTAACATGAGATTAAAACATTCTTGTGCTCAAAAATAAAAAAAAAGCCTTCCCTCCTCACCCCTGCCCCCAGTTCAACCTGACTTGCAAAGATTTCCCTGCAGGGAAAGAATTGCAAAGATTTTTCTGCAGCAAACATAGCCCAGTCTCAGAGAGGCAAGATGTCTCCATTTGAGGCACGTCCCAACCTGGACACATGGCCACAGCCATTTTGAAGTCACAGAGTATTTATGGGAACCTCACTGGAAGCACACGCAGTCCATACAGATGATCAAATTCAGCAGTTTAAAGATAGGAGCTTCAAGACAGCTCTGGGTTGGTGCAACTCCCCTGGAATCCCAGCCAGGCTGTTCTTTTGTTTCAGGGTTACCTTGTGCCCACATAATGCAAAATCATTTTGTAATGGCTTGAATGGGTAGAAAATCGATCATAAAAAAAGAGCTAATCTAGTGCACTGAATATCTGGCAAACAGGTTAGCACAATGCAATGTCAGGTCTCTCTTTATCCTGCATTGTCATTAATGATACAGAGGAGAGAAAGAAAAAGAAAGTCAGATTCGGTCTACGGAAGAGTCCAATTAAGGGTCGTCTGGAAGCAAGGACATTAAAAACAATGGACGTGGGTGTGAAAACAGAACACTGTGCTGGAGGGTGCAGTTGGGAAGAAACGGCCCTATTCATCTGGAAAACGAATTAAAACTCACCATTCTTAGGATGTACGCATCAGGCGGCAGTGGGGGATTGGCAGTAGCAGTGGGAAGAGGAAGAGACCATAAAAGCAGTCTGAAGGATGCCCCCGTCCTGACGTCTGAGATACAAACTTTGTCACAAGGCAACGAGACTGTGGTCTTACAGAGCAGGTACAAAGGGAGATGAAACACCCATCAGGTTGTTAAGCAGAAGGAAGATGTATTCCGTTTTGGTTTTGTTTTATTTTGCTAAGAATATCTGGTCATTACCCATTCATCCCATTTATTCTTTCAGCGTGAATGTACTGATGCATTTGTTTTGCTTAGCTCTTTACAAAGTACTTGAGGAACTACTTATGGAGCTAGGTAAGATGCAGCCCCTGCTCTTAAGAAGCTGAAAATATAAGTCGGGAGACAAGACATCTATGAAAGAGTTATAAACATAGCAAAGAAACATCATAGGTTACAAGGTAATATACAAATCACCTCCTTTGCTATGGATACAGTGGGTTTGAAGAGCAAGAAAATAGTGGTGTTGAGTAGAATAAAAATTACCCAGAAGCCCTAGCCTCCAAGGACAGATAGATAGTTTTTTTTTCTCCTGAACAGGACTTGGAAGATTCTACTTCCTCAATGCCCCATGAGCTATGGGATGTGCCCATAACCAACTAACCAAGGCTCTTCAGGGTAGCTACAAACCACTAGAATTAGATGAGGCAACATGATAGGTGTGTACTGCCTGGCAAAGAGGACTTATAACGTAAATATCTTCTCTCTATCCTGTAGAAGAGGCTCTTTAGGAAAGGAGCTGTCCCTCTCTCAGTGGATCAACTAACTTTTCAGAACTGACATTCAGTCTCATTTCTCATATCCTCAAATGCTCACTCTTAGGTGGTGCTGAATATGTAAAAGTCAACATCACACCGCCTCCAGATTGGGAGACAAGGCAGAGACACACACTGGGATGGACAATTACAGTTTGTATTGATTGAGAATACAGGTTCAAAATCCAGCCATTCAAAATGGATTAAAGACCTAAATGTAAGGCCAGAAACTATCACACTCTTAGAGGAAAACATAGGCAGAACACTCTATGACATAAATCACAGCAAGATCCTTTCTGACCCACCTCCTAGAGAAATGGAAATAAAAACAAAAATAAACAAATGGGACCTAATGAAACTTCAAAGCTTTTGCACAGCAAAGGAAACCATAAACAAGACCAAAAGACAGCCCTCAGAATGGGAGAAAATATTTGCAAATGAAGCAGCTGACAAAGGATTAATCTCCAAAATTTACAAGCAGCTCATGCAGCTCAATAACAAAAAAACAAACAACCCAATCCAAAAATGGGCAGAAGACCTAAACAGACATTTCTCCAAAGAAGATATACAGACTGCCAACAAACACATGAAAGAATGCTCAACATCATTAATCATTAGAGAAATGCAAATCAAAACTACAATGAGATATCATCTCACACCAGTCAGAATGGCCATCATCAAAAAATCTAGAAACAATAAATGCTGGAGAGGGTGTGGAGAAAAGGGAACACTCTTGCACTGCTGGTGGGAATGTGAATTGGTACAGCCACTGTGGAGAACAGTATGCAGGTTCCTTAAAAAACTACAAATAGAACTACCATAGGACCCAGCAATCCCACTACTGGGCATATACCCTGAGAAAAACATAATTCAAAAAGAGTCATGTACCAAAATGTTCATTGAAGCTCCATTTACAATAGCCTGGAGATGGAAACAACCTAAGTGTCCATCATCGGATGAATGGATAAAGAAGATGTGGCACATATATACAATGGAATATTACTCAGCCATGAAAAGAAATGAAATTGAGTTATTTGTAGTGAGGTGGATGGACCTAGAGTCTGTCATGCAGAGTGAAGTAAGTCAGAAGGAGAAAGACAAATACCGTATGCTAACACATATATATGGAATCTAAAAAAAAAATGTCATGAAGAACCTAGGGGTAAGACAGGAATAAAGACACAGATGTGCTAGAGAATGGACTTGAGGCTATGGGGAGGGGGAAGGGTAAGCTGTGACAAAGTGAGAGAGTGGCATGGACATATATACACTACCAAACGTAAAATAGATAGCTAGTGGGAAGCAGCCGCATAGCACAGGGAGATCAGCTCGGTGCTTTGTGACCACGTAGAGGGGTGGGATAGGGAGGGTGGGAAGGAGGGAGACGCAAGAGGGAAGAGATATGGGCATATATGTATATGTATAACTGATTCACTTTGTTATAAAGCAGAAACTAACACACCATTGTAAAGCAATTATACCCCAATAAAGATGTAAAAAAAAAAAAAGATCCAGCCATGCTGGACTCAAAAGCAATTAGAAATCAGCAATTGGGCTTCCCTGGTGGCACAGCGGTTGAGAGTCCGCCTGCCGGTGCAGGCGACACGGGTTCGTGCCCCGGTCCGGGAAGATCCCACATGCGGCGGAGCGGCTGGGCCCGTGAGCCATGGCCGCTGGGCCTGCGCGTCCGGAGCCTGTGCTCCGCAACGGGAGAGGCCACAACAGTGAGGGGCCCGCGTACAAAAAAAAAAAAAAAAAGATAACCAACTCCCTCACTCCCAGCACACAGACCCAACACAACATACGTCTGCAAATTAAAAACACAAACACACTTCTAAACAATTTTTAAATAAAAGAGGAATTTAAAATATTACAAATGCTTTAGAACTGAATGATGATGAGAGCAGTACCTATCAAAGTCCGTTGGATGCAGTCAAGGCAATATTCAGAGAAAAACATATGGCCTTAAATTCACTTACTAGAAAATAAAAGCGAATGGAAAATGATTAATTAAGCTCTCAAATCCAGAAGTTATAAAAAGCACAGTAAAATAAATTCATGGAGAGTAGAAGGAAGGGATTGATAAAGATAAAATCAGAAAATGGTGAAATAGAAAACAAAACATTTTAATATTAAAATAATATGTAACCAAGGTAATATTAAAAATAAGAGAATACTACGTAAAATCTTATTAACAAGTTTTCTTTAGTGAGGTACCATTGGTTTATAACATTATATGTTTCATGTTACAGCGCTATATTTTAACTTTGTATACCCTACAGGGTGCTCACCACCAAACATTCAGTTTCCATCTGTCACCATACAGTTGATCCCCTTTACCCATTTCATCCTCCCCCCAAACCTCCCCCTCTGGTAACAGCTGCTCTGCTCTTTGTATCTATTTGTTTGTTCTAAACTAATATATTTCATTGGGAAAATTTCTAGGAAAAGACAAATTACTGAAGTTTATCCAAGAACTAGAAAATAAATCATAGACAAAAATCATAGAACAAGTTGAAAAGATAAGCAGTTTTATCCTTCCAAACCTTTAAATCAGACAATTCCCATTTTATATAAATGGTTCCATAGTATAGAAAAGATGAGCTGCTCTCACAACTGGAACAGACAGGACACGAAAGAAAAAGAAAATTATAAACTAATCTCACTTATAAATAAAAACATAAAAATCCTAAAGCAAATGGAATATAGCAGCTTATTAAAATGATACATCATGTCCAAGTAGGTTTTTTTTTTCTTAGATTCCATATATATGTGTTAGCATACAGCATTTGTTTTTCTCTTTCTGACTTACTTCACTCTGTATGACAGACTCTAGGTCCATCCACCTCACTACAAATAACTCAACTTCGTTTCTTTTTACGGCTGAGTAATATTCCATTGTATATATGTGCTACATCTTCATTATCCATTCATCTGTTGATGGACACTTAGGTTGCTTCCATGTCCTGGCTATTGTAAATAGAGCTGCAATGAACATTGTGGTACATGACTCTTTTTGAATTATGGCTCTCTCAGGGTATATTGGGCCTCAGTTTTCTTAAATGTCAAATAGATAAGTTAATAGTAGCTACCTCATAGTGTTCTTATGAAGACTGAATGAGAGAAAGCATGCCCAGTACTTAGCAGTGTTCTCCTTCACAGAGGCTATGTACTCATTAAATGGTAACATTACTACTACTATTGTTATTATTGCTGTTGTTGTTTTTAAATTGGGTGATTTTCTTCCTCACAAAGTCCTGATGAAAGAGGTATGACTCACAGTGTCATTCTCTTTCTTCAAATAAGAAATTGTTCAACAGAGTAGGGAAATGGTTTAGCCAAAGTAGGAGCATGTCAGAGCCCAAATTAGGCACACCATCTGGTTTCCCCTTTAAACAACCAAGGCACTCTGACGTACAGAGCAGTAAACAGATTAGCATAGTTCAGGGTGCGTGGGAGGGGTCTGTGGTCTAGAGCAATCCTGGAATTGTGCTCTTCCCCTTGCCAACAAAATCCCTGAAAGACAAGGAACATCCTGGAGTTATTCAGGGGTTAAGTCAAGTCAGTCTCTGAGTCCAGCTAATCTTGAGCAGTGTTGAGGAGTCTAGAGCTTCTTTTCATGTGTAAGAAGCCACTGCTTTTGCAATAAATGCCCAGTTCCATGTGCCCACTCTTTCCTACAAGAAGAGATGACTGCTTTAGCAGCAGGGTGCTACTGAAGGCCTCTCTGGAGAATCTTGTTTCTCTTTAGTTAGGTTCAAATAATTTAGTGTCTGCTTGCAAGTCACTGGAGAGAAACAGATATAGCATAAAAGACAGTGTCTCTTCCCTTTCACTCTCAGGCTTTTCACAACAATTCCATTCAGTAATTCTTTCTAACAGATAATTTTCGTGAACCTTGAATATTGTTAGATTCTTTGCTAAGCATTTTATACATATCATCTCTTTTAATCATCACAATGACTTTTGCGGTAGATACTATTTTCATCCTCACTTGGCAGATAGGAAACTGAGGCACAGAGAAATTAAGTGATTTGTCCTAGTTCACATAATAAATGAGGAAAAGAGCTAATATTAAAGTCCAGGTCTGTGGACACCTAGCTCCTTCCACTTGGCCATGACCTGACTGAAGAATACTTCATTCCATTATGCTTTCCGGGTATTTCCCAAAAGTGTGAGGCAGAGAGGTTCTTTTGAGGAAAGCACATGTTAGGCAGTTGGCTTCAGCCACCAGTTTTTCCAAGCTAGTGTAAGAAGAAAGAGGTCTTTTTCTTCAGATAACAGGAGCTGAAGCTGTCATGTGGCAGTACAAACAGTATGTCATGGAAAGGGCGAAGCCAGTCACCCCTAAGTGGTGATTGCCACTATGACAAGAAGATAATCTTCAAAGCAGTGGCCTTTCTCTCCTGAGGCAGTGAAAAAAATGAGGTAATTTCCTGACTCAAGGGTTCTACAGTTTGATGGAGGTGTAACAAACCACAGTTCTCTCTCTTCTGTTCCCATTTGGCTTGATAACCTAAGGCAGGCAAGCAACAGGGTCTTCAGCAGAAATCTGATCTGCTGGGACTGGACCTCCAGACCGGCCTCTTGTGCCACTCTTACCCCAAGCAAGATCCTGTTACGTGATGAGATTGAGCTTTTATGGTATATACAGAGCCCTCCGTCTGGGAAGTTTTTCACTTCTAGGAGGTTCCACAGATGTCTGGCTTCAATTTGCAGGGTACATCTGCCCAAAGTTCAATTCAACCCAAGCCAGTGCTCTGCAGGCCATGAGTCCATGATGCTTATGCATTCTTTCCTAATGAAGATGGTACCTGGTCTCAAGTGTGGCACTACACTCAGTACACCATACAGCCACGATTTAACAAATCTTTAAAATTAGAAACTCCTAACCTTGATAAAACTTATCTACTAGAAACCTACAGCAAGCATGCTTTAATGGTGAAAATCTAGAAGCATTTTCATTAAAATGAAAAAGAAAAGGATGATCATTAACAACTACTATTCCATATGGTATTAGGTATCCTAGCCAATGCAATAAGACATAAAAAGAAGTTAGGCTTAAAAATGAAGTGACAAACGATTTAGACCTCATAGCATTTTTAAAAGCAATTGGGTATATGATTCACAGGCCAAAATTAATAGCTTTCTATACACTAGCACTAACCAGCTGGGAAGTGTAATAGAAAAAAAAAACCAACCTCTGAAATACATAGGAATAAATCTGACCCCCAAAATGGTCAAAAATTTTATGAAGAAAACTATAAAAATTTATTGAACATCATAAATATAACAACATAAATATAGATAAATATAAGTATAAATATAGATGAAAGACAGGATGTTGAGGATATAAAGTCTCACAAAAGGAATCTTATAAGATCAACATAATGACAATCTAAATCCTACAAGATACTTCATAAAATTTGACAAGCTGATTATAAAATTCAAAAATAAAATGAATATGTAAGAATAGCCAAGATAATTTTATAAAGAAATAAGCAAGATATTTGTAGATAACAAAGCATGTGATACCTCTGAGTAATTAAAGTGTATTTGCATAAGACTAGACAAAAATAAATCAGTAGAGCATAGTGAAACTGATTCATGTATCTATGGGAATTCAGTAAAAGTGGCATCTCAAATCACTGAAAACCCTGACTATTCAAAACACTGCATCTGTACAATAGGTTATCAGTTTAAATAAATAATATACTTACCTAATATACATCATTCGGAAAACTAAATTTCACGTGAATGAAAGACCTAAATGAAAAATATGGACGTAGTCTTCATCTAGAATATATAATAAATGCCTACAAATCAACAAGACAAAGATGATCAACACACTAGCAAAATGCGCAAAGAATGAAAACCAAAAGTTCCCAGAATAGTAAACCCAAATGGACAATAAATCTGCAAGTATGTCCACTCTTCCTAGTAATTAACAGTGAGATATCATTTTCATCCATCAGATTGCCAAAATATAATTTTTTTGAAACATCAAATGTTGACAAGAAAAATGTTTAACCTGACACTACTCAAGCCACTGGATGTAACTTCCAGGTTATAAGAAATCCAAGGGAAACAAGAACATGTAAAATAATACTGTTCATCACAACACCATTTGAAACAATCAGACAAATACAGAACAGTCTACAAGACAATTAACTTGGTATCTTTCAAAATCAATGTATGGGGGAAAAAGGTGGGAGCACCGTTCTAGAATAAAAGAGTCTAAAGAGACATAAGAAAATGCAGAGTTTCACAAATGACCAAAAAGAAATGTAAAAATCTGAATAGATCTATATAAAGACATTGAGTTAATAATCAATTAATTTCTACAAGGAAAAACCCAGGACAAGAGAGCTTCACTGGTGAACTCTACGAAATGTTTAAAGAAGAATTAACACTGATACTTCACAAACTCTTCTAAACTTAGAAGAGAGAACACTTCCTAACTCCTTCTGTGAGGCCAGTATCACCCTGATACCAAAACCTGATAAATACATTGCCAAAAGGAAAACTACAGACCAATACCCTTTACAAATAATAGATGCAAAATCCTCAACAAAGTAGTATCAAATCAAAGCCAGCAGCATATAAAAAGGATGATTCAGCGTGACCAAGTGGGATTTATTCCCAAAATGCAAGATTGGTTCAACATATGAAAATCAATCGATGTAACACACCATGTTAGTAGAATAAAGGGGAAAACCCCACACGATCATCTCAATAAAAAAAGTAAAAGCATTTGACAAAATCAAACATTCCTTCATGATGAAAACACTCGACGAACCAAAGATAAAAGAAAACCTCCTCAACCTGATAAAAGGTATCTATGAAACACCCATAGCTAACATTATACTTAATAATGAAGGGCTGAAAGTTCCCCATAAGATCATAAGACATAAATGTCAACTCTCACCATTCCTATTCAACATTGCTTGGAGGTTTTAGCCAGGACAATTAGGTTAGGAAAAGAAATAAGTGGTATCTAGACTGGAAAGGAAGAAGTAAGACTATCTCTATTCATTAATGATATGATCTTATATATAGAAAATCCTAAGGAATCCACTAAAAGACTTTTAGAAAAAATAAATGAGTTCAAAACAACTCAGTATCAAAAAATAAACACCCCGATTTAAAAAATGGGCAGAAGATCTGAATAGACATTTTTCCAAATATGATATACAGATGGCCAACAGTCACATGAAAAAATGCTCTAAATCACTAATCATCAGAGAAATGCAAATCGAAACCACAATGAGACATCACCTCACATCTGTCAGAATGGTTATCATCAAAAAGTCTATGAATAACAAATGTTGGTGAGGATGCGGAGAAAAGGGAACACTAGTAAATTGTAAACGGGTGCAGCCACTGTGGAAAACAGTATGGAGGTTCCTCAAAAAACTAAAAATAGAACTACCATATAATCCAGCAATTCCACTGCTGGGTATATATCTGAAGAAAACAAAAACACTGATTCAAAAAGATACATGTACCCCAATGTTCATAGCAGCATTATTTACAGTAGCCAAGATACAGAAGCAACCTAAGTGTCCATCAACTGGTGGATGGATAAAGAAGATGTGGTATACACACACACACACAAAGTGGAATATTACTCAGCCATAAAAAGAATGAAATTCTGCAATTTGCAACAATATGGATGGACCTAGAGGATATTATACTCAGTGAAATGAGTCAGACAGAGAAAGACAAATGCTCTATGTTATCACTTATATGTGGAATCTAAAAAATAAACAAATGTATATAATAAAATCGAAACAGATTCACAGATACAGAGAACAAACTAGTGGTAAGCAGTGGGGAGAGGGAAGGAGGGGCAAGATAGGGAAAGGGAATTAAGAGATACAAACTACTATGTATAAAATAAATAAGCAACAAGGATATACTGTACAGTATAGGGAAATATAGCTATTATTTTATAATAATTTTAAGTGGAATATAATCTATAAAAATGTCGAAGCACAGTGTTGTACACCTAAAACCAATATAATATTGTAAATCAACCACACTTCAATAAAATAAATAAATGAGTTCAGGAAGGTTGCAGGATACGAGATCAATATAAAAATTGTATTTCTATACATTAGCAATGAGCAATCTAAAAATGAAATTAAGAAATCATTTCCATTTACAATAGTATCAAAAAGAATAAAATACTTAGCATAACTCTAACCAAAAGGGTGCAAAAGTTGTACACTGAAAACAATAAAATATTATTGATAGAAATTAAGACTTAAATAAATGAAAAGACAACCCATGTTCATGGATTGGAAGACTTATTAAGATGGCAGCACTCCCCAAATTGATCTATAGATTCAATGCAATCCCTATCAAAACTCCAACGGCCTATTTTTGCAGAGATGGACAAGCTGATCCCAAAATTCATATGGAAATTCAAGGGTTCCAGGATAGCCAGAATAATCTTGAAAAAGAAGAACTAAGTTGGAAGACTCATACTTCCAGTTTCAAAACTTACTACAAAACTACAGTAAGCAAGACAGTGTGGTAGTGGCATAAGGATAGACATATAGCTCAATGTGACAGAATTGAAAGTCCAAGACCGTTTAAAGAAAGAAAGAACAGTCTCTTCAACAAATGGTTCCAGGACTACTGGATATCCACATACAAAAGAATGAGTTTTGACCCCAACCTTATGCCATATACAAAATTTAACTCAAAATGGTTCAAAGATTTAAATATAAGTACTAAAAACTATAAAACTTTTAGAAGGAAACATAGGAGTTAATCTTCATGTGTTTGGACTAGGCAACATTTTCACAGATATGACACCAAAAGTATGAGCAGCCAAGGGGCGAAAATAGATAAATTGGACTTTATAAAAATTTAAAACTTTTGTGTGTCAAAGGAAGCTATCAAGAAAGTGAAAAGACAACCCACAGAATAGGAGAAAATATTTGTAAATCACAGATCTGATGAGGCACTTGTATCTAGAATATATAAGGAACTCGTATAACTCAATAAAAAAAGACCACCCCTTTTAAAATGGTAAAGGATTCAAACAGACATTTCTCCACAAAGGTACACAAATGACCAAAAAACACACAAGATGCTCAGCATCATTAGGGAAATTCAAATCAAAACAGTTAGATACCACATCATGCCCACTAGAATAGCTATAACATTTCTTAAAAAGTAAAATAACAAATGTTGGCAAGTATTTGGAGAAATTGGAACCCTCATACACTGCTGGTGGTAATGTAAGATGTTTTAGTCACTGTGGGAAACAGTTTGACTGTTCCTTGAAATGTAAACATAGGGTTATTATATGACCCAGCAATTCCACTCCTAGATATGTACCCAAGAGAAATGAAAACATATGTCCACACAAAAATCTGTAGGGGAATGTTCATAACAGCATTATTTATAAAAGCCCCAAACTGGAAGCAACCCAAATGTCCATCAACTGATAAATATTATTTAGCCATAAGAGGAATAAAGTACTCATACATGCTACAACAGGGATGAATCTTGTGAACATTATGGCTAAGCGAAGGAAGTCAGGCACACAAGGTCACATATTGTATGATTCCATTTATATGAAATGTCCAGAATAGGCAAATCTATAGAGACAGAAATCAGATTACCAGTTGCCAGGGGGTGGGAGGAGGGAGAATGAGAAGTGACTGCCAATAGGGGTGAGGTTTCTTTTTGGGGTGATGAATATGTTCTGGAATAAGGTAGTGGTGATGTCTGTACGATCTAATGACTGTACCTAAAACCACTGAATTGTTCAATTTAAAATGCTGAGTAGTTTTTGGTATTTGAATTATTATTTCAATAAAAGATGCACTTAGTTAGCCTTGGCTGGATCCTGGTTGCCAAAATAAAACATTATAAAAGACATTTTTAGACACCCAGGGAAATTTAAATGTGAGCTGGATATTAAATGATATAAAGTTTAGGAAATTATTGTTAATTTTCGTAGGGGTGATAAGATATTGTGTGAATATAATTGGCATGTATATAGGATAATGTCCTATTTTAAGAGATTCTTGCTGAAGCATTTAAGGGTCAAGAGCCATGATACTTAAAACTTACAGTGAAGTGGTTCACTAAAAAAGACAGATAATAGATAGATAGATAGATAGATGACAGATAAAACAAACATGACAAATGTTAACAATTAATTAACTTAGGTGTGATTATATGGACAGTCATTATACTATCACATTTTTTATGTTTGAAATTTTTCACAATAAAAGCTTGAATAAACATTTGCAAAGGATTGGGGAAACACATACGTTCATACACTTTAGTGGAATTTAAATTTTGAAAAGGCACTTAAGAGTGTGATTTTGCAGTACTTATTACAATGAAAAAGGGGGGAATTCACGATGACCCGGTGATTCCCATTCGCAATATCTACCCTAGAGAAATCCCTGCTCAATTACACAAGGAGGCATAAGCTAAGACTTTCACTGAAGCACTGTTTGCAATAGAAAAACACTGTAAACAACTTAAATGTCCATTGATAAGGGAGTAATTACATAAATTGAGATATATTCATAATATGCCACACTATGCAGTAATTTATTGTAAATGAACGAGGTACATGACAAGATCTTCAAGACAACGTAGGGTAAAAAAGCAAGTTGCAGAATGATATGTACTACCCAGCATTTGTACAAAAAGTCCGTGCATAAAATAATCCTCTATATTTGCATAGGTCCCTATATATGCATGTAAACATAGAGATAAAGGTCTTAAAATACACACACCAAATGGATGACACTGTCAATTTAGGGAGGGAGCGGGGAGTGAGATTGAGTGTGATAATACCACATATGAGACCAAAACCCAACCCAATGTAAGGAAAGGAGAGGAATGGGCAGAAAGGAGTTCAAGGGACATGAAGGACAATGAATTATGGTTTAAGTCTCTAAAGATTGACAACAAACCTACAGATGAAGGATTTATTTAAACAAGTATTTTCTCTCATGTGGTATAGCAAGAAGTGGGATAGCAGGAGGCACAGAAGATTTTATCTACTTGACTTTTTTGTTCAAGGTCTCCTCTAGTTCCTCCCAATTTGGCTGACACATCGCCCTTCTTCTGGGGACTGGTCTTAGCTCACCAGCAGCTGGCGTGCAGGCCGGCCATGCTTACAAGAGAAAGGGGATTTTGCTCCCCAACCATTCTTCTGTTCCAGGAGCATAGATTCTCATTCAGGAGGCCCAGTCTCCTGCAGCAGCCCTGCCTGAGGAGGTGGTACTGCCTTGGATGCTTCCCGAGTTTTCCTCTGACCTAAATGGGACTGCGAATACATCAAAAGTATTTTGACAAACAATACAGCAGTGACTTGACTGAAAGAGAAAGAGAACAAGGGAAACAGAGAATGGAAGCAAAGGGGAGAAAGGAGAAGAAAGTGGGGCGGGGGGGGGCGGGAGAGCAGAGAAAGGGAAAAGTGGGGAAGGAAGAGATGAATGTGAAGAGTGGGGTCATATGCCAGGTCTGCTCACGATAGTCTCATGAAGTGGAGGACACTTCTGTGGGCTCCGGTCATCTTAGCAGCTTCTGTAAGATTCCTTGGTCTGCTCAGAACATTCAAGTTTTGCAGGCTGATGTTCATTCCCTAGCCTGGTGAGGGTTCGATTCAGGATGTGAGGCGTGGATGTGCAGGTGGTCGTCTGGTCGGCATTGATGTGGATCCTGGTCTGGACGGGGATGACCTAGCGCTGTGCGGAGAGTAGGCACGGCCCTGTTCTAGTCAGTGTCCTGAGTGGTTTCACGGGCCTGTTTGGGGTAGAGAGTCATTGTTGGGGGAGAGGGGTTTGAGAATTGATTCTGTTTAGCAGGTCCCTCGAATTGTTGGAGACGGTGTTACGGATCTTAGTTTCATCAAATTCAGCCTGATGGTCTGTGAAGAGGTGGTAGGGGAGCCGTGGTAGGGGCTGACACCTATGTCCCAGGTAGACTCTGGTCTAATCATAGGTTGCCTCAGGTTCTGAGGACTGGTACCGGCTATGTGGACCTGGTCTTCTCCGACATTTCCTCATGCTGGAGCTGTGCACTGGCCAGATCACGGGTTGTCCAGAGAACAGGGGCAGTAGTGAGCGGCAGGTCAAGCCAATAAACGAAGAGGAGGCGTGGTTATAACCTGCCACATGGTGTGGGGAGATTGACAAGTATCTGGAGGGCTGCTTCATGAAGAGCTTGGTTGGGGTGAGGTCTGCTCAAGGGTGGTCTCAAGGAAAACGGTACATATAAGTATGGGGAGTGATGGTGTGGGCCAGTAGCTGGTGTGCACTGCAAACCTACGTTAGAGTCCTCGCTGGTTTGGAAGAGATTTGCCTAATGGCATGTGTACCTAGGTAGTGAGCCTCAGATTCTGCATGGGCACTGGCCAGTCAGTACACACACTGGAACAGGATGCTGAAGCAAGCATTATGCCTCAGTTGCGAGATTCTGAGGAGGTCCAGGACTCCTTAGGGAGGGTCTAGCGAAACCGGGATGATGGTGGGATGCACAAGGGGAAGGGGGGGAATGGTTTAGGGAAGTAGGTATTTATCAATAAGTAGGGAAGAATTTCAATATTTTAAAACCTATTATGGCCACACTCATGTATTCTGGATGAATATTGGTCCCAGTTTTAGGGTTACTTGTTCTAAGCAAGAGTTGTCTGATGGTGTGAGGCATTTTGAGTAGTGGCAGGCGGCTGCCTCATAGTTTGTGGGGAAACAGAGAGGGCAGGCCAAATCGGGGCCTTTTTTGGAAGCCCTAATTACTGAAAAGATTTTAGATGACCTTCCTTGTCTTTATCATTCAAATGGAAATCATTCTAAACCATATAAAGGTGTAAAAAAAAATCCAACAAAGTTCTGATTTTTCTTATCACGATTATTTCATCTTTTAATGTCGAATTACCAACTCCTGAACAAGTTATTTGGCTGGTGCCCCTGCACTGCTGTGCCCTAAGCACATATTAGAAAGTTGTTCCGCTGGGCATATGGTGAGATGTGAACCCTGGTCTGGGAGAGGGCTGCCTTACTGGGAGCAAAACGGCAGCATAAGCCCTGGTGAAGGTGAGGGCTGGCGAGGTCAGCTTCACAGTAGACCCAGCAATGGGAGCCTCTGGTCTGGCTGTCCTGTGTGAAGTGGTGGCTGGGTGCTCAAGATTGACCTCAGGATGTTCAGAGTGGTGGCATGGCGAGGGATCGTGTAAGGCTGCCTTCACTGCATTGGAAAGTTCAGTGAGAGCTCCAATCCGAGCGAGGCTTGCCTCACAGAGTTAAGATGGGTTAAGTAGGCCACGGAGGTCATTGTCAAGGCTGCATCACTGTAGGATACAGTCCGGCGGAGAGCAGACTCGCCTCAGCATGTATCACAGCCAAGACGTGACCTCAGAAAGCTCGCTCTTACTCCACGCAGCTAGGGTATGGCTCCTCATGTAAGTGAGAGCTGCCTGAGGGTGTCCGGAGTGTGGGTGAGTGCCAGGAGGGCTGCTTTGGGGTATGCACCGTGGTGGTGTCGACCTTGGTCTGAGAAGGTACTGTGTGGGGTTATCCCGATCAGTGGATGAGGCCCCTTGAAGGAATGTGTCAAGGGAAAAAGAAAGGGCTCTGGGATGGACGGGGCCTGCCCAGCATGGTATGGCACAGTTGTGAGGGTCTTAGGTGGGGCGAGAGTTACCCCACTGTACGTAGCTTGGTCTGAGGGTCTACTTGTTGATAAGATCCTGCCTAATAGTATGTAGTGTGTCGAAAGTGCCTGAACCTTGAATGGATATTTGAGGGTATTATATCCAGACAATTACAACACACAGGGAACCAGTATTCTGAAAGGGCTGCCAATTGGTGACTGTGCAATGGCTTATACGCCATCATTTAATATCTGTACAGATAAAGAAATAGAGACAAGCTGACCGTTCTTCTGAACCTGTTCCTGCAATCCTAGCCCTATAATCTGGAAGACATTGGGCCTCCAATTCTCCATGTGCACTGGAAGACACTGGTAGCTACCGGCCAAAGAGCACTGAGAACCTCAAGCTTTAGAACCTGTTGGGGTGCCGACTCTCTCACCCAATCCTGAGTCAGTGGTGGAAGCTCATTCCTCAACCAGGCACAGCTCTTCCCATCAAGGATTCTGGAAGCCTACACCTCTCTGTATTCTAATCTCAGATCCCTCCTGGAAGTAGACATATAGGAAAGCCCTGCCTCCGATACTCTTCACCTCACTTACACATGGGGCACATTCCCTGAATATGTTTTATATCTCAGAAGAACATACGTGAACCTAATTCAATTGTGCCTATGAGATACATGAGCTGTACATCTGTCACAAGTTTCCACAGTAAAAGCCACCACTGTCTATTCACAGCTTAATGACATTTATAACATGGCCTACTGTTTAAAAAAAGTATGAAATAGATCACAATATCCTTGTCTTTTGAGCTTTTCTGACATAGGTAAAGGGGTGTGGCCATGTTAAATCCCTTCTTCCGTGAAAGAAGCCAAACGTTTACAAAATCATCCACTTCCATTGCCACTGCCTCAGCTTAAGACTTTATAAAATTGGTACTTACGTAAAAGAGTCTAAGGAAGGAAGCACACCTATTGCAGTGCATCGGTTAACAGAAGTCAGAGAGCTTGGCTTCAAATCCCGTCTCTAGCACTCAGTAGCTATGTGACCCAGGAACATTTATTCACCGCTCTTAAGTCTCGGCTTCATCATCTAAAAACTAGTGACAGTATTAATTGTACCTGCCCCGTGGGAATCATTGTGAGGACTAAATGAAGTGGTGAGATAATGTGCTTAAGAGGATTAAGGTATCTGGCACATAGTTTACAATACATGTTAGCTGCCATTATTATAAGATAGAGGGTCTAAAAAAAAAAGAAATTATTGACCATTAATCTGTATTCTCTGTAAGACAAGACAAACAAAACGTTCAAGCTACACGGCTACATAAAACCTTTTCTGGAGACCCTCTGGCTCACGTTCCAGTGTTTTGTTGTCTTAAATAACTCATTCTCCTGTGTTGATGACCTATAGATTGTTCAAGACCTCTGACTCTTGCCTGCTCCTTCAGTTCTTGCCTGTTCACCAATAAGGGATCTAACTTAATGCTAATTTCTCTTCCTCAGCAATTTCTGGAGATGGTGGGAGAATCTGGGAGGAGGGTTGAGAGGGTGTGACTCTGGTTTCTGAAGTAGGCAGCACAAGGAGCTAGGCTCAGCCTTGACCAGGGGAGCGGGAGAGATGGTACCTCCTGCCCCCAGCACCCTCCTCCCAGGCAAATGGAAGCACTGTTCATAGACACGGGCTTGCTTGTCTTCCAAGCTTCCCAGTGTCTTATTTTACAGTGACCTCGGAGCTGCTGAGAGCAGATTCACCATCTGTGTGTTTTGGGAAGGCCAACCATTGCCTTGAACTGAGAGCTCCACCTCGGGGCCAATTTGAGACTTGGTCTCTAATGAGATGTCTTCCTGTCTAGTACTTATCATGGCTCTAGTGACAGGCTGAGAAGTGCTTAATCATTTCACTTACATGTAAATCTTCGCCCTCCATGGGCTTCTTTAGTTCTTTTCCTTCTTCCAGGCAGTTAAAATTGCTTACACATGTACGCGCATGCACGCCCATGAACACGCACATTGCCCATAAGGACTGCACCCACTGATGCCACACTAAGCAGAGATCAGCACGAAACTGGAAACCCAAGTTATTAGAAGCTCAGACCGCGGCAGCAACCTAGTGACAGGGGGACGAAAACGGGGGGCTTATGACGCTTATCAGCTCAAGAGGAAAAAAAATCTCAAAACGTTCAACATGGAATACTAGGTTTAGAGAAAAACAAAAAAAGGGAGGAAATGGGCCCAAGACCATCTTTTAAAAGCAATCTCTGTGGGGTTTTGGCTTATTGCCTGGAATGTTACAGCAATTAAATTCTTCCAGTAATAGCTAGGGAAAGGTTTCCACTAGACAAACTGAGTTTATCAATACTAGTCTAAGATTCGGGATTGATATTCAAATCTATTTTCATTCATCCTCATATTCAATACATATTTATTGTGCACTCGCTATGTGCCAGGCACCCTTCTAGGCCCTGAGGAGACAGAGGTGAACAAGCCACACAGAGTCACGGCTCCAATGGAGCATGCTTCTTGCTTTCAATGGGGGTGGAATCCTTTTCCAGAATCCAAATTCAGACTGTCTTGTCTTATTCAGAAGGTGATAGCCCACTCTGACCACCCAAACCCACCCGTCTCTTTCTGCTCAAATCCAAGGCCCAAAGCCCAGGACAAAGTTGTAAGTTTCATTTCCTGCAGCAACTGAGAGCCTTGGGCCACTTGTCATTCCGTCCTCTGAGTCCCTACTTTACAGCGTTCTCCTCTACCCACTCCCCCGACCCCGCCACCAGGTTTGCCTTGTGGGGTTTAGACACTGACATAGGACAAATAAGCCCTTCAAGTGAAACAAAACCGTCATTGTCAAGTCCATATTAGGGACCCTTATTATATACTCTCCACACAAGCCCTGACACTGGCTGGTGCCAATCTGCCAAGGGAAGCAGAACAATCAGTCTCTGATAAGCTCTTGGCTCCTAGCAGGGTTTCAGGATGAAGCCCCGCATGGAGGATGAGGCCTTGCTTACTGGCAAAGGGAGAGGCTAGGATTAACAGTCTGAGATTGTTGCCAACAGCTCCTTCTGAGCTGAGGGGCTGGGCCTAGAGGTCTGAGGACCTCATGCCCGCTCTGCTAGTAACTCAGATGAGTGAGCTCCTTCATCGTGCCAAGCCACATGCTGGCAGTGAATACAAATTATGACAGTGCTTCGACTGACAACATTAGCCAGACTTACAAAAAGCTCTGCGTGTCTGGATGAGATTGTTGATGCTGCATTGTCTCTGGTGCTTAAGGGATCAGAGTGCGCACTTGTAGTAGGAAAGCAAAATACTGGTGATGACTTTATAGGCAGGCTTTTTCCCCAACAGATCTCAGTCATTCCAAGGCACTCTCCATTGCTTATCTTGACATCCGCCCCTGTGAGTAGTAAGGAGCCTATGTTATGAGGCTGATGTCAGGAAGGATGACAAGGACTCCTCACCGCCCACACTTAGGGCCCCCTGCCTGGGAAAGAATCCACAGGATTGTTCAAGGGAGGGGGCGAACTGTAGGGAAGAGGCTGGGGGAATTGGAGATTATTCTAATCTACACTTTCTAGTTGTATTTCCTGGGAGCTACTAGATGTGATAAACAGATCCCTTGGAATGAGGATTTCCTATATCCTTCAGCTGCTTTGTATTCCTGAAGGGTCCCACAGCCATTACTTTAAACTCTCATCTCTATGCTGATGAGATCCTCAACCTCTCTCTCCTCCTCCCTGCAGGATTCTAGGCCCACACTGAAAGGCTCTGCCAGAAACCTCAGGGGATGAGTAAAACTCAGCATGTTCTAAACCAGACCTGTCATCCTTCCTTCCCACCCACCAGCAATTCTTCCCCCAAACTTTCTGCTTTATTTTCATGGCAAGAAACTATAGAATTATCATTTATCTCTTTCTTCCACTCCCATAACTTCCAGATAGCAAGTTCTACCGATCTATTCCTCCACTTCTATTTTTGATGAATGGATAATTATTTATTGTGTAATTGACCTGGGGTCCCAGTTTTGATACTCTGTAATAGAAACAGTGACCTAAGAAGTCTTCCAGTGTTTACAGTATTAAATACACTGAAATGAAATCTGGGTGGGTTTGGTCTAATACTGATTTTTTTTCCCATTTTGCTTCCTACTGCCACCAATTTAATTAAAGGCTTTACTGCCTATTGTCTGTATTACTGCAGTAACCACTCTGCTGCCAAGTAATTCATTCAACATGAATTCAGTATATATTTATTATATGTCTACTACATGCCAGGTACTGTTCCAGGCATGGAGGATACCAGGGAAAGTAGGACAGATAAAGGTTCCTGCTCTCATGGAGCTTACATTCTAGTTCTGTGCATGGGAGGTGGGGAGTAAATAGTTCAAGAACAAGATAAGTTGAAGAAAAGAAAACAGGTTGATGTATTAGAAGGTGATAGCAAGGAAGGAAGGCTACTTTAGGTGGTCAAGAAAGGCCTTTCTGAGAAGGTGACATTTATGCTGAGTCCCCAATGACAAGAAGGTGTCTATCACATGTAAATAATTAGAACAGCATTCCAAGAAGAAAGAAGAATTGGTGCAGAGGCCCTAATGGACTTGTTCACAAAACAGAAAACACAGTGAGACTGAAATACAGTGAGCAAGAGGGAATAGGGCACAAGCTGGGGTTGAAGAATCATGCAGGTGCCAAATCCTGTAGGGCTCTTGTACACCACAGGAAAAAGTTTGGATTTTGTTCTAAGTGCAAATGAGAAACTACTAGACGGTCTCAAGCAGATGAGTGATGATCTGACTTATATTTTTAAAAGCTCACTGTAGAGGCTCTGTGGAGAATTAATGATAGGCCCTATAATAATAATAATTATATAATAATAATAATATAGAGGAGAAAAGGTAGAATTGGGAAGACCAGGTAGGAGATATTACAGTGGTCTAGGCAAGAGATGATGATGGCTCGGACCAAGATGAGAGCGATGGAGGTAGAACAGATGGATTTTTAATATTTTTTGGAGGTAGAGTCAATAGAATTTATTTTTTTTAAATAAATTTATTTTTTATTTTTGGCTGCATTGGCTCTTTGTTGCTGCGCACGGGCTCTCTCTAGTTGCGGCGAGCGGGGGCTACTGTCCGTTGCGGTGTGCAGGCTTCTCATTGCGGTGGCTTCTCTTGTTGCGGAGCACGGGCTCTAGGTATACAGGCTTCAGTAGTTGTGGCACTCAGGCTCAGTAGTTGTGGCTCGCCGGCTCTAGAGCACAGGCTCAGTAGTTGTGGTGCACAGGCTTAGTTACTCCACGGCATGTGGGATCTTCCAAGACCAGGGCTCGAACCCATGTCCCCTGCTTTGGCAGGCGGATTCTCAACCACTGCGCCACCAAGGAAGCCCCAATAGAATTTATTGATGAACAGATGAATAGAATGTGTTGGGTGAGAGAAAGTAGGGTCAAGAATGAGGTTAGGGCTTCCCTGGTGGCACAGTGGTTGAGAGTCTGCCTGCCGATGCAGGGGACACGGGTTCATGCCCCTGTCCGGGAAGATCCCACATGCCGCAGAGCGGCTAGGCCCGTGAGCCATGGCCGCTGAGCCTGCACGTCCGGAGCCTGTGCTCCACAACGGGAGAGGCCACAGCAGTGAGAGGCCCGCGTACCACAAAAAAAAAAAAAAAAAGAATGAGGCTAAAGGGAATTCCCTGATGGTCCAGTGGTTAGGACTCTGGGCTTTCACTGCTGAGGGCACGGGTTCAATCCCTGGTCGGGGAACTAAGATCCCACAAGCTGCGTGGTGTGGCCAAAAAAAAAAAAAAGAATGAGGCTTAAGCTTTAGTCTTGGACAAATGGTACCATTTACTTAGGGAAGCCTGAAGTAGGAACAATTTGTTGGTGGGGGTGAGGGGTACATGGATCCAGGGCGTTTTGGGAGCCATGATAAGTTTGAGATGCTATTAGACCTCTAAGTAGAGATTTAAGTAGATAGTAGGATATATGAATCTAAAGTTCAATGGAGAGCTGAGAACTGAAGATATAAATGTGAGCGTCATCAGTATGTAGACTTTTAAAACTATGAAACTGGATAAAATCATTGTAAGAGAGCACTGACATTGTAAGAGAGGAATAGAAGACTTAGAGCTAAGCTGTGGGGTGTTCCAACATTTTGAGGTTAGGTAGAGAAGAAATAGTCAGCAAAGGAGGCTGAGAAGAAATGGCTAGAGAGATATGAGGAAAACTGGAAAGTATGGAGTTGGAGAAATCAAGAGAAGAGACTGTGGCAGAAAGAGGATGGAAAAATGACCACTGGATGTGACTCCGAGGAGGTCAATGGTGACCCTAACAAGAGTATTGACCATAACATCCTGGGGGTAGAAGCCTGTCTAGAGAAAGCTGAGAAGAGAATGATAAGTGAGGAAGTGGAAACAAGAATATAGATAGCTTTTTCTTTTACTTTCTTGGAAGTTTTGCTATTAGGACGGTACAGCAATGGGTACGAAGCTGGAAGGGAGTGTGAAGTTAGAGAAGGTTTTCATTCTTTTTTTTTTTTTAAAGCAGTAGGTTAACACTGCATATCTGTGGAGAGAGAAAGATTGAGGATGCAGAAGAGAAAGATACCATTCCAAGAGAGAAGTCCTTGAGGTGACCAGAGGAGATGGCACTTCCTGGACCCTGCTGTCAGAGTGTCTTCCAAAAGGGCAGTTTCGATGATGCAATTCCTCCTTTGCAATTCCTTTGCAATTGCTCCAAAATTGCCCATGGCTCCCTACTGCCTACTAAATAAACCTAACTTTTTAGCCTGGCAGTTAAGCCCAGCCACCACCAAAACTTCCAGCCTTGTTATCCTTCAGCAAGTCCCCATGTGTATCCCACATGAAAGCCAACATAAGCTACTCACTGGTACCTTCATACTCTGTGTGTGTTCTCACCTCCACGGCTTTGCTGGTGCCCTTTGCCCTCAGTTCTGCCTGTTGAAAGCCTCATGCTTCAGTGCCTTCCCTGATGCTCCAACAAGAAACAATCCCTCCTTCTCCTGGTGCCTATAGCACTCTGCAATTCTTAAGGCCTGTAGAAAAGACTACAACCATTAGCATTTATATAGTTTCAGCTTATAAGGTTATGTGTATGTTCTTAATTAAGACTAATAGTTAACACCGTCCTGTCCTATAACATGTTGAGTTTGAGTATGTGTCTCTCCTTAACGATCAAATATCTCTCTGAGATCAGGGAACACCTCATGCCACAGATGACAAAAAGTAGGCATTTACTAACTGTAGAGTGTGAAATGACATCACATCTACCTCTATACACAGGTGTATCTCACTTAATGCAGTCAACCTGTTTCTGAAAGTTAAGCATCTTGAATTTCTGTAAGTGAATCCCTTATGGCATTCATCTCAGAGGCTGTCAGCTTAAAGAGGCCTGTCTCTTATCGTGGTGTTCAGATTGAAACGTATAGAAATATCACATCACTATGTTGTGTAACAGGCACTGACATAGTGTTGTAGGTCAAATAAACAAACTCATAGAAAAAGAGATGAGATTTGTGGTTAACCAGAGGCAGGGGCTGGGGGAGGGGAAATTGGACGAAGGCAGAATTGTGCTGCCACAATTCTTCTCAAGTATCAATAGAAATATTGTGCTCAAAATGTCAGAAAATATAACTGTTGAAAATAAAAATAAAACATAATCCCGGAAACCTGGCAGTATCTGCCAATAACACACTGGAAAGCGTTAGCAGCGTGGTTCTGCTTTTAACTCGTGTCAAGCCACCTTAGCACTTCCAAATTGACGTTCAAGGTAATTTCCTATACATTTTGGGCACTTTGCCCATTGCTTCCCCTTGTTGGCCTCTTTCCAGACACCTGTGCCTGATTATACCTGCATCTGATGAGGATCCTTGGGAAGAAGAGCTAACAGCATCTAAGATCTAAAATGGAAGTCAATTTCATTGTGGAGGGGAGGAAAGGAGAAAAGAGCTGAGGAAGTCTGTGGCTGGGGTTTCTGTCCACTAGGCTTCCCTTGCAGAGGCTGTGTCTTTCACTGCAAGCTTTCACGTCATATGTCCTAGCTTGAATTTCCATCTTCTAGACATTTCTGAGTCTCCTATGCCAGCCCCCACCCTCCTCCCAAAAGGCTCATGTTCACAATCTCCATGATCCAGCTTAGGTGGGCAATGCCAAAATGGCAGCTTTCCTTGGAGTTTCTGTTCCACTAACCTGCAAAACACATTCTACGATCACATTCTTGTAGTCACAGATGACAGCACAGATGGAAAAATTAACACTTATGTGTAAAAGCACTGTAGAACTCTGGTATGTACATTCTCCAAAGCTGCACCTGAGGGACTGCTACTACAGGGTGGGAGATGATGATAGATGGGAGTAGCCAATAAGGTAACCATGTATTTGCTAGTGAGCACCTATCTCCCTATTTCTAAGGCAACATCCAGGGAGTGACCAGGGTACCTGGACAGAAAAGAAAAGAAAGGACCATGAACCTTGATACCACTGCTTTTGAAAAGTTGCCAACTCTCTTTCTAGGGGTTCCTGCACAAAGCAGGGTGGTTAAAGACCAAATGAAGAAAGCAGGTCTTGTCCTTGGGGGATATGCTATTAGCAGCCATTGAGACAAAGAAGAAGGAAAATCAGGAGCAACCAAAGCCATCCTCCCAGGATTTGTCAAGAGTAGGGGGTAGCAAAAAAAAAAAAAAGAAAAGGAAAGAAAAGAAATAGAAAGTATCTATTGTATTACGTTGGATTATGTGTCCATTCTAAAATGTTCTAACAGGAGAATACATTATAATATAATAAATTAATCTTTAAATGTTAAAAAAAGAGTAGAGGGTAACACATTGGGGAATAATACTCCTCCGTTGTTTTGTAATGTGATGGTGACACAGTAGTAGAGTGTAAGAGATACATGGTGGATGCCTGGATTCTCCTTCAAACTCAGTCACTATTTTACTGTGTGGCTCCAGGCAAGCAAGTAGAAAGTTCCTCATCCAAAAAACAGACATAATTTAGCCTCCCAGACTACCTATCTACTTCAAAGCATCATGACGTAATTGCATGCAACATACTTTGGTTTCTTATAATGGTTAAAGCCACGAAAAATCTCTGGATAAATATGTTTTTTAAAATTGGCATAAAATCAATAAAAAACCACATTATTTATGAACTATCAGAAAGAGAAATTAAGAAAACAATCCCATTTAAAATTTCATCAAAAAAGAATAAAATACCTAAGAATAAATTTAACCAAGGAGATGAAAGACATGTACACTGAAAATGATAAATCATTGAGGAAAGAAATTGAAGAAGAAACAAATAAATGGAAATAGATCCTACGCTCATGGGTTGGAAGAATTAATATTGTTAAAACGTCTATACTACCCAAAGCGATCTACAGATTCAATGCAATTGCTATCACAATTCCAATGGCATTTTCCACAGAAATAGAACAAATATTCCTAAAATTTGTATGGAACCACAAAAGACTCAGATAGCCCAAGCAATCTTGAGAAAGAACAAAGTTGGAAATATCATGCTCTCTGATTTCAAAATATATTATAAAGTTATAGTAATGAAAACTGTATGGCATTATTATAAGGACAGACACACAGATCAATGGAACAGAAGAAGGAGCCCAGAAATAAACTCATGCATATACGGTCAATAAACTTCTGACAGAAGAGCCAAATATATACAGTGGGGAAAGGACAGTCTCTTCAATAAATAGTGTTGAGAAAATTGGACAGCCACATGCAAAAGAATGAAACTGGACCACTATCTTACATAATACACAAAATTTAGCTCAAAATGGATTAAAGACTTGAATATAACATCTGAAACCATAAAACTCCTAGAAGAATACACAGGCAGTAAGCTCCTTGACATAGGTCTCATATCATCTTTGATGATTTTTTTTAATCTGACACAAAAAGCAATAATAAACAAATGGGACTACCCCAAACAAAAAATTTCTGCACAGCAAAGAAAACCATCAGCAAAATGAATAGGCAACCTACCAAATGGGAGAAAATATTTGCAAATCATATATCTGATAAGGGGTTAATAATCAAAATATATAAAGAACTCATACAACTCAACAGCAAACAAAACAAAAAAACCCCCAAAACAATCCAATTAAAAGTGGGCAGAAGATCTGAATATACATTTTTCCAAAGAAGACATACAGATGGCCAACAGGTATATTAAAAGATGCTCAACGTCAGTAATCATTGGGGAAATACAAATCAAAACCATGATGAGATATCACCTCTCACCTGTTAGGATGGCTATTATGAAAAAGGCAATAAATAACAAGTGTTGGCCAGGATATGAAGTAAAAGGAAGTGCACTGTTGGTGGGAATGTAAATTGGTTCAGCCACTATGGAAAACAGTATGTGGGTTCCTCAAAAAATTAAAAATAGAACTACCATATGATCCAGCAATTTCACCTCTGCGTATTTATCTGAAGAAAAAGAAAACAGTAAATCAAAAAAGATATACGCACCCCCATGTTCACTGCAGCATTATTTACAATAGCCAAAATACAGAAGGAGATATGGAAGATACACACACACAAACACACACACACACACACACACACACACACACACACACAGGAATATTATTTAGTCATAAAAAGGAACAAAATTTTGCCACTTGCAGCAACATGGATAGACTTGAGGGTATTATGCTGAATGGAATAAGTCAGACAGAGAAAGACAAATACTGGCTGATTTCACTTCTATGTGGAATCTAAAACAAAAAACAAAACAACCCAAGCTTATAGATACAGAGAACAGATTGGTGGTTGCCAGGGGCAGGGGCTGGGGGTGGGTAAAATGGTGAAGGCGGTCCAAAAGTACAAACTTCCAGTTATAAAATAAGTCATGGAGATGTAATGTACAGCATGGTGACTATAGTTAATAATACTGTATTGCATATTTGCTCTCTTAGCAAAGTTGCAAAGAGTAAAAGTTCTCAGAAGAAAAAGAATCTGTGACTATGTATGATGACGACTTACTGTGGTTATTGTTTTTCAATATATACAAACATCGAATCATTAATGTTGAACACTTGAAATTAACATAATGTTACATGTCAATTACACCCCAATGAAAATAATAAATAAAACTAATGATATTGGTTAAAAGAAAGAAATTATGGTTAATGGGATGAGAGGAAAGGAATGTATAGTAGTGGTCAATAAAATATTATACACGTAGAAAAAAAAGAACTAACAAGGTAGTGAGTATTATGGGACAAGACTGACGTGATAATGGGAACCTAGAAAGTTGAGTAAGCATGGAGGTAGCTCCTTTTGCCCTAAGGGCATTTTCCAATGCTAGCAAATTTGAACTTCCATGTTGAAAGGCTTGTGGGTCAAGGGGGACAAAAATCAAAGCCCAGAGCCATAGAAGGTGAGAAATACGGTAGGAAACTCTCACCACAGAGAGAGCCAGGGCTCCAAACAATAATACTTACAGGATAAGGATGAATCACACATGAACCTTGCAGGCTTGCAGCCAGTGTTTATATTGTCCATAAAAAACTCAAGTCTTGAAATAAAATTGCCCCAGACTAGCAGTGCCCCAAGATCCTGGTCAAAGCAAACACAAACTCTCTCTCTGAAGAAGGATAACTTTATCCTGGGTCTCAAATTATTGCTACAAATAAGTTTTCAAGTAAAATGACTAGCACACAAAGATAACCAGACACACGAGGAAATAAAGTACCATGTTCAGGAGCCTGTAGAAAAAGCAAACAACAGAAATCGACCCACAAAGACTTCAGATTTTGGACTTGTTAGAGATAGACTATAAAATGATACTATGTTTAAAGAAATGGAGTTAATCTGTTCTAAGGTCCTGATATTATCCATGAGCAGGATAAAAAAAAGTATGATCCGAAAACTATGACAAGTTAAATGGGCATGCTCTAATTTTTAGGTAACAATTGAAAGAATATAAACAGTATTTATCTTCCAAACTAGTAGAGCGGAAAGAGAAAAATGATAAAACAATAAAATCATTGCCAAAGAAGGCAAGAAAGGAGAGGAAAGGAAACAGAAAGACAAGTAGAAAGCACAAAACAAGTTGGTGGATATTCATGTTGGATAATGTACACAGAAGTGCTAGGGAAAAGTTCACAGTGTATTATGAATGTAAGAGATTCTTGTGATTTGGAAACTTTAATTGTAGTAAGCACAGAACTATCCTCTACTTTCAGCTCTCAGTTCTTGAATGGTCCTCGGACTCTACTGCCTGGTGGTCCCACAAGTAGGGTGTGGGGTGGTGGAGTGGCTGTTCACCTGAGCCTCAAAAGAAACCATGACCGATTCCAAAGAAATCAGAACATAGGGACAAAAAGGACATAAAATAGATGCAGCCTTTCTTTTATGGTCCAATTTGCTGAGAGCTGGGGAGTGAGAGCTGAGAGCATTGACCTAGGCACAGTCAGGGGCCCAGGCAGGGCCAGGGCCAGGGCAAAGGCAGGACAAAATAAAAACTACTACAAATATGACAAACTGGTCATTTGGACACTTGACCATTCATTCAGTGATTTGACGTTCAGTGAATTCACTTTTGGAGAACTGGCTTTTAGTCCACTAGAACCATTTGACATGTATTTGCTACATGTGGATTTCCTGTGCCTCTTGTCCCAGGGCCTTGGGAAGCAGCACAAGGGAATGGGGATGGCTAACAGTGATGGCCCCAGACTCAGAAGAGCCCTGCGTGTGGTTTAAAGCTCTGCTCTCACTGTCTTGAAGTTCTTAGTTTTTAAACCAGAGGCCTGACCTTTCTATTTTTCATTGGGCCCTGCAAATTATGTAGCTGGTCCTGACAGCCAGAGTGGTAAGTGGGCAGCAGGAGATGAGGGGAAGGTCAAGGCCACTCATTGAGTTTTGCCAACCTCATGGCTTATGAGTGCCCCAAGCCTAAGACTAAATGAATGCTTCATTGGGCGCCATATACAGCCCGAGATGTGTTGAATGGAAGTGGTGACTGAGGTACCAGAGCATCCATCCAGAACTATTTGAGGGTTATTTTATAATATCACACATCTAGATACCAGGCATTTACTATACACCAGGCACTGGGCTAAGCCCTTTGCATATGTGATCTAACTAATTCCTTATTATGAGCAGGGTACTGTACTAGGTGCTGTGGGAAACACATAAGTTCTTTTCTAAATCCCCTTTCGGGGAGGAGCTAACTGTGTAGTTGGACAGAGACATATAAGCAATAGTCAAACAACTGAAAAGGCAGGATATGTTTAAGGGCCAAATGCATGACGTGTCTGAGCAATAATGCAGTACAAGTTCAGAGGAGGGGAGTCCAATGAGTTGCAGTGTCAAGGAAAGTTTCTTGAAGAAACTGAGGTTTGAGATGGGTCTTGAAGGAAAGGTCAGTCCTGGATACATGGATAAGGATTTCAGGAACTCCAAGCAAGGAGAATGGTATGGGAGAGAGAGGGGAAGTAGAAATCCCCCCAGTATGACAGGGAGTGGAGGCAGGATGAGGTTGAACAATCTTGTTGAAGTAGAAGGTACGTAGGGTAGGGTGAGGGAAGCAGCCAGAACTTTTGGAAAGAGGAAGGTGTGGAAGGCCTCGAGTGCCATGGTTTAGACTTGATCTAGAACTTGTAGGGAACAGCAGCAAAGGTTTGGGGCAGCAGAGTGGCATGTAAAGGGATGTTTGGGGAAGCTGAACCTAGAGGCAAAGACAGGGGGTACTGGGTACAGTGAGTGGTTCTGGAGCTTCCGGAGGAGAGTTCAAACATTCTCTAAAGGCATCTGGCCAAACTGCATCCCAAACATTCCCCTAGGACCGTCCCTGAGGGCTACCACCCAAGAGGGCAAAGTGAGAGCAATTCAGCCCTCTCTTCTCCTCATCTCTGCCCAGAAAGGGCCTGTCTGGACCCCAGCTCTTGCCTCAGTGCCTACACAAACACTAATAAGTGCCAAGGCATTGCCATGGAAACCACTGCTTTGGCTTTCTCATGGAATGCTCTGCAGCCACGAGGCTTCCTGCTCTGGGAAGCTTTTCACAAATACTTGAAGAAAGTGGCAAATGCGTCAGCCAGGAGTGTACACGTACAACTGGCTAGTGGGGTGGGGGGTGGAAGGAAGGGGCTTCCTCATGGTACAGGGTCCATGGGGAACCGACTCAGCCGTGGGGTCACTAGAAAACAATGGCCTTTGAAAGCCACAGTGCTTTTAGTTAACAGGGTGGGCTCCTAACAATGTTTTACCTCTTTCCACTAGCACTGGGTCATACCCTAGGGCCTGAGAGTCTCAATCGCACACCCCCCTCCAGGAGTCCATTAGTGACACTCCGGACTTCCCTATGGTACAGCTCAGCATGATGTAGTAGAGGCTGGTAGAATTACATGGAACACAACAGGGCTGAGAATTGCAGAGGGTAAACATCCATAATGATAATAACCAGGAATAAATCTTAGTTAATTCTGTGCAGGGCACCACACTGAGCACTTTATGGGGGTTTCCTCATTTAATTCTCACAGTATCCTGTGAGCTTAGTCCTATGAGCCTGAAGTGGCTACATGACTTACCCAGAGACTCACAGGTCATAGAGCTGGGGGTGTGAACCATGATTTGTCATACATTGGTAACCATTCCGCCTTCCTTTTTTCTCTTTCTAATGACAGTTTTATTGTGAAATATAGTATGCATTAAAAAGTGTGTGAAAATGTATATGCATTTTCTTAAATAGTTATATTTATCTGCTTTCAGTAATTGTTCCATAACGGTGATGACGATGATAATTAACATTTACTAGGCACTTAGCTTTTGCCAAGGAGAGTGCTAAGTGCTTCACCTACATTCTATCTTATGTAATTCTCACAACAACCCAATGAACCAGGGACTTTTATTATCACCTCTACTTTAGAGAAGAGGAAATTGAGCCTTGGAGAGGTTAAGTAACTCATCCAATGGAATTTAGCAAAGCAGGGACAAGAACCCAGTTCTCTCTGATTCCAAGGCCTTACTGCCATTTGCGGTCGCTAAGTGGCATTCTCTCTGGACCTAGGTTGAGTCTTTTAGTGCAGGCAAACCTCCCCCCTCCACTCTGACGGCATCTTGGAGACAGCGTTTTGCTATATCTACATTTCCTGGGACGGTTAAGAACTCCGAGGGGCCCAGCCCTTCTCTAACAGGCAGAATGTCCCCCTTGGATTCTCAAGGTTGATAGGTGTGCCTCAACCATGACCCTAGGAAGTGTGTGCCTCACAGGACCCCTTCCTAGCCACAGGGTACCCCACAGGCATAGTAGCTACTTTAGGGAAATTCATTCACCTATGTGCTCATACCTAGCTTGCCTTCCCGGTTTGAATTTCAGCCCAGTTTAGGGCTGATGATACCGACACTCCATCTCCAATCGTTCAGGAAGCTGCATCTGTGTGGGCTACAGTCTAGCCTGATTCTCCAAGTGAGAAATCATCTCTGCCCCAGTTCTCCCACTGCCGTTTGTCTGCATGGCCTATTAAAGCATCAGCCCGGTCCGCTGAGCTTAGAGTAACTCTATCACTGAACAACCTCACCTGGAGGCATACTTCTGGTCTTTAGTGAGTGGCGGGGGGTGGTTGAGGGTAGATGAATGGATGCTATCTTCTGCTTAAATAAGAGGCTAAAGTCAAATGGCAGATGCAGGTACGTCTAGGTCAGATATACAACTGACAAGCTGATGGCATCAGTTTTATGACATGATAATTCCTCTCATTTAAGAGCAACAGGAGCCTTACAAATGGGAAGATTGTAAATCAGCAAGCAACACCCAGCACATTAATGAAAGTTGCACCCAAAGCCTCTTGTCAATCAAAGTTGTCCAGGATCTGACAAGGAGGCAGCAAGGAAAACTGGATTTCTGAGTAATAGCTGTTTTGTCAGCATGAGAAGGGTGACTAGTTGAACTTGCCCTTTATGCCACTGAATTTCATGGATCGATCTTCAAATGTCATCCGAGGAAACACAAGCTTAAGTGACAGTGAGAGTGGCATAGAAGAAAGAAAACTCTACTAAGTTCTGAGTTAACCTGGGTTTATCCTAGGTATTACTTGCTACTGAATAGCTGGGTGACCTTGAAGGGCAAGTCATAGAACTTCTGATCAGGAAGTGATGGTAAAGTTTATCTTGTCTAATCCTCTCCTGATGCTTGAATATTTTTCATACTACCAGCCTCTACTGGCATCCTGGGAGTGACAGGGAACTCGCTACCCATAAAAGCACTTCCTCCAATTCTTTTATTTTTTTATAAATTTATTTATTGATTTATTTCTATTTTTGGCTGCACTGGGTCTTCATTGCTGCATGTGGGCTTCTCTCTAGTTGTGGCAAGCGGGGCTTACTCTTCGTTGTAGTGCACGGGCTTCTCACTGTGGCGGTTTCTCTTGTTGCAGAGCACGGGCTCTAGGCATGCGGGCCTCAGTAGCTGTGCCTCGATGGCTCTAGAGTGCAGGCTCAGTAGTTGTAGCTCACGGGCTTAGTTGCTCTGTGGCATTTGGGATCTTCCCGGACCAGGGCTCGAACCCATGTCCCCTGCATTGGCAGGCGAGTTCTCAACCACCGCGCCACCAGGGAAGCCCACTTCCTCCAATTCTTAGTGAGCTCTCAATTTTATCTATTTTGTTATTTAACAAGCACTTACACTGTGCTTCACGTTTGTCAGATACTGAACTAAGCAAATCACAAATTTTAAACTATTTAATCTTGAAAACATCTTTATGATATAGGTACTATTATTATCCTGATGTTACAGGTGAGAAAGCTGAGTATCAGAGAGGCTAAAATACTCAAAGTCACACAGCTCGTAAGTGTCAGAGTCAGGATTCTAACCCAGGCAATGTGGCTTGTCACTGTGTATGTTTACCCACTGCACTGTGAAAAGCTCTGTTATTGGGCTGAAACCTGTCTACCTTTGTAACTTTGTAACCCCATTGGTCCTAGTACTTACTCTTCCTGGAGTCCCCAAGACTACATTAGATTTAACCTCAGAAAGGCCTCTTCTATGCGTGAGTGCAAGGCAGGTTAGGATGCTGGAGCCATTGCTATAAGAATGATGGGGTTAGTGCTCTGGCTCAGGTGGGCAGAGGATGCCAGGGCACTTTACTGTCTGTGTACCAGGCCCACAGATGCAAAGAAAGTCACAGAATGACTTGATGATAAAGTCTGAACTTGAATCTATGTGTTTGAACTTCATGTTAATGTCCTTTATGATACAGTCCCTGAGGCTACCTCCATCCTTGCCCACTGCCCCAAACACGTACATTATTATTGTTGATAATAATTGTAGCTATCATTCAGTGAATGCTTACCTAATCTGTGCCTGATGCTCTACATACATTATCTCACTTAACCCTGAGAGATACCTCTACCCTGTGAGATACGTACTACTATCATCTTCATTTTACAGAAATGGAAATCAAACCATCGGGAGGTCAAGTAATTTGCCAACAGTCAAACAGCTAGTAAGTTGCAGAAGTTGGATCTGAAATCAGATCTTTCTGTCACCAGAGTCTGGGCTTTTAATCAGTATGTTGCAGACCTCTCCACAATATTCACAAGAAACTGGGGCACCTTGTGAACCCCTTGTTGAAATGGAGATTATTAGTGTTAAAAACCTATGAACACCTATAGATATCCTGTTCCTGATATAATCAGATTTTTTAAATATTGGAAAAGAAGAGTTTGAGAGAAAAAGAGAAAGAAGGGAGTCTGCCTCGTAACTGAGATAAGATATGAGGCTATAACTGATAAAACATGATTCTTGGGGAGGGGGGAGATTCATGCTTGCTTTAATTTTACAACAAAGTTTCTCTCAGCACCTACTATGTACCGGGCACTGTGTACAAGGAAGACGGTAGACCTATGCTGTCTACTACTTGACAGGCTCAATTTTGTTTCTTGGCAGGGTTATGCCGAGTCTCTATGACTAAGGGGAAGACAATATTCACTCTGCTTCCTCTAAGAACTGAAATACTTGGTTATCCTTGAGTGGTATAAACCACAGTACCAAGGAAAGACCAGTTTTGAACAAACAAGGGATGTGGCAAGATTTAAAAAGTCATCCACACCAATCCAACCCCCAAATGGAAATCCTCTCAATTTTAAAACAGTGGCAGGGAATCAGCAAGCCTAAAAAAACAATCAGCACAAACATGACAGAAGGTTGAGAGCCTTCATATATAAAGAGCTTGCAATTTGTCAAGAAAAATACTGAGACTCTAATGATTAAGTGGGCAAAAGGTACAACTATTTTCTAAAGGAGGAACTATAAATGGCTAATAAATATGTGAAAAACATTCAACCTCACCTAGTCATAAAATATATAAAAATGAAGCAACAGTTGGAAGCAAATTTTGCCTATCAAATAAACAACAAAAAATAGTTTTTTTTTAAAAAAAATGAGAGGACTCAAAGTTGGCAAAAAGTGTCCTATGGGCTCTCTTAAGCACGGCTAGTTTAAACTGGGCAAGCTGTCTGTAAAGAAATTTGGTAATAAGTATAAAAAGCCTACAACACATTTAGACCCATGGCATATAATGACTTGCTTGAGGTCTCTGTGAGGGGCAGCTACAGTCCACAGACACTCAGCACACGGCCTTGGTTAGTCAAGCTCAGCCTTGTGTAACTCTTGGTGTCTCAACCAGACTGTGGTCTGTGTCCAGTGCCACCTCCTTCAGCAAGCCCCCTGCACTGAGTACGTGTTCAAGGACTCACCGCCTAGAGATGGATGAACTGATGGAAATGGTGATACATGGGGAACCCAAGTTCCACATTTCACATCGTACAGATAATAAGCTTGGGCTTTGGCATCGGCTCTTCCACTGACTGGCCATTTGGCTTTGGGGACTTTACTTATCTCTCTGTTTCAGTCTCCTGACCCATTAACTGGGGCTAGCTTTATTCACCTCTCAAGATGACTGCAGAGTGAGGCTCCACCAGTCCCAAGCTGTCTGATCTTGAGAGAGCTACTACACCCCTCTCAGGACTTTAATTTTCTCATCTATTTAGTACTTCCCTCATAGGGTTGAAGTGCAGATGGAATGAGATACTTCATGGAAAGAACCCAGCACTGCGCCCAAACAGAGTAAGAATAATAAAAAATGAGGGGGCTGCAGCGTCATATCTTCTACTTGCACAGCATTTAAAACTCTATTTTTAAAGCATTTTCTTTCTATTTTCTTTTTCCTCTCTCTCTCTAGGAAAGCCTGAAAACATCTAGCTAATAATGTCTCAGGGCCGTGACCACCACCTCTGCCTGCTGGCATGCCACCCCACTTCTCCCCCACCCCCCTGCTCTCATACCAGGCACAATCAGTCCCCAGCATGGCATCGGCTACCCACAGTAAAGAACAACAGGTGCTTTGGGAAAATTCAGCCACGTGCTTACAAGTCCCTCTGGGCATCACAGTGACTATTTAATGGGGACTAAGCTGAGCCTTAGAGATTTGGGTGAGTCCCTGCAGACTGAAGCAGTTGAAACAAGAGGCAGAATCCTTGACCCTTGTTAACCACAACTACATCCATTAGCACAGCACTGTTTGTGTGCAGGAGGCTTTCCTGACATTTCCATTGAGCCGCCCAACGAGGCTATGAGGGCAGCAGGGCAGATATTACCATTGCCATTGAAAAGATGAGGAAGTGTGGCTCAGAGAAGGACAGCCTTGGCTAAAGTTATACGGTTAGCTAGCAGAAGAGGTGACATTAGAACCTAGGTTGAAAATATCCTATGATATCCCTTATATGTGGAATCTAAAAATAGGGTACAAATGAACTTACCTACAAAACAGAAATAGAGTTACAGATGTAGAAAACAAACTTGTTACCAGGGGATAAGGTAGGGGGGAGGGATAAACTGGGAGACTGGGACTGATATATACACACTACTATATGTAAAATAGATAACTAATAAGGACCTACTGTATAGCACAGGGAACTCTACTCAATACTCTGTAATGGCCTATATGGGAAAAGAATCTAGAAAAGACTGGATATATGGATATGGATAACCGATTCACTTTGCTGTACACCTGAAACTAACACAACATTGTAAATCAACTCTACTCCAATAAAATTTTTTTCAAAAAAGAATGTGAAAAAAAAAAACAAAACAAAGAACCTAGGTTTAGTCTAGAGTTCTTTCCACTACATTGCAAGGCCTGGCAGGCACAGCTATCAAGGTCAATTTCAAGGGAGTGCGGCACCTCAGACAGGATACAGAGGTTGTCTCGGGAAAAAGAGTAGATGACTGGCAAGCCCACTCTTAGGCCCCAAAGTAATCTACTTGCCCTGACCTGGGAAATTACCAAAGGACTGAAACAGCAGCATCCATGGAGCACTACAAAGGTTGTCTAAAAGATCAAAGAAGCTTATGTAAAAATTGGATTTTACACATTGTTGGAAAGGGAGGAGTGGACAAGCAATGACAATACGATGACTGAAGCATTCGGGCAGTCTCTTATTTATGGAAGATGACCTCCATTTGCTCTCAGGATCATTTTTTTTTTAAATCTCGGGCATTTATCTCTCTCTGTCTCTCTCTGTCTCTCTCTGTCTCTCTCTCTCTCTCTCTCATCATATGAGAGAGAGAGAGAGAGAGAGAGAGAGAGAGAGAGAGAGATACGGACATATATATATAGATACATAGATAGATAGACATACAGATATCTTCTCTCTTTTGGGCCATATTTTAGCCCTCTGAGTAGGTTACTGTGACCATCTCCCAGGAAATAAGCTATCCTTCAATTTTACTCTCTAGCTGCCATCCTCATGGAGAGAATAAAGTACAGGAAGAATTAAGTACAGAAGGGAAATTTAGAGTAGAATTGTGTGTATGCGTTTGTATGTCTGTGTGTGTGTGTGTAAAGAGGCAGGAGAAATGAGAGCTGGAAATTAAGAGAAAAAGTTCCCAGCTCTGTTAGGGTGCTGACACTGAAATGATGTAAGGCACGAGATTGTGGAATTCTTTTTTAAGGGTATAAGAGATTATGCCCCCTCACATGATTGCAAAATAATAGCAATAATAAGAACAAAATTAATGTCATTTTTATTGAGATCTTATTGTGTGCCAATTACCCTGCTAAATGTTTTATAAACATCATTTTACTTATTCCTCACAACTCGGTGAGGTAGGTATCATCATCCCAGTTTACAGACAGGCAAACGATACTTAGGGTGATTAAGTAACTAGACCAAGGTCACACTGTTAATGTCACAGCTCAGACTAAGCCCAAGCATCCATCTCCAGAGCCTATGACTTAAACATTACACTCTAGTCTCCTGCAGGGAGATGGACCTCCCCCCGCTCCAAAATAAGACATAATACTTAGGAAAAGTTCCTCAGAGTACTATTATACTTTTCATTTTGTTTCATCCTCATAGCAGGCATTATTAGTCCCCATCTTATAGTAAAGTTAGGAAAGAGAAAGTAAGGAAAACTGCTCAAGGTTCCATGGCTAGCTAATTGCAGAGCCAGAATTAGAAGACAAGAGTCCTGACTCCCAGTCCAGTGCTCCAGTGCTCTTTCCATTATGCTATATCTGCTTCAGAGCTCCTGACATGGACCCCAATGCTCCCTCTGGTATCGACAGCCATGGAGCATAGGCTAGACCTAGTGACTTGATCCTAAGGGACAAAATATAGTGATGGGAAGTCATTTCATTGATTAGGTTCCAAAAGACTGTTAATCCATCTTGCTGACACTCTCTCTCCATTGCCTTTGCGGCTTAGACACGCTGATGAGGTAAACTGCCCCACAGGAAGAGGCCATGTGGCAAGGAACGGAGGGTGGTCTCCGGACAGCAGCAAGATCCAGTCCAATAACCCACAAGGAGCTGAATCCTCCCAACAACCACATGAGTGAGCTTAAAAGTGGATGCTTCCTCAGTTGAGCCTCGAGATGACTATAGTCCTGGCCAGCAGCTTAACTGCAGCCTTGTGAGAAAACCTGCTTAGCTGTGCCTGAACTCCTGACCCACAGAGACTCAGAGATAATAAATTTGTGTTGTGTGAAGTCGCTAAGTTTTGGAGTGATTTGTTATGTAGCAATAGATAGTTAACACAATATGATTCCAGCCAGCAGCTTCATGGATCTTCTGCTCATTCATAGCAAAACAAATCCATGGCACAGCTCTGGAGAGGGGTGAGAAAAAAGATCCAGGTGAGCCTTTTAACTCCAGGGGAAAGCTGTGAATCCAAGGATCACCTCTTGGCCTACATTGATGTTTCCTTTGCCCTGAGGTTCTGATAGCCATGTCCTAAGGTGGTGCAAGTAGATCTAGGGTCTCTCATCCTCTGCTGGTCAGAGTCCAGCATTTCTCACAGCTCGGCTTCCAAGTGGTTGACAACATCAGGTCAGCTTCTCCTCACTGTCACCTTGAGAAGCACCTTAAGTGCCCCCCATAGGAGTTCCCGGAGGGCCCAAGCCACCACCCTAGGCTGTCTCCATTCTAGCATTTGGAGCTGCTCCCCAGCCACCGTCCCAACCACAGAGCTATTTTGGAATTTCTGAGTGTGGGCTGGAGTAAGTGAGGGGTTCTGACAGACTCCCTAAAAGCAATTAGCCAAATGGGAATCACTTACCACTCAATTTTCAAGTGGCTAATTTGGTGTCGGGGAATCTTCTTTAAAAGGCGTGGGTAGGGCTTCCCTGGTGGCGCAGTGGTTCAGAGTCCTCCTGCCGATGCAGGGGACGTGGGTTCGTGCCCCAGTCTGGGAAGATCCCACATGCCGCGGAGCGGCTGGGCCTGTGAGCCGTGGCCGCTGAGCCTGCGCGTCCGGAGCCTGTGCTCCACAACGGGAGAGGCCACAACAGTGAGAGGCCTGCGTACCACAAAAAAAAAAAAAAAAAAATGGTGTGGGTGGCAGACATCCCAGCGTATCCTGTAACGATTTCGCTAGACAGCTTAGCCAAGGGAGTCACATTCCCACACGCTGAGAAAAGTCTCATCAAGGGGGTCCACCTGAGTGCTTTCTTTGCCTGCCCTCTCAGGTGTCTCTAAAAAACTAGAGACAAGCCAGGGAGTTACTTTTCACCATATCAGCAGAAACTGGAAGGTGAGTGCAGGCCAATGTGGGGCTTTAGCAGATCAGTGCAGTGCCTGTGAGGTAAGGGTCCTCTGCCCCTTCCACATCCTTAGTCCTGCGTGTCATGAATGCCTGTGCATGTGCCTGGGTCGGTAGTTACGGGGGAGGAAGGAGGGAGAGGAGGGGCGTGACAGATTGGAGAAGGTGCACTCCCCACAGATATGTAGGGTTGAACAAGTATCACCTCTCACAGATGTAGGTGATGGGTGTGAAGATTTGCCTCTTGACAGCTACAGGTGACATGCTTCTAGAGGGGGCTGTGACCACAAAGACCCTGTGTGTGTGGAGGGAAGCTGCGAGTGGGAGAGTCCACTGAACTCTCACTATATAGAGTCAGAATGTTTCAGGGTCAGCATACCTAAATCTGGTGATGATAAATCGAGTCACAATGGGACTATGTATGTATGTGTAGAGCGTCTCAAATTCGCAGTGAGTCATTCACTGACGTGTGTGTATGAGTATACCTTCCTGCATGTTAGTAACAGGGGAAAAGAAGACAAGTATGTCAGCATGGAAGACAGAAACTGACAAGGAGCCCATGAAGAGCCCTTTAAGAAAAGGACAAGGAAGAAGATCTGGCTCATTAAGTACCTACCTCATTAGGGCTCGAGTTGCCAGGGGGCTGAACCAAACTACTTCAATTCCTTGACAATTAAACCAGTCCCTCTCCCCTTCTCCCTCCACTGAAGTAATCAAGAGAAAGGGAAATAGTGCAAAATTGCCCCTCCCTCAGATGAAATGTACATGTCCTCCACGCCTCTCTCTTTCCTAACAAGCGTCTGTTAAGTACCTGCCTAGCTTGGGCTCCGCAATGGGCAGTCTTCCCTTTGTTTTTCATTATCTTCATTTGATCTACACAAGTCCACAGTTCACAGTAGCATCCAAGGAAGAAGAATGGTTAAATGCAGTACCGTGAGCCACCCTATCTCGTTTCTGACTGTTCCCTCAAATAACAGGAGAACTGGCTACAAGTAGAGCAATAAATGGATTATCTTGCACCCAGAGGTCTTGTACCCTAAAGAATTAGGCTTGGCTGAAAACCAGAGTGGCTCACATAATGTTCTTTTTTGCCTGTAGTTACACAAGATGCAACCTGGGTTTAATGGTTTTTAAGAACACTGACCTAAATGTTTACAAGCTTGGGCAAGTTTCTGGATGAAAGATGCTAACACGGTGGCCAAAAAGAAATACTACTCCTTACTTTCTAGAACAAGCAGTTGTAGCAAGTGCAGTATGGAGCCTCTCAACCACTTTTGTGCTATGGACCCCCATGGCAGTCCAATGAAACCTATGGATCTCTTTCTGAACAATGTTTTTATTTTTATTCTTTAAATTTTATTTATTTTTTGGCTGCATTTGGCTGTGCACAGGCTTTCTCTAGTCGCACCGAGCAGGGGCTACTCTTCATTGTGGTGCGTGGGCTTCTCATTGTGGAGCACAGGTTCTAGGCATGCAGGCTTCAGGAGTTGTGGCATATGGGCTTAGTTGCTCCACAGCATGTGGGATATTCTCGGACCAGGGATCAAACGTGTGTCCCCTGCATTGGCAGGTGGATTCTTAACCATTGCACCACCAGGGAAGTCCCTGAACAATGTTTTTAAATGTATAAAATTAAATTATAGGACTACCAAGGAAATATTGAAATAAGCACACTATTAAAAAATTTGTGATATAGACACATATGTGCTTTTTAATTAACACGTTAAACAAGTTTTAGCAGAAGGTCTCATAACTAATATAATTTCAAAAAAGTGATTAGCACAAATGGTATTTTAAGACATTGGCAATGGCTGTTATGTTACAGGAAAACATCTGTGGTTTCTACTGGTGATAAAATTACAACTACTGCTAATACTACTGCAGTTTATTGCCAAATTCATAACAGAAGAAAAAGCTAAATCTCAGTTAGAGATTTGTAAAATTACAAAAGCCCTTTTTTTCCTATCCAAGTTCACAGACCCTCCCTGCATTCTATCCACAGATCCCTAAATCGTTAAACTCTTTTGAGAGACAGAGACAGAGGCACAGACAGACACACAGAGAGAGAGAGAGACAGAGAGAGTGCCAAACCTGAAAATAAGATTGCAATAGTAACCCCTAAATAAGAGAATGTTCTGACCACCGCTGAAAAGTCAAAGGAGGCCGAGAACAATGAAGACAGTGATTGTATTAGAGGCACAAAGAGACAACAATGACAAGTACACAAACAAACAACAACAATAACAGTGGAGAGAAGGACGTGTGCTCACTCCCTCTTGCGAGAGCACTGGAATCACAACTAACTGCTGGACAATCATCAACAGGAAGACACTGGAACTCACCAGAAAAGATACCCTACAGCCAAAGACAAAGGAGAAGCCGCAATGAGACGGTAGGAGGGGCACAATCACAATAAATCACACCCCATAACCACTGGGTGGGTGACTCACAAACTGGAGAACAATTATACCATAGAAGTCCACCCACTGGACTGAAGGTTCTGAGCCCCATGTCATGTTTCCCAACCTGGGGGTCTGGCAACAGGAGGAGGAATTCCCAGAGAATCAGATTTTGAAGGCTAGCAGGATTTGATTGCAGGACTTCAACAGGACTGGGGGAAACAGAGACTCCACTCTTGGAGGGCACACACAAAGCAGTGTGCACATCAGGACCCGGGGGAAGGAGCAGTGACCCCATAGGAGACTGAACCAAACCTACCTGCTAGTGTTGGAGAGTCTCCTGTAGAGGCGGGGGGTGGCTGTGTCTCACCATGAGGACAAGGACACTGACAGCAGAAGGTCTGGGAAGTACTCCTGGACAGGAGCCCTCCCGAAGTCCACCATTAGCCCCACCAAAGAGCCTGTAGCCTCCCGTGCTGGGTCACCTCAGGCCAAACAACCAAGAGGGAGGGAACTCAGCCCCACCCACCAGCAGACAAGCAGATTAAAGTTTTACTGAGCTCTGTCCACCAGAGGAACACCCAGCTCTACCCACCACCAGTCCCTCCCATCAGGAAGCTTCCACAAGCGTCTTAGATAGCCTCATCCACCAGAGGGCAGAAAGCAGAAGCAAGAAGAACTACAATCCTGCAGCCTGTGGAATGAAAACCACATTCACAGAAAGAAAGACAAAACGAAAAGCCGGGGGACTATGTACCTGATGAAGGAACAAGATAAAACCCCAGAAAAACAACTAAATGAAGTGGAGATAGGCAACCTTCCAGAAAAAGAATTCAGAATAATAATAGTGAAGATGATCCAGGACCTCAGAAAATGAATGGAGGCAAAGATCAAGAAGATGCAACAAATGTTTAACAAAGACCTAGAAGAATTAAAGAACAAACACCTAGAAGAAGTAAGGACAAACAAACAGAGATAAACAATACAATAATTGAAATGAAAAACACACTAGAAGGAATCAATAGCAGAATAACTGAGGCAGAAGAATGGAGAGGTGATCTGGAAGACAGAATGGTGGGATTCACTGCCGTGGAACAGAATAAAGATAAAAGAATGAAAATAAATGAAGACAGCCTAAGAGACCTCTGGGACAACATTAAACGCAACAACGTTCGCATTATAGGGGTCCAAGAAGGAGAAGAGAGAGAGAAAGGACCTGAGAAAATGTTTGAAGAGATTATAGTCAAAAACTTCCCTAACATGGGAAAGGAAATAGCCACCCAAGTCCAAGAAGCCCAGAGAGTCCCAGGGAGGATAAACCCAAGGAGAAACATGTCGAGACACATAGTAATCAAATTGACAGAAATTAAAGCCAAAGAAAAATTATTAAAAGCAACAAGGGAAAAACGAAAAATAACCTCCCATAAGGTTAACAGCTGGTTTCTCAGCAGGACTCTGAAATCCAGAAGGGAGTGGCATGATATATTTAAAGTGATGAAAGGGAAGAACCTACAACCAAGATTACTCTACCCAGCAAGGATCTCATTCAAATTCGACGGAGAAATTAAAAGCCTTACAGACAAGCAAAAGCTAACAGGATTCAGCACCACCAAACCATCTACAAAAAATGCTAAAGGAACTTCTCTAAGTCGGAAACAAAAGAGAAGAAAAGGACCTATGAAAACAAACCAAAACAGTTAAGAAAATGGTAATAGGAACATATATATCAATAATTACCTTAAATTTGAATGGATTAAATACTTCAACCAAAAGACACAGGCTTGCTGAATGGATACAAAAACAAGACCCATATATATGCTGTCTAAAAGAGACCCACTTCAGACCTAGGGACACATACAGACTGAAAGTGAGGGGATGGAAAAAGATATTCCATGCAAATGGAAATCAAAAGAAAGCTGGAGTAGCAATACTCATATCAGATAAAATACACTTTAAAATAAATGTTACAAGACACAAGGAAGGACACTATATAACGATCAAGGGATCAATCCAAGAAGAAGATATAACAATTATAAATACATATGCGCTCAACAAAGGACCACCTCAATACATAAGACAAATGCTAACAGCTATAAAAGAGGAACTCGACAATAACAAAATAATAGTGGGGGACTTTAACACCTCACTGACAGCAATAGACAGAGCATTGAGACAGAAAATTAATAAGGAAACACAAGCTTTAAATGAAACAGTAGACCAGATAAATTTCTTTTTTTTTTAAACATCTTTAATGGACTATAATTGCTTTACAATGGTCTGTTAGTTTCTGCTGTATGAAAAAGTGAATCAGCTATACATATACATATATCCCCATATCTCCTCCTTCTGTGTCTCCCTCCCACCCTCCCTATCTCACCCCTCTAGGTGGACACAAAGCACTGAGCTGATTTCCCTGTGCTATGCGGCCGCTTCCCACTAGCTATCGGTTTTACATTTGGTAGTGTATATATGTCCATGCCACTCTCTCACTTTGTCACAGCTTACCCTTCCCCCTCCTTGGGTCCTCAAGTCCATTCTCTATGTCTCCGTCTTTATTCCTGTAATGCCTCTAGGCTTTCAGAACCATTTCTTTTTTTTTAGATTCCATATATATGTGTTAGCATATGGTATTTGTTTTACTCTTTCTGACTTACTTCACTCTGTATGACAGTCTCTAGGTCCATCCACCTCACTACAAATAACTCAATTTCATTTCCTTTTATGGCTGAGTAATATGCCATTGTATATATGTGCCACATCTTCTTTATCCATTCATCTGTCGATGGACACTTAGGTTGCTTCCATGTCCTGCCTATTGTAAATAGAGCTGCAATGAACATTGTGGTACATGACTCTTTTTGAATGATGGTTTTCTCAGGGTATATGCCCAGTAGTGGGATTGCTGGGTCATATGGCAGTTCTATTTGTAGTTTTTTAAGGAACCTCCATACTGTTCTCCACAGTGGCTGTATCAATTTACATTCCCACCAACAGTGCAAGAGGGTTCCCTTTTCTCCACACCCTCTCCAGCATTTATTGTTTCTAGATTTTTTGATGATGGCCATTCTGACTGCTATGAGGTGATACCTCATTGTAGTTTTGATTTACATTTCTCTGATGAATAGTGATGTTGAGCATCCTTTCATGTATTTGTTGGCAATCTGTATATCTTCTTTGGAGAAATGTCTATTTAGTTCTGCCCATTTTTGGATTTAGTTTTTTGTTTTTTTGATATTGAGCTGCATGAGCTGCTTATAAACTTTGGAGATTAATCCATTGTCAGTTGCTTCATTTGCAAATATTTTCTCCCATTTTAAGGGTTGTCTCTTCATCTTGTTTATGGTTTCCTTTGCTTTGCAAAAGCTTTGAAGTTTCATTAGGTCCCATTTGTTTATTTTTGTTTTTATTTCCATTTCTCTAGGAGGTGAGTCAAAAAGATCTTGCTGTGATTTATGTCATAGAGTGTTCTGCCTATGTTTTCCTCTAAGAGTTTTATAATTTCTGGCCTTACATTTAGGTCTTTAATCCATTTTGGGTTTATTTTTGTATATGGTGTTAGGGAGTGTTCTAATTTCATTCTTTAACACGTAGCTCTCCAGTTTTCCCAGTGCCACTTACTGAAGAGGCTGTCTTTTCTCCACTGTATATTCTTGCCTCCTTTATCAAAGATAGGTGACCATATGTGCGTGGGTTTATCTCTGGGCTTTCTATCCTGTTCCATTGATCTATATTTGTGTTTTTGTGCCAGTACCATACTGTCTTGATTACTGTAGCTTTGTAGTATAGTCTGAAGACTGGGAACCTGATTCCTCTGGCTCCAATATTCTTTCTCAAGACTGCTTTGACTAGTCGGGGTCTTTTGTGTTTCTATACAAATTTTGAAATTTTTTGTTCTAGTTCTGTGAAAAATGCCAGTGGTAGTCTGATAGGGATTGAATCTGTAGATTGTTTGGATAGTAGAGTCATTTTAACAATGTTGATTCATCCAATCCAAGAACATGGTATATCTCTCCATCTGTTTGTATCATCTTTAATTTCTTTCATCAGTGTCTTATAGTTTTCTGCATACAGGTATTTTGTCTCCTTAGGTAGGTTTATTCCTAGGTATTTTATTATTTTTGTTGCAATGGTAAATAGGAGTGTTTCCTTAATTTCTCTTTCAGATTTTTCATCATTAGTGTATAGGAATGCAAGGGATTTCGGTGCATTAATTTTGTATTATGCTACTTTACCAAATTCGTTGATTAGCTCTAGTAGTTTTCTGGCAGCATCTTTAGGATTCTCAATGTATAGTATCATGTCATCTGCAAACAGTGACAGCTTTACTTCTTGTTTTCTGATTTGGATTCCTTTTATTTCTTTTTCTTCTCTGATTGCTGTGGCTAAAACTTCCAAAACTATGTTGAATAATAGTGGTGAGGGTGGGCAACCTTGTCTTGTTCTTGATCTTAGTGGAAATGGTTTTAGTTTTTCACCATTGAGAATGATGTTGGCTGTGGATTTGTCATATATGGCCTTTATTATGTTGATGTAAGTTCCCTCTATGCCTACATTCTGGAGGGTTTTATCATACATGGCTGTTGAATTTTGTGGAAAGCTTTTTCTGCAGCTATTGAGATGATCATATGGTTTTTCTCCTTCAATTAGTTAATATGGTGTATCACATTGATTGATTTGCATATACTGAAGAATCCTTGCACCCCTGGGATAAACCCCATTTGATCATGGTGTATGATCCTTTTAATGTGCTGTTGGATTCTGCTTGCCAGTATTTTGTTGAGTATTTTTGCATCAATGTTCATCAGTGATATTGGCCTGTAATTTTCTTTCTTTCTGACATCTTTGTCTGCCTTTGGTAGCATGGTGATGGTGTCCTCATTGAATGAGTTTGGGAGTGTTTCTCCCTCTGCTATATTCTGGAAGAGTGTGAGAAAGATAGGTGTTAGCTCTTCTCTCAATGTTTGATAGAATTCGCCTGTGAAGCCATCTGGTCCTGGGCTTTGATTTGTTAGAAGATTTTTAATCACAGTTTCAATTTCAGTACTTGTGATTGGTCTTTTTACATTTTCTATTTCTTCCTGGTTCAGTCTTGGAAGTTGTGCTTTTGTAAGAATTTGTCCATTTTATCCAGGTTGTCCATTTTATTGGCATATAGTTGCTTGTAGTAATCTCTCATGATCCTTTGAATTTCTGCAGTGTCAGTTATTACTTCTCCTTTTTCATTTCTAATTTTATTGATTTGTGTCTTCTCCCTTTTTTGTTGATAATTCTGGCTAATGGTTTATCAATTTTGTTTATCTTCTCAAAGAACCAGCTTTTAGTTTCATTGATGTTTGCTATCATTTCCTTCATTTCTTTTTCATTTATTTCTGATCTTATTTTTATGATTTCTTTCCTTCTGCTCACTTTGGGTTTCTTTTGTTCTTTCTCCAATTGATTTAGGTGTAAGGTTAGGTTGTTTATTTGAGATGCTTTTTGTTTCTTGAGGTAGGATTGTATTGCTAGAAACTTCCCTCTTAGAACTGCTTTTGCTGCATCCCATAGGTTTTGTGTTGTCGTGTTTTCATTGTCATTTGTTTCTAGGTGTTTTTTGATTTCCTCTTTGATTTCTTTGGTGATCTCTTGGTTATTTAGTAGTGTATTGTTTAGCTTCCTTGTATTTATATTTTTTACAGACTTTTTCCTGTAATTGATACCTAGCCTCATAGCGTTGTGGTCGGAAAAGATACTTGATACGGTTTCAATTTTCTTAAATTTAGCAAGGCTTGATTTGTGACCCAAGATATGATCTATCCTAGAGAGTGTTCCATGAGCACTTGAGGAGAAAGTGTATTCTTTTGTTTTTGGATGGAATGTCTATCATTATCAATTAAGACCATCTTGTTTAATGTATCATTTAAAGTTTGTATTTCCTTATTGTTTTTACATTTTGGATGATCTGTCCATTGATGAAAGTCGGTTGTTAAAGTCCCCTACTACTATTGTGTTACTGTCTATTTCCCCTTTTATGGCTGTTAGCTTTTGGCTTATGTATTGAGGTGCTCTATGTTGGGTGCATAAATATTTACAACTGTTATATCTTCGTCTTGGATTGGTCCCTTGATCATTATGTAGTGTCCTTCTGTGTCTCTCTTTTTTTTTCTTTTCACGGTACACGGCCCTCTCACTGTTGTGGCCTCTCCCGTTGCGGAGCACAGGCTCCGGATGCGCAGGCTCAGCGGCCATGGCTCATGGGCCTAGCCGCTTCACAGCATGTGGGATCCTCCCGGAGCAGGGCACGAACCTGTGTCCCCTGAATCGGCAGGTGGACTCTCAACCACTGCGCCACCAGGGAAGCCCTGTGTCTCTTTCAATAGTCTTTTTTTCAAAGTCTATTTTGTCTGACATGAGAAGTGCGACTCTAGTTTTCTTTTGATTTCCATTTGTGGAATATCATTTTCCATCCCCTCAGTTTCAGTCTGTATGTGTTCCTAGGTCTGAAGTGGGTCTCTTGTAGACAGCATATACACGGGTCTTTTTTTTTGTATCCATTCAGCCATTCTATGTCTTTTGGTTGGAGCATTTATTCCATTTACATTTAAGGTAATTGTCGATATGTATGTTCCTATTACCATTTTCTTAACTGTTTTGGGTTTGTTTTTGTAGGTCTTTTCCTTCTCTTGTGTTTGCTGCCTAGGGAAGTTCCTTTAAAACTTTCTTGTAAAGCTGGTTTGGTGGTGCTGAATTCTCTTAGCTTTTGCTTGTCTGTAAAGGTTTTAATTTCTCTGTCGAATCTGAATGAGATCCTTGCTGGGTGGAGTAATCGTGGTTGTAGGTTTCTCCCTTTCATCACTTTAAATATGTCCTGCCACTCCCTCTGACTTGCAGAGTTTCCACTGAAAGATCAGCTGTTAACCTTATGGGGATTGCCTTCTTTGTTATTTGTTGATTTTCCCTTGCTGCCTTTCATATTTTTTCTTTGTAATTAATTTTTGATAGTTTGATTAATATGTGTCTTGGTGTGTTTCTCCTTGGATTTATCCTTTATGGGACTCTCTGTGCTTCCTGGACTTGATTAACTATTTCCTTTCCCATATTAGGGAAGTTTTCAACTATAATCTCTTCAAATATTTTCTCAGTCCCTTTCTTTTTCTCTTCTTCTTCTGGGACCCCTATAATTCAAATGTTGGTGTGTTTAATGTTGTCCCAGAGGTCTCTGAGACTATCATCGGTTCCTTTCATTCTTATTTCTTTATTCTGCTCTGCGTTAGTTATTTCCACTATTTTACCTTCCAGGTAACTTATCAGTTCTTCTGCCTCAGTTATTCTGCTGTTGATTCCTTCTAGAGTATTTTTAATTTCATTTATTGTGTTGTTCCTCATTGTTTGCTTGCTCTTTAGTTCTTCTAGGCCCTTGTAAAAAGTTTCTTGTATTTTCTGCATTCTATTTCCAAGATTTTGGATCATCTTTACTATCATTACTTTGAATTCTTTTTCAGGTAGACTCCCTATTTCCTCTTCATTTGTTTGGTCTGGTGCATTTTTACCTTGCTACTTCATCTGCTGTGTGTTTCTCTGTCTTGTCATTTTGCTTAACATACTGTGTTTGGGGTCTCCTCCTTTTCGCAGGCTGCAGGTTTGTGGTTCCCGTTGTTTTTGGTGTCTGTCCCCAGTGGGTGAGGTTGGTTCAGTGGGTTGTGTAGGCTTCTAGGTGGAGGGGACTAGTGACTGTGTTCTGGTGGATGAGGCTGGATATTTATGGTGGGCAGAACTGTGTCCAGTGGTGCGTTTTGGGGTATCTGTGAACTTATTATGATTACAGGCAGCCTTTTTGCTAATGAGTTGTGCTGTGTTCCTGTCTTGCTAGTTGTTTGGCACAGGGTGTCCAGCACTGTAGCTTGCTGGTCATTGAGTGGAGCTGGGTCTTAGCGTTGAGATGGAGATCTCTGGGAGAGCTTTCACCGTTTGATATTATGTGGACCGGGAGGTCTCTGGTGGACCAATGTCTTGAGTTCGGCTCTGCCACCACAGAGGGTCAGTCCTGACACCCAGCTGGAGCACCAACACCCCATTAGCCAAATTGCACAGAAGAAAAGGGAGAAAAAAAAAGAGAGAGAGAGAGAAAAAAGAAGGAAAGAAAGAAAGAAAGGAGGGAGGGAGGGAGGAAGGAAAGAAAGAATAAAATAAAATAAAGTTATGTAAAAAATATTATTGAAAATAAAAAAGTAATAAAAAAATAGAAAAAAGAAAGGAGGAACCAAACCAAAAAAACACATTCACCAATGATAACAAGCACCAAAACGATACTAAAAAAAAAAAAACCCAGACAGCCAGAACCCTAGGACAAATGGTAAAAGCAAAGCTATACAGAGAAAATCACACAAAGAAGCATACACATACACACTTGTGAAAAGAGAAAAAGGAAAAAATCTATATATATATAAAAAAAGTAAGAGAGCAACTAAATATATAAACAAATCTACGAATGGAGAGAAACCTTCAAGATGGTGGAGGAATAAGACGTGGAGATCACCCTCCTCCCCACAAATACATCAGAAATACATCTACATGTGGAACAACTCCTACAGAACACCTACTGAATGCTGGCAGAAGACCTCAGACCTCCCAAAAGGCAAGAAACTCCCCACGTACCTGGGTAGGGCAAAAGAAAAAAGAAAAACCAGAGACAAAGAATAGGGACAGGACCTGCACCTCTGGGAGGGGGCTGTGAAGGAGGAAAGGTTTCCACACGCTAGAAGCCCCTTCACTGGTGGAGACAGGGGGTGGCGGAGGGGGAAGCTTTGGAGCCACGGAGGAGAGTGCACCAACTGGGGTGTGGAGGGCAAAGCGGAGAGATTCCCGCACAGAGGATCGGTGCCGACCAGCACTCACCAGCCCAAGAGGCTTGTCTGCTCACCCGCCGGGGCGGGCGGTGGCTGGGAGCTGAGGCTTGGGCTTCGGAGGTCAGATCCCAGGGAGAGGACTGGGGTTGGCTGTGTGAACACAGTCTGAAGGGGGCTACTGTGCCACAGCTAGCTGGGAGGGAGTCCAGAAAAAAGTCTGAACCTGCCTAAGAGGCAAGAGAGCATTGCTTCGGGCTGCGCGAGGAGAGGGGATTCAGAGCACCACCTACACGAGCTCCAGAGACCGGCGGGAGCAGCGGCTATCAGCGCAGACCCCAGAGACTGACATGAAACGCTAAGGCTGCTGCTGCCGCCACCAAGAAGCCTGTGTGCGAGCACAGGTCACTTCCCACACCGCCCCTCCCGGGAGCCTGTGCAGCCCACCACTGCCAGGGTCCCATGATCCAGGGACAACTTCCTTGGGAGAACACGTGGCACGCCTTAGGCTGTTACAACGTCATGTTGGCCTCTGCCACTGCAGGCTCGCCCCACAACCATAACCCTCCCTTCCCCCAGCCTGAGTGAGCCAGAGCCCCCGAATCAGCTGCTGTCCTGATTAATTAACCCCGTCCTATCTGATCAAAGAAGAGATGCCCTCAGGCGACCTACATGCAGAGGTGCGGCCAAATCCAAAGCTGAACCCCAGGAGCTGTGCGAACAAAGAAGAAAAAGGGAAATCTCTCCCAGCAGCCTCAGGAGCAGCGGATTAAATCTCCACAATCACCTTGATGTACCCTGCATCTGTGGAATACATGAATAGACAACAAATCATCCGAAATTGAGGCAGTGGACTTTGGGAGCAACTGTAGACTTGGGGTTTGCTTTCTGCATCTAATTTGTTTCTAGCCTTATGTTTAACTTAGTTTAGTATTTAGAATTTATTATCATGGGAATATTTGTTTATTGATTTCATTGCTCTCTTCCTTTTTTTTAAATATATAGATATATATTTTCTTCCTTTTTCTCCTTTTGTGAGTATGTATGTGTATTCTTTGAGTGATTTTGTCTGTATACCTTTGCTTTTACCATTTGTCCTAGGGTTCTGTCTGTCCTTTGTTTTGTTTTTGTTTTCTAGTACAGTTTTTGCACTTGTTGTCATTGGTGAATTTGTGTTTTGGTTTGGTTGATCTCTTCTTTCTTTTTTTTTCCTTTCTTATTTTTTCTTTTTCAATTACTTTTTAATTTTTAACAATTTTTAAATTCTTTATTTTAATAACTTTAATTTATTTTGTTTTATTTTATGTTTTTCTTTCTTTCTTTTTCTCTGCCTTTTCTTCTGAGCCGTATGGCTGACAGGGTCTTGGTGCTCCAGCTGGGTGTCAGGCCTGAGACTCTGAGGTGGGAGAGCTAAGTTCAGGACATTGGTCCACCAGAGACCTCCCGGCCCCACGTAATAGCAAACAGCGAAAGCTCACCCAGAGATCTCCATCTCAACACTAGACCCGGCTGCACTCAATGACCAGCAAGTTACAGTGCACCCTGTGCCAAACAACTAGAAAGACAGGAACACAACCCCACCAATTAGCAGAGAGGCTGCCTAAAATCATAATAAAGTCACAGACACCCGAAAACACACCACCAGATGTGGTCCTGCCCACGAGAAAGACAAGATCCAGCCTCATCCACCAGAACACAGGCACCAGTCCCTGCCACCAGGAAGCCTACACAACCCACAGAACCAACCTCACCCACTGGAGCCAGACACCAAAAACAACAGGAGCTAAGAACCTGCAGCCTGCAAAAAGTCAACCCCAAACACAGTAAGTTAACCAAAATTACAAGACAGAGAAACACACATCAGATGAAGGAGCAAGGTAAAAACCCACCAGACTAAACAAATGAAGAGGAAATAGGCAGTTTACCTGAAAAACAATTCAGAGTAGTGATAGTAAAGATGATCCAAAATCTTGGAAACAGAATGGAGACAATACAAGAAACGTTTAACAAGGACCTAGAAGAACTAAAGATCAAACAATGAGGAAGAAAACAATAAATGAAATTAAAATTTCTCTAGAAGAAATCAATAGCAAAATAACTGAGGCAGAAGAATGGATAAGTGACCTGGAAGATAAAATAGTGGAAATAACTACCGCAGTGCAGAATAAAGAAAGAAGAATGAAAAGAATTGAGGATAGTCTCAGAGACCTCTGGGACAACACTGAACGCACCAACATTCAAACAATAGGGGTCCCAGAAGAAGAAGAAAAAGGAAAAGCAATTGAGAAAATATTTAAAGAGATTATAGTTGAAAACTTCCCTAATATGGGAAAAGAAATAGTCAATCCAGTCCAGGAAGCGCAGAGAGTCCCATACAGGATAAATCCAAGGATAAACATGCCAAGACACATATTAATCAAACTATCAAAAATTAAATACATAGAAAAATATTAAAAGCAGCAAGGGAAAAACAACAAATAACACATAAGGGAATCCCCATAAGGTTAACAGCTGATCTGTCAGCAGAAACTCTGCAAGCCAGAAGGGAGTGGCAGGACATATTTAAAGTGATGAATGGGAAGAAACGACAACCAAGATTACTCTACAAGTACGGATCTCATTCAGATTTGAGGGAGAAATTAAAACCTTTGCAGACAAGCAAAAGCTAAGAGAATTCAGCACCACCGAACCAGCTTTACAACAAATGCTAAAGGAACTGCACTAGGCAGGAAATACAAGAGCAGGAAAAGACCTACAAAAACAAACCCGAAACAGTTAAGAAAATGGTAATAGGAACATACATAACGATAGTTACCTTAAATGTAAATGGATTAAATGCTCTAACCAAAACACATAGACTGGCTGAATGGTTACAAAAAGAAGACCCCTATATATGTGATCTACAAGAGACCCACTTCAGACGTAGGGACACATACAGCCTGAAACTGAGGGGATGGAAAATGATATTCCACAAATGGAAATCAAAAGAAAGCTGGTGTAGCAATTCTCATGTCAGACAAAATAGACTTTAAAATACAGACTATTACAAGAGACAAAGAAGGACACTACATAATGATCAAGGGATCAATCCAAGAAGAAGATATAACAATTGTAAATATTTATGCACCCAACACAGGACCACATCAATACATAGGCAAATAATAACAGCCATAAAAGGGAAGTCAACAGTAACACAATAGTAGTAGGGGACTTTAATAACCGACTTTCACCAATGGACAGATCATCCACAATGAAAATAAATAAGGAAACACAAGCTTTAAATGATACATTAAACAAGATGGACTTAATTGACATTTAGAGGACATTCCACCCAAAAACAACAGAATACACTTTCTTTTCAAGTGCTCATGGAACGTTCTCCAGGATAGGTCATATCTTGGGTCAAAAATCAAGCCTTGCTAAATTTAAGAAAATTGAAATCGTATCAAGTATCTTTTCTGACCACAAGGCTATGAGTCTACATATCAATTATAGGAAACAATCTGTAAAAAATCAAACACATGAAGGCTAAACAATACAGTACTTAATAACCAAAAGATCACAGAAGAAATCAAAGAGGAAATCAAAAAAATACCTAGAAACAAATGACAATGAAAACACGAAGACACAAAACCTATGGGATGCAGCAAAAGCAGTTCTAAGAGGGACGTTTATAGCAATACAATCCTACCTTAAGAAACAAGAGACATCTCAAATAAACAACCTAACCTTACACCTAAAGCAACTGGAGAAAGAAGAACAAAAGAAACCCAAAATGAGCAGAAGGAAAGAAATCATACAGATCAGATCAAAAATAAATGAAAAAGAAATGAAGGAAACAATAGCAAACATAAATGAAACTACAAGCTGGTTCCTTGAGAAGATAAACAAAATTGATAAACCATTAGCCAGACTCATCAAGGAAAAAAGGGAGAAGACTCAAATCAATAGAATTAGAAATTAAGAAGAAGTAACAACTGACACTGCAGAAATACAAAGGATCATGAGAGATTACTACAAGCAACTATAT
>NW_021703779.1:93328110-93356074 GCF_005190385.1 Monodon monoceros | reverse complement strand
TTAGAAAAGCACAACTTTCTGAGACTGAACCAAGAAGAAATAGAAAATATAAACAGACAAATCAGAAGCACTCAAATTGACACTGTGATTAAGAATCTTTCAACAAAAAAAGCCCAGGACCAGATGGCTTCACAGGCGAATTCTATCAAAAATTTAGAGAAGAGCTAACACCTATCCTTCTAAAACGCTTCGAAAATATAACAAAGGGAGAAACACTACCAAATTCATTATACGAGGCCACCATCACCTTGATACCAAAGCCAGACAACGATGTCACAAAGAAAACTACAGGCCAATAGCAATGATGAACATAGATGCAAAAATCTTCAACAAAATACTAGCAAAGAGAATCCAACAGCACATTAAAAGGATCATACACCATGATCAAGTGGGGTTTATCCCAGGAGTGCAAGGATTCTTGAATATACACAAATCAGTCAATGTGATAAACCATATTAACAAGTTGAAGGAGAAAGACCATATGATCATCTCAATAGATGTAGAAAAAGCTTTCCACAAAATTCAACACCCATTTCTGATAAAAACCCTCCAGAATGTAGGCATAGAGGCAAGTTACCACAACATAATAAAGACCATATAGGACAAACCCACAGCCAACGTCCTTCTCAATGGTGGAAAACTAAAACCATTTCCTCTAAGATCAGGAACAAAACATGGATGTCCACTCTCACCACAGTTATTCAACATAGTTTTGGAAATGTAAGCCACAGCAATCAGAGAAGAAAAAGAAATAAAAGGAATCCAAATCAGAAAAGAAGATACAAAGCTGTCACTGTTTACTGATGAGATGATACTATAAATAGAGAATCCTAAAGATGTTACCAAAAAACTGCTAGAGCTAATCAACGAATTTGGTAAAGTATCAGGATACAAAATTAATGCACAGTAATCCCTTGCATTTCTATACACTAATGAAGAAAAATCTGAAAGAGAAATTAAGGAAACATTCCCATTTACCATTGCAAAAAAAATAATAAAATACCTAGGAATAAACCTACCTAAGGAGACAAAATACCTGTATGCAGAAAACTATAAGACACTGATTAAAGAAATTAAAGAAGATACAAACAGATGGAGAGATATACCATGTTCTTGGATTCGAAGAATCAACATAGTAAAAATGACTCTACTACCCAAAGCAATCTACAGATTCAATGCAACCCCTATCAAACTACCACTGGCATTTTTCACAGAACGAGAAGAAAAAATTTCAAAATTTGCATGGAAACACAAAAGACCCGGAATAGCCAAAGCAATCTTGAGAAAGAAAAATGGGGCCGGAGGAATCAGGTTCCCAGACTTCAGACTATACTACAAAGCTAGAATCATCAAGGCAGTATGGCACTGGCACAGAAACAGAAAGATAGATCAATGGGACAGGATAGAAAGCCCAGAGATGAACCCATGCAGCTATGGTCACCTTATTTTTGATAAAGGAGGCAAGAATATACAATGGAGAAAAGACAGCATCTTCAATAAGTGGTGCTGGAAAAACAGGACAGCTACATGTAAAAGAATGAAACTAGAACACTTCCTAACACCATACACAAAAATAAACTCAAAATGGATTAAAAACCTAAATGTAAGGCCAGACACTATAAAACTCTTAGAGGAAAACATAGGCAGAACACTATGACATAAATCACAGCAAGATCTTTTTGACCCACCTCCTAGAGAAAGGGAAATAAAAACAAATATAAACAAAAGTGACCTAATGAAACTTCAAAGCTTTTGCACAACAAAGGAAACCAGAAACAAGACCAAAAGACAACCCTCAGAATGGGAGAAAATATTTGCAAATGAAGCAACTGACAAAGGATTAATCTCCAAAATTTACAAGCAGCTCATGCAGCTCAATAACAAAAAAACAAACAACCCAATCCACAAATGGGCAGAAGACATAAGTAGACATTGCTCCAAAGAAGATATACAGACTGCCAACAAACACATGAAAGAATGCTCAACATCATTAATCATTAGGGAAATGCAAATCAAAACTACAATGAGATATCATCTCACACCAGTCAGAATGGTCATCATCAAAAAATCTAGACAAAATAAATGCTGGAGAGCATGTGGAGAAAAGGGAACCCTCTTGCACTGCTGGTGGGAATGTGAATTGGTACAGCCACTATGGAGAACAGTATGGAGGTTCCTTAAAAAACTAAAAATAGAACTACCATATGACCCAGCAATCCCACTACTGGGCATATACCCTGAGAAAACCATCATTCAAAAAGAGTCATGTACCAAAATGTTCATTGCAGCTCTATTTACAATAGCCAGGACGTGGAAGCAACCTAAGTATCCATCATCGGATGAATGGATAAAGAAGATGTGGCACATATATACAATGGAATATTACTCAGCCATAAAAAGAAATGAAATTGAGTTATTTGTAGTGAGGTGGATGGACCTAGAGACTGTCACAGAGAGTGAAGTAAGTCAGAAAGAAAAAGACAAATACCGTATGCTAACACATATACATGGCATATAAGAAAAGAAAATGTCATGCAGAACCTAGGGGTAAGACAGGAATAAAGACACAGACCTACTAGAGAATGGACTTGAGGATATGGGGAGGGGGAAGGGTAAGCTGTGACAAAGTAAGAGAGTGGCATGGACATATATAGACTAACAAATGTAAAATAGATAGCTAGCAGGAAGCAGCCGCATAGCACAGGGAGATCAGCTCGGTGCTTTGTGACCACCTAGAGGGGGGGAAGGGGGGGGGGGGGGGGGAGGGAGACGCAAGAGGGAAGAGACATGGGAACATATGTATATGTATGAGTAATTCACTTTGTTATAAAGCAGAAACTAACACACAATTGTAAAGCAATTATACTCCAATAAAGATGTAAAAAAATATATATGAATGAAATTAGAACACTTCCTAACACCATACTCAAAAAAAAACTCAAAATGGATTAAAAACCTAAATGTAAGGCCAGACATTATAAAACTCTTAGAGGAAAACATAGGCAGAACACTCTATGACATAAATCACAGCAAGATCCTTTTTGACCCGCTTCCTAGAGAAAGGGAAATAAAAACAAAAATAAACAAACGGGACCTAATGAAAACTTAAATGCTTTTGCACAGCAAAGGAAACCATAAACAAGATGAAAAGACAACCCTCAGAATGGGAGAAAATATTTGCAAATGAAGCAACTGATAAAGGATTCATCTCCGAAATTTATAAGCAGCTCAATATCAACAAAACAAACAACCCAATCCAAAAATGGGCAGAAGACCTAAATAGACATTTCTCCAAAGAAGATATACAGATTGCCAACAAACACATGAAAGGATGCTCAACATCGCTAATCATAAGAGAGATGCAAATCAAAACTACAGTGAGGTATCACCTCACACCAGTCAGAATGGCCATCATCAAAATATCTAGAAACAATAAATGCTGGAGAGGGTGTGGAGAAAAGGGAACCCTCTTGCACTGTTGGTGCGAATGTAAATTGATACAGCCACTATGGAGAACAGGATGGAGGTTCCTTAAAAAACTACAAATAGAACTACCATATGACCCAGCAATCCCACTACTGGGCATATACCCTGAGAAAACCATCATTCAAAAAGAGTCATGTACCAAAATGTTCATTGCAGCTCTATTTACAGTAGGCAGGACATGGAGGGAACCTAAGTGTCCATCGACAGATGAATGGATAAAGAAGATATGGCACATATATACAATGGAATATTACTCAGCCATATAAAGAAACAAAATTGAGTTATTTGTAGTGAGGTGGATGGACCTAGAGACTGTCATACAGATTGAAGTGAGCCAGAAAGAGAAAAACAATTTCCATATACTAACACATATATATGGAATCCAAAAAAAAATGGTTGCGAAGAATCTAGGGGCAGGACAAGAATAAAAATGCAGACGTAGGAAATGGACTTGATGACACAGGGAGGGCAAAGGTAAGCTGAGACTAAGTGAGAGAGTGGCATGGACATATATATACTACCAAAAATAAAATAGATAGCTAGTGGTAAGCAGCCACATAGAACAGGGTGATCAGCTCGCTGATTTGTGAACCATCTAGAGGGGTGGGATAGGGAGGGTTGGAGGGAGACACAAGAGGGAGGAGATATGGGGATATATGTATATGTATAGCTGATTCACTCTGTTATACAGCAGAAACTAACACACCATTGTAAAGCAATTATACTCCAATAAAGATGTTAAAAAATATCTACCAATGATAATAAGATCTAAATACTAAACTAAGATAAATATAAAACCAGAAACAAATTAGATGCAGTAAGCAAACCCCAAGTCTACAGCTGCTCCCAAAGTCCACCGCCTCAATTTTGGATGATTTGGTGTCTATTCAGGTATTCCACAGATGCAGGGTACATCAAGTTGATTGTGGAGATTTAATCCGCTGCTCCTGAGGCTGCTGGGTGAAATTTCCATTTCTCTTCTTTGTTTGCTCCGTTCCTGGGGTTCAGCTTTGCATTTGACCCCACCTCTGCATTTAGGTCGCCTGAGGGCATCTTTTGGGAAGTCTGATGTCTTCTGCCAGCGTTCAGTAGCTGTGCTGTAGCAGTTGTACCACATGTTGAGGTGTTTTTGATGTATTTGTGGGGAGGAAGGTGATCTCCATGTCTTACTCCTCTGCCATCTTGAAGGTCCCTCCCCCCAGATTTATTTAATGGCTATTTATAGGAAATGCCATCTGAAAACAGAAGATTACACTTTCTTCTCAAGTGCACATGGAACATTCTCCAGGATAGATCACATCTTGGGTCACAAATCAAGCCTCAGTAAATTTAAGAAAATTGAAATCATATTAAGCATGTTTTCCAACCACAACGCTATGAGATTAGAAATCAATTACAGGGAAATAAAGGTAAAAAACAGAAACACATGGAGGCTAAAAAATACATTACTAAGTAACCTAGAGATCACTGAAGAAATCAAAGAGGAAATCAAAAAATACCTAGAGACAACTGACAATGAAAACACAACGATCCAAAACCTATGGGATGCAGCAAAAGCAGTTCTAGGAGGGAAGATTATAGCAATACAATCCTACCTCAAGAAACAAGAAAAATCTCAAATAAACAATCTAACCTTACACCTAAAGGAACTAGAAAAAGAAGAACAAAACCCAAAGTTAGTAGAAAGAAAAAAATCATAAAGATCAGAGCACAAGTAAATGAAATAGAAACAAAGAAAACAATAGCAACGATCAATAAAACTAAAAGCTGGTTCTTTGAGAAGATAAAATTGATAAACCTTTAGCCAGACTCATCAAGAAAAAGAGGGAGAGGACTCAAATCAATAAAATTAGAAATGAAAAAGGAGAAGTTACAACGGACACTGCAGAAATACAAAAACATCATAAGAGACTACTACAAGCAACTCTATGCCAATAAAATCGACAACCTGGAAGAAATGGACAAATTATTAGGAAGGTATAAACTTCCGAGACTGAACCAGGAAGAAACAGAAAATATGAACAGACCAATCACAAGTAATGAAAATGAAACTGTGATTAAAAATCTTCCAACAAGGGCTTCCCTGGTGGCGCAGTGGTTGAGAGTCCGCCTGTTGATGGAGGGGATACAGGTTCGTGCCCCAGTCCGGGAAGATCCCACATGTCACGGAGCAGCTAGGCCCATGAGCCATGGCCGCTGAGCCTGTGTGTCCAGAGCCTGTGCTCCGCAACGGGAGAGGCGACAACAGTGAGAGGCCCGTGTACCACAAAAAAAAAAAAATCTTCCAACAAACAAAAGTCCAGGACCAGATGGCTTCAGAGGTGAATTCTATCAAACATTTAGAGAAGAGCTAACACCCACCCTCCTCAAACTCTTCCAAAAAATTGCAGAGGAAGGAACACTCCCAAACTCATTCTACGAGGCCACCATCACCCTGGTACCAAAACCAAACAAAGTTACTACAAAAAAAGAAAATTACAGACCAACATTACTGATGAATATAGATGAAAAAATCCTCAAAAAATACTAGCAAATAGAATCCGACAACGCATTAAAAGGTTCATACACCATGATCAAGTTGGATTTATCCCAGGGATGCAAGGATTCTTCAATATATGCAAATCAATCAATGTGATACACCATATTAACAAATCGAAGAATAAAAACCATATGATCATCTCAATAGATGCAGAAAAAGCTTTCGACGAAATTCAACACCCATTTATGATAAAAAACCCTCCAGAAAGTAGGCATAGAGGAAACCTACCTCAACATAATAAAGGCCATATATGACAAACCCACAGCAAACATCATTCTCAATGGTGAAAAAAATGAAAGCATTTCCTCTAAGTTCAGGAAAAAGACAAGGATGTCCACTCTCGCCACTATTATTCAACATCATTTTGGAAGTCCTAGCCATGGCAATCAGAGAAGAAAAAGAAATAAGAGGAATACAAATTGGAAAAGAAGAAGTAAAACTGACACTGTTTGCAGATGACATGATACTATACATAGGTAATCCTAAAGTTGCCTTTAGAAAATGACTAGAGCTAATCAATGAATTTGGTGAAGTTGCAGGATACAAAATTAATGCCCAGAAATCTCTTGCATTCCCATACAACTAACTATGAAAGATCAGAAAGAGAAATTAAGGAAACAATCCCATTCACCATTGCAACAAAAAGAATAAAATACCTAGGAATAAACCTACCTAAGGAGGTAAAAGACCTGTACTCAGAAAACTATAAGACACTGATGAAAGAAATCAAAGATACCAAAAACAGATGAAGAGATACACCATGTTCTTGGATTGGAAGAATCAACATTGTGAAAATGACTATACTACCCAAAGCAATCTAGAGATTCAATGTAATCCCTCACAAATTACCAATGGCATTTTTTACAGAACTAGAACAAAAAAAATCTTAAAATTTGTATGGAGACACAAAAGACCCTGAATAGCCAAAGCACTCTTTAGGAAAAAAAAGAAAACAGAGCTGGAGGAATCAGACTCCCTGACTTCAGACTATACTACAAAGCTACAGCAATCAATACAATATGGTACTGGCACAAAAACAGAAATATAGATCAATGGAACAGGATAGAAAGCCCAGAGATAAATCCATGCACCTATGGTCAACTAATCTATGACAAAGGAGGCAATGATATACAATGGAGAAAAGATGGTCTCTTCAATAAGTGGTGCTGCGAAAACTGGACTGCTTCATATAAAAGAATGAAATTAGAACACTCCCTAACACCATACACAAAAATAAACTGAAAATGGATTAAAGACCTAAATGTAAGACCGGACCTTATAAAAGTCTTAGAGGAAAACATAGGCAGAACACTCTTTGACATAGATCACAGCATGATCTTTTTTGACCCACCTCCTAGAGTAATGGAAATAAAAACAAAAATAATGATTCACTTTGTTATACAGCAGAAACTAACACACCATTGTAAAGCCATTATACTCCAATAAAGATGTTAAAAATAAATAAATAAATAAACAAATGGGACCTAATGAAACTTAAAAGCTTTTGCACAGCAAAGGAAACTATAAACAAGACGAAAAGACAACCGTCAGAATGGGAGAAATTATTTGCAAACGAATCAGTGGACAAAGGATTAATCTCCAAAATATATAAACAGCACATGCAGCTCAATATTAAAGAAACAAACAACCCAATCCAAAAATGGGCAGAAGATCTAAATAGACATCTCTCCAAAGAAGACATAAAGATGGCCAAGAGGCACATGAAAAGATGCTCAACATCACTAATTATTAGAGAAATGCAAATCAAAACTACAATGAGGTATCACCTCACACTGGTTAGAATGGGCATCATCAGAAAATCTACAAACAACAAATGTTGGAGAGGGTGTAGAGAAAAGGGAACCCTCTTGCACTGTTGGTGGGAATGTAAATTGATACAGCCACTATGGAGAACATAGTTAAAAAACTAAAAATAGAATTACAATATGACCCAGCAACCCCACTACTGGGTATATACTCAGAGAAAGCCATAATTCAAAAAGACACATGTGCCCCAATGTTCATTGCAGTACTATTTACAATAGCCAGGTCATGGAATCAACCTACTTGTCCATCAACAGACGAATGGATAAAGATGTGGTACATATATACAATGGAATATCAGTCAGCCATAAAAAGGAACGAAATTAGGTCATTTGTAGAGACATGGATGGACCTAGAGACTGTCATACAGAGTGAAGTAAGTCAAAAAGAGAAAAATAAGTATCGTATATTACTGTATATATGTGGAATCTAGAATAATGGTACAGATGAACCGGTTTGCAAGGCAGAAATAGAGACATAGATGTAGAGAAAAAACTTATGGACACCAAGGGGGGAAACTGGGGGTGGTGGTGATGGTGGTGGGATTAATTGGGAGATTGGGATTGACAAATATTCACTAATATCTATAAAATAGATAACTAGTAAGAAGCTGCTGTATAAAAAAATAAAATTCAAATAAAAGTAAAGTAAATGACTAATTAGAACCTACTGTATAGCACAGGGAACTCTACTCAATACTCTGTAATGACTTACATGGGAAAAGAATCTAAAAAATCGTGGATATATGTATACGTATAACTGACACACTTTGCTGTACACCTGAAAGTAACACAACATTGTAAATCAACTATACTCTAATAAGAATTTAAAAACAAAACAATAACAGTGGAAATGTTTGGAAATCAGAGCTGATTCAGCCATAGAGATTTACAGTCATTAGAGTAACAGGGTGATGATGAGCCAGCATCAACCAGAAAAGGTTAAAATATGTTTTGCCACTTTGTTCTCTGCTCAAAGAAGCCCTCTGTTGATCTCCTTCTCTCTATGGGAGGAAGCCTAATCTTCTTGGGTTGGCTTCCAGGGATTCCCAGTACCTCCCTCCTGTACGAAGCCTTCTCTGACCCTTTCAAATAGTGAATCACCTCTTGCTCTAGTCTCCCGCAGCCATCTAGTACTGACTTGCTGTACTTTAGTTCCCTGTTTCACATATCTATTTCTTCCATTAGACTGTGAGCTCTCCAAAGATAGGAGCTGTGCTTCATTCGTCTCACAGTTGGTATTCACTTTGTATGCGTTGCATGTATATGATAATGAGTAAAATTATTTCCAATGGCTGAGCCATTTCAAACAACTGGCTTTGACCACATCACTAGTTCAATTTCCAATTTGCTTGGGACAAGGGTGAGGGTGGGTTACATAAAGTTGGTTGTTTACCAGTTGCCAAATCGTAGGACAGTGGAGAGTTCAACTGATGATGAAATCACTTGTAATGTAGCTTAAACTTTCACAGTGAGAATTAATGTCCTTCAAATGCATTGAAACTAAGCTAAGTTGAAGCATCTATGCCACTGTTGGGCACACTTAAAACCTAATGAAGGAAGTGGGAAATGACCAGGAAGTATTTCATGATGTCTTGAGGCAGGCCTACCTGAACTTCAAAAACAATCAAGAAACAAGCAGATAAACTTGAGGTTTTTTCCTTTGTCTCAGTCCAGCTCTCCATCCATCCATCCATCCATCCATCCATCCATCCATCCTTCCATCAATCCATCCAACAGCCCTTCAACTGTATATCCAACATCTAGCCATCCATTCATCCCTGATCTATCCATATATCCAACATCCCTTCATCCATCCAGCCACCCACCTATTTAACTAATGTAACTATGGAACTTTAATGTTCTTGGAATCTTAAAGGCAAATGAACTCTACAGTTAATCTAGCTCTCAAATTGAGTGTCACGTGAAAATTCTGGTGGGGAATATGGAAATCTGATATTTAACAATTATTGAGTTGCACTAAGCATCCCTTCTCTTAAAAACCTTCCTAGATCTTTTCAGTTCTGCCTTCCCTCTCACTTCAGATTCCAAATAATTCTCAAACATCAGTCCTGTCACCCTCCTACACAAGTTTCTTCTCAGTGAACATTGGTAAGGATTTGCAGGGAGGGAGGCCTCCTCCTCAACATGAAGGTGGGAATTCTGCTGCAGTCTTTTGATAGACATGGAGAAATGACAAGGAGGTTTTAGGCAGGATGTGACAAAGGGAACCACACTTTAAAACTCACCTCCTCCCCTGAAAACTCCCTGAGGCTTCACTAGCTCCCAATTCCTTAAGGAAGGTACCAAGGGACAACCAACAGATCAAGAATAACAAATATCTGAAAGCTGTATGGGAGGTTGTTGCCCCATGAAGCCAAGCTTCATATGCAACTTTGCTGAACTTCCAAGCAAGGAGAACAGCGTAGCATGAAATGGCACTGTAACTCAGTCCCACGTTGGCCTGAGTCTGCGATTCCTGGGAGAAGTGAATTAATGCAGTTGAGTGCCCAAGTGGGATACATTGCCCAGAGAGGGCTAGCAGCCTTCCTCCCATCCCCAGGCCCTTCACTGTCTCCTCCATACACCCTTTGATTCCCTTGTCATTTCCTTTTGTGTACGTACGTTCTATAGATAGTTTATTTGTGGTTACCATGGGGGTTACATGCAACATCCTAAAGTTATGACAATCTGTCTTTAATTGACACCAACTTAAATTCAATCACATAAAAAATTCTACTCCTTTACAGCTCCACCCACTCACTACTTTATGTTATTGATGTCACAAATTACACCTTTATGTATTTTATACCCATTAACATAGATTTATATTTTAATGCATTTGTCTCTTAAATCCATTAGAAAATACAAAGTGGAGTTGTAAGCCAAAATTAAACTTAATTTTTAAAATAGTTGTCCATATATTTACCTTTATTGGAGAACTTTATATTTTCATATGGCTTCAAATTGCCATCTAGCATTCTTTCATTTCAACTTGAAGGACTTCCTTTAGCATTTCTCTCAGGGTACATCTAGTGGGAATGAATTCCCTCAGCTTTTGTTTGAGCATGACTTAATATCTCCCTTATTTTTGAAGGACAATTTTTCTGGATACAGAATTCTCAGTTGACAGTTTGCTTTTCATTCAGTGTTTTAAATATACAACCCCCCTATCTTCTGACCTACAAGAAATTAAAGGTTTCTTAAGGTTTCTGCTGAGAAATCTGATGATAGTCTTATGGGGAATCCTTTATATATCCAAGGCATTTTTCCCTTGCTGCTTTCAAGATTTTTCTTTGTCATTCTCTTTTGACTGTTTAATTATAATGTGCCTTCATTTGGTTCTTTTTGGGTTTATGCTCCTTGGAATTTATTGAGCTTCTTGGATTTGTATATCTATGTCTTTCCTCAAATTTCAGAAGATTTTAGCCATTATTTCTTCAAATAATCTCTGCCCCTTTCTCTCTTCTCCTTCTGGAACTCCCATAATGTGTACAATGGTCTGTTTAATAGTATCACATAAGTCCCTTAGGCTCTGGTCACTTTTATTCATTCTTTTCTCTTTTTGCTTCTCAGACTTGATAATTTCAAATAATCTGTCTTCAACTTTGCTGATGTTATGCCTGTTTGAATCTGCCTTTGAAATCCTCTAGTGAATTTTGGAATTCATTTATTTTCTTTTTCAGCATCATAATTTTTTGTTTCTTTTTCATAATTTCTATATTTTATTGATATTCTCATTTTGTTCATATATTGTTTTCCTGATGTTTTAGTCTGCTCGTGCTGCCATAAAAGAATACCACAGACTCAGTGGCTTAAACGACAGAAATTTATTTTCTCATACTTCTGGAGGGTGGAAGTCTGAGATTATGGCACTAGCATGATGGAATTCTGCACCTTCTTGCTGTGTCCATACATGGCAGAGAGAGGAAGAAAGTATGAGAAAACTCTCTGGCATTTCTTCTTATAAGAGCACTAATCCCACCATGAGAGCCCCACCCACATGACCTCATCTAAACCTAATTACCTCACAAAGGCCCCATCTCCAAATACCATCACACTGGGGGTTAGGACTTCAATATATGAATGGGGATTGGGGGGCACATTTCAGTACACAGCACTTTATTTCCTTTGGTTCTTTGTATTATATTTTACTTTAGCTCTTTAAGCATATTGAAGACAGCTGTTTTAAAGTTTTTGTCTAGTAAGCCCAGTGTGTGTGACAGTTTCTGGAGATGTATTGTTCCTTTTCTCAGGCTAGTTTTTCCTGTGTTTTTTTTTTTATAACTTTTGATGTGATCTTTTTTTGAAAATTGGGCATTTGAAAAGGCAACTACCTCTTCCAGTCTCTGCACACTAGCGTGAAGACCTTCATTAGTTAGCAGGTACCTGAGCCTTGGGGTCAGTCCAGGGTTAAGGCTTTTAAGTTCTTCTCAGGTATTTTCTGGAAATGCGTCCTGTCTGGGCTTGCTTATGTATGATTTTATTATTTTATATCCTCCAACTGCTTTTATTTATTTATTTGTTTATTTATTTATTTGAAATATAGTTGATTTACAATACTGTGTTAGTTTCCAGTGTACAGCAAAGTAATTCAGTTATATATTTTTTCAGATTCTTTTCCATTATAGGTTATTACAAGATACTGAATATAGTTCCCTGTTCTATACAGTAAATCCTTGTTGTTTATCTATTTTATATATGTAGTATATATCTGTTAATCCCATACTCCTAATTTATCCCTCCATCTCCCCTTTCCCCTTTGGTAACCATAAGTTTGCTTTCTATGTCTGTGAGTCTATTTCTATTTTGTAAATAAATTATTTGTATTATTTTTTAGATTCCACATATAAGTGATATCATATGGTATTTGTCTTTCTCTTTCTGACTTACTTCACTTAGTATGATATTCTCTAGGTCCATCCATGTTGCTGCAAATGGCAATACTGCATTCTTTTTATGGCTGAGTAATATTCCATTGTATATATGTACCACATCTTCTTTATACATTCATCTGTTGATGCACACTTAGGTTGCTTCCATGTCTTGGCTATTGTAAATAGTTCCCCAGCTGCTTTTAAATATCTTAATTTCCCAAAAATCTCATCCCTGCTTCTTCTTGGGCCCTTGGATATTCTATATTGTACTCATTTGCTCATAATCTCTTGCTCCCAGGCATCCACACATCAGCAGTTCTCCTGCAATTTTCAGGTGCTGCAGCACCTGCCATTGCCTCCATGGCTTCCAGCCTGAAATGCAAACTATTTCACTGTTCCTCATCTGTGCTCTGAGTCAGGTGATACAGAAACCAGTTCCTCAGGTATCCCACAGAGAGGTCAGAATATTGCAAACAAGTTCCACTCTGCTCCTTCTGTCCCAAGGGAGGGAAACAGGAATTGGGTTGATTCCCCCATGACCATACTGCACCACACTGGGGAGGGGGTGAGGCAAGGGTGAGTAAAATATCATGAAATTTCTGGCCATTTTGAATGTAGCTTTTACTTGATTGGGAATTTGCTTGGTTGCTACTGATCTTTAACTGGTTTCTGGAACTCCTATAAAGTTATTGTAGTCAGTCCTTAGTTGTTTATTTGATGTTTCTGTGAGGACCTGGCGCATCCTAGTCCACCATTTTGCTGACATCACCTGTTTGCACTTATTATTAATCATTGAATAAACAATGCATGGTACATAGGAAGTGCTTAACAAATGTTTTCTGAATTGAATTTTAATCTAACTTGCATTATTCATTATTGCTTCAGGTATATTAGACTTGAATCCTCACCTCGATTGTAAGCTCCCTAGGGTAGGGAATCATTCATAATTTCTGCTGTGTTTACAGAGAATAGATGCTTAACATCTGCCTATTTTGCTCAAAGTAAGCAGACTTGGATCTCATTAGATTATACATAAAAATAAATGGATTGGAGATATATATATATATATATATATATACACACACACACACACACAATGGAATATTACTCAGCCATAAAAAGGAATGAAATTGGGTCATTTGTAGAGAGGTGGATGGACCTAGAGACTGTTATACAGAGTGTAGTAAGCCAGAAAGAGAAAAGCAAATATTGTATATTACCACATATATGTGGACTCTGAAAAAATTGGTATAGCTGATCTTATTTACAAAGCAGAAATAGAGACACAGAAGTAGAGAACAAACATATGGATACCAAAGGAAAAGGGGGACGGGTGGGATGAATTGGGAGATTGGGATTGACGTATATACACTATTGATACTATGTATAAATAGATACCTAATGAGAACCTACTGTATAGCACAGGGAACTCTACTCAATGCTCTGTAGTGACCTAAATGGCAAGGAAATCCAAAAAAGAGGTTATGTGTATATATAGCTGATTCACTTTGCTGTACAGTAGAAACTAACACAACCTTGTAAAACAACTATACTCCAATAAATTTTTTTTTTTTTTTTTTTTTTTTTTTTTTTTTTTTTTTTGCGGCACGCGGGCCTCTCACTGTTGTGGCCTCTCCCGTTGTGGAGTACAGGCTCCGGACGTGCAGGCTCAGCAGCCATGGCTCACGGACCCAGCCGCTCCGCGGCATGTGGGATCTTCCTGGACCGGGGCACGAACCCATGTTCCCTGCATTGGCAGGCGGACTCTCAACCACTGCACCACCTGGGAAGCCCCGATAAAAATTTTTTTAAAAATGGATTGGAGCCATATATTGCCCTCATCTCACTCCCAGGAGGTAAAAATAAATCTAGGTCTAGCCTCTACTCTGCCCCATACCAAACTCACATTCATTTCCAGCCCAAAGCAGGGACTACTGTCCTTGTTGAATTTTTACTATTTAGCATTGTGAGTACCAAAGGAAACACCAATTTTAGAATAAAAGTAATAGGTCAGAAGCTCCTATTTATCTCCAAGAGCCCCTGGGGCAAATGCTTTAATCATCATCTCATAATTATCCCTTCTTTTCTTCCTTCCTTCCTTCCATCCTTCCCTTTTTCCTTCCTTCTTTCTTTCCTCCCTTCCTTCTGCAACTGTATATGTAACAAGCAGTACTGAACAAGAACTGATGATGTGCACATGAGACAAGTAAGGCATGGACCTTGCCCCAAAAGAGTTCACTGAATAGTAATCATATCCATAGTGTCCTCCACTCTATCTGGAATAATGGTTGCTCTTTGAAAAAATTCAAATAACTAATTATCTCCCTAGTAACAAAACCAATTTGGGGGGGATAAGTGTGTCCAAGATGGAGGAGTAGGAAGACCCTGGGCTCACCTCCTCCCATGGGCACATCAAAATCACAACTATTTACAGAGCAACTACCTATGAGAAAAATCTAAAGACTAGCAAAGAAGATTTTCCACAACTAAAGCTATAAAGGAACCACAATGGGATGGGTAAGAAGAGCAGAGACACAATACAGTCAAGACCGACACCCCTGGTTAGGTGACCCACAAACAGGAGGATAATCACAATTGCAGAGGTTCTCTCTAAGGAGTGAGGTGGGCACCCCAGCCTGGGGGTTCTGTACCAGCAAGACAAACCCCCAGAACATTTGGCTTTGAAGGCCAGCAGGGCTTGCCATATAGGAGAGCCTGGGGGCTGTAGAAAACAGAGACTCTGCTCTTGAACGGTTTGCACAAAATCTCATAGGCTTCAAGTCCCAGTGCAGAGGCAGTAATCGGAAAGGAGCCTGGGTCAGACCCACTTGCCGATCTTGGAGAGTGTCCTGGAGAGGCAGAAAGCAACTGGGACTCCCCTGGAGACACAGACACTGATGGAAGCCATTTATTGGAGCTTGTTTTACCATAAGGACACTGGCAAGTGCCATTTCTGAGTCCTCCCTCTAGCCTATTAGTGCCAGGGGCTTATCTACCCACCAGTAGGCTGGCATCGTCCCAGGCCACCACACTGCCCCAGAGCCAGGCACCTCAGGACCTGGCCCTGCTCACCAGCAGGCTGGGACAAGACCCAGGCTTTCCCTGGCTCCCTAAACCAGCCAACCCAGGACCTGGCCCCAGCCACCAGTGGATCGGCACCAGCCTTGGGATCCCCCTGACCCCACAGCCACCACAGGACCCAACCTGCCCACCAGCCAGCTGGCACCAGCCCTGGGACATTTTGGGCCATGCAGCCACTCATGCTGTGACCCAGCCCCACCCACCAGCAGGCCAGCAGCCACTGCAAAGGCAGAGCCTAGTAGCCAACTAGGCTGGGGGCCAGCCCTGCCTACAAGTGTGCCCACAGCAGTCAGCGCCACCGAAACAGAAGGGCTCATGTAGCCCACATAGGGGACAACTCTAGAGAATGTAGCCCTGGTGACCAGAGAGGAGTGTGCTGCTGGGCCCCATAGGATGTCTCCAACAAAAGGCCACTTCTCCAAGATCAGGAAATGTAACCAACCTACCTAATACATAGAAATAAACACAGAGAATTAGGCAAAATGAGGAGACAGAGGAATATGATCCAAATGAAGGAACAAGACAAAACATCAGAGGAAAAACTAAATGAAGTGGAGACAGGCAATCTACCTGATAAAGAGTCATGGTAATGATCATAAAAATGCTCAACAAACTCAGGGGAAGAATTGATGAACACAGTGAAGTTTAACAGTTACAAAATATAAAGAAGAATGAAACAGGGCTGAAAAATACAATAAATGAAATTGAAAGTACACTAGAAGGAATCAACAGTAGACTAGATGATACAGAGGAATGAACCAGCAAACTGTAAGACAAAGTAGTGAAATTACCCAAGCTGTACAGAAAAAAGAATTAAACAAATGAGGATAGTTTAAGATATCTCTGGGATTACATCAAGCATATCAACATTTGCATTATAAGGGTACCAGAAGGAAAAGAGAGAGAGAAAGGGACAGAGAACATATTTGAAGAAATAGTGGCTGAAAACTTCCCTAACCTGGGGAAGGAAACAGATATCTGGGTTCAGGAAGCACAGAGAGTCCCAAACAAGATGAACCCAAAGAGGTCCCCACCTAGACACATTGTAATTAAAATGGAAAAAATGAAAGATAGAGAGAGAATCTTAAAAGCAGCAAGAGAAAAGCAAGTGGTTATGTACAAGGGAACTCCCATAAGGCTATCATCTGGCTTCTAAGCAAAATTTTGCAGGCCAGAAAGGAGTAGCATGATATATATATTCCAAGTGATGAAAGGAAAAAAACCTAAAACCAAGAATACCCTACCTGGCAAGGCTATCATTCAGATTTGAAGGAGAATTAAAGAGTTTTACAGACAAACAAAAGCTAAAAGAGTTCAGCACCACTAAACCAGCTTTACAAGAAATGGTAAAGGGACCTCCCTAAGCAGAAAAGAAAAGACCACAACTATAAATATAAAAATTATGAAAGGAAAAATTTCACTGGTAAAGGCAAACACACAGTAAAGATAATAGATGAACCATTTATAAAGCTAGTAGAAAGGTTGAAAGATGAAAGTAATAAAATCATCTATATCCACAATAAATATTTAAGGGAGACACAAAACAACTAGTTGTAAAATATGATGTCACAAACATTAAAAATGGGATGGAGTAAAAATGCAGGGTTGTTAGAATTCATTCAAACTTAAGAGATCATCAACTTGTATTCCATGTAAATGGAAGAGAAAAAAAGCTGGGGTAGCAATACTTATATCAGACAGAACAGACTTTAAAACGAAGACTGTAACAACAGACAAAGAAGGACATTACAAAATGATACAGGAATCAATCCAACAAGAAGATATAACCATTGTAAATATATATCTGCACCCAACATAGGAATACCTAAATTCAAAAAGAAAATATTAACAGACATAAAGGGTGAAATGTACAGTAATACAGTGATAATAAGGAACTTTAACACCCTACTTACATCAATGGACAAATCATCCAGACATAAGATCAATAAAGAAACACTAGCCTTAAATAACACATTAGACTAGATGGACTTAATAGATATAAAGAGAGAACAGTCCATCCAAAAGCAGCAGAATACACATTCTTTTCAAGTTCACATGGAACATTCTCCAGAACAGATCACATCCTAGGCCACAAAACAAGTCTCAATAAATTTAAGAAGACTGAAATCATATCAAGCATCTTTTCCGAACACAATGCTATGAGACTAGAAATGAACTAAAGAAAAAAACTGTAAAAAACACAAATGTGAAGCCTAAACAATATGCTAGTAAACATCCAATGGATCACTGAAGAAATCAAAGATGAAATCAAAAAGTACCTGCAGACAAATGAAAATGGAAACACAATGATCCAAATTCTATGTGACACAACAAAAGCAGTTCTAAGCGGGAAAGTTATAGCAATACAAGCTTATCCCAGGAAACAAGAAAAATCGCAAACAATCTAATCTTAAAACTAAAGGAAGTAGAAAAAGAAAAACAAACAAAACCCAAAGTTAGTAGAAGGAAAGAAGCAATAAAGACCTGGGCAGAAATAAATGAAATGGAGACTAAAAGACTATAGAAAAGATCAATGAAAGTAAGAGCTGGTTCTTTGAAAAGATAAACAAAATTGATGCAACTTTAGGCAGATTCATCAAGAAAAAAAGAGAAGCCCCAAATAAATAAAGTCAGAAATGAAAAGAAGTTATAACCAACACCACAGAAATACAAAGGACCACAAAAGGTTACCATGAACAATTATACTCCAATAAAATGGATAACCTAGAAAAAAATGGATAAATTCCTATAAGTGTACAATCTCCTAAACTGGATGAGGAAGAAAAGGAAAATATGAAAAGACTGATAATCAGTAATGAAATTAAATTAGTAATTAAAAAAAACTCCCAAAAAACAGAAGTCAGAACCAGAGAGCTACACAGGTGAATTCTACCAAACATTTAAAGAAGAGTTAATGCCTATCCTTCTCAAACTATTCCAAAAAATGGAAGAGAAAGAGAGGAGTGCTTTCAGCCTCATTATATGAGGCCAGTGTAACCCCGATACCAAAACCAGACAGACACCACAAAAAAAGAAAATCATATGTGAATATCACTGATGAACACAGATGAAAATATCTTCAACAAAATATTAGCAAAACAAATCCAACAATGAAAGGATCATATACCATGATCATGTGGGATTTACACCAGGGACGTAAGGATGCTTCAATATCTTCAAATCAATCAATTAGATACAGCACATTAACAAATTGAAGAATAAAAACCATATAATTGTCTCAATAGATGCAGAAAACGCTTTTGACGAAATTAAACATCCATTTATGATAAAAACTCTTACAAACTGGGTATAGAGGGAACGTACCTCAACATAATAAAGGCCATATATAACAAACTTACAGCCAACATCACACTCAATGGTGAAAAGCTGAAAGCATTTCCTCTAAGATCAGGAACAAGCAACAATGCCCATTCTCACCACTTTTATTCAACGTAGTATTGGAAGTCCTACCCATGGCAATCAAACAAGAGAAAGAAATAAAAGGAATCCAATTGGAAAGGAAAAAGAAAAAACTGTCACTATTTGCAGGTGACATGATACTATATATAGAAGATCTTAAATATGCTCACCAAAAAAAATCTATTAGAACTGATAAATGAATTAAAGTTACAGGATATAAAATTAATATACAGAAATCTGTTGCATTTCTATAAATAGTAACAAAGTATCAGAAAGAGAAATTAAGAAAACAATCCCATATACAATTGCTCAAAAAGATTAAAATACCTAGGAATAAACCTAACCAAAGAGGTAAAAGACCTGTACTCAGAAAACTATAAGATATTGATGAGAGAAACTGAAGATGACACAAAGAAATGGAAAGACATACCATACTCATGGAGTAGAAGAATCAATATTTTTAAAATGATCATACTACCCAAGGCCATCTACAGATTCAATGCAATCCCTATCAAAATACCAACGGCATTTTTCACAGAATTAGAACAAATAATCCTAAAATTTGTATGGAAACACTAAAGACCCTGGACAGCTAAAACAATCTTGAGAAAGAAGAACAAATCTGGAGGTAGGACATGCCCTGATTTCAAACTATACTACAAGGCTACAGTAATCAAAACAGTATGGTACTTGCACAAAAACAGACACATAGATCAATGAAACAGAATAGAGAGCTCAGAAATGAATTCACACTTATATTGTCAATTAATCTCTGACAAAGGAGGCAAGAATATACAATGGGGAAAAGGCGGCCTTTTTAAATAAATAGTGTTGGGGAAACTGGACAGCTACCTGCAAAAGAATCAAACTGGACTACTTTCTCATGCTCTTTACAAAAATAAACTCAAAATGGATTAAAGACTTAAATGTAAGCCCTAAAACCATAAAACTCCTAGAAGAAAATGAACATACACAGTATGCTCTTTGGCATCATTCTTGGTAATATTTTTTATATTTCTCCTCAGGCAGGAAAAACAAAAGCAAAAGTAAACAAATGGGACTACCTAAAGCTAATAAGCTTTTGCACAGTGAAGGAAACGATCACCAAAGCAAAAAGGCAGCCTACTGAATGGGAGATGATATTTTCAAATGATATATCTGCTAAGGGGTTAATATCCAAAATACACAAGCAGCTCATACAACTCAACATCAAAAAAACAAACAACCTGATTAAAAATGGGCAGAGAGTCTGAATAGACATCTTTCCAAAGAAGACATACAGATGACCAACAGGCACATTAAAAAAAGATCAACATCTCTAATTATTATGCAGATGCAAATCAAAACCACAGTGAGATATCACCTCTCACCTGTCAGAATGGCTATTAACAAAAAAGACAAGAAATAACAATAGTTGGAGAGGATGTAGAGAAAAGGGAACACTTGTGCACTGTTGGTGGGAATGTAAATTGGTGTAGCCACTATGGAAAACAGTATGGAGATTCCTCAAAAAATTAAAAATAGAACTACCATACAATCCAGCAATTCCACCTCTGGGTATTTTTCCGAAGAAAATAAAAACACTAATTCGAAGAGATACATGCACCCCTATGTTCATTGCAGCATCATTCACAATAGCCAAGATATGGAAGCAACTTGTGTCCAGTGATAGATGAGTGGATAGAGATGTACATGTGCATAATGGAATTTTACTCAGCCATAAAATAGAATGAAATCTTGCCATCTGCAACAACATGGATGGACCTACAGGGTATTATGCTAAGTGAAATAAATCAGACAGAGAAAGACAAATACTGTTTGATTTCAGTTATGTGTGGAATCTAATAAACAAATGAGCAAAAATAAAAACAGGGAATTCCCTGGTCGTCCAGTGGTTAGGACTCTGTGCTTTCACTGCCAAGGGCCTGGTTTCAATCCCGGTCAGGAACTAAGATCCCACAAGCCGCGCGGTGCAGCCAAAAAAAATTTAAAAAGAAACAAATTAAAACATCTTGGGACTTACCTGGCAGTCCAGTGGTAAAGAATCCGCCTTCCAATGCAGGGGACATGGGTTGAATCCCTGGTTGGGGAACTAAGATCCCACATGCCACGGGGCAACTAAGCCGGCACGCCACAACTACTGAGCTCGCACGCCTCAACGAGAGAGCCCATGTGCCGCAAACTACAGAGCCCACGCACCCTGGAGCCGGCACGCCACAACTACAGAGAAGCCCGCACGTTGCAACTAGACAGAGAAGCCCGTGCTCCACAATGAAGATCTGATGCAGCCAAAAAAAATAATAATAAAATAAATTAAAAATAATTTTAATAAAAACCTTGTTTTTAAAAAAATTTTTTTAATTAACAAACAAAAACAGAAGCAGTCTCAGAGATACAGAGGACACACTGGTGGTTGCCAGAGAAGAAGGGAGTTTGTGGTGGGGCGGGGGGATGAGTGAAATTGGTGAAGGAGATTAAGAGGTACAAACTTTCAGTTCTAAAGTAAATTAAGTCACAAGGATGTAATGTACGGCATAAGGAACATAATCAATAATACTGTAATATCTTTGTATGGTGACAGATGCTAACTAGACTTACCGTGGTGATCATTTTGCAATATATAAAAATACCCAATTACTATGATGTACACTTGAAACTAATATAATATTGTTAAGTGAATTACACTTGAATACAACAATTTGGACCTTGTGATCTCTCCCTTTGCACTCTAGGACACACACATGCGCTTTTAAGTAGGCAAGCTATCAAAATTTCTCTTTCGGATTTTTCCATGTCTCCATTCCGGCACTGTCTCTTCCTGCCCTAGGCAGCTAGTGCACTCTTATTTTTTTAAACATCTTTATTGGAGTATATTAATTCCACCAGGTAACATTTTAGAGAGTTTATGCTGTCTGGCACAATGCCCCCACCTGTTCCCATGGAGGCTTCTCTTCCTGACAGTGCCCTATGCTCTATTTTCACCTCTCCAACACATTCTGTCTTATGGCCCAATTCCAAATGGCTATTTCCTTAGTTCCCAGTTAACTGAAAAATGAATTTTGCTAAGATACTTATTGGTTTCATTATTGAGCACAGGCTCAGTGAGAATATAGCCTTTCTGATAGCAGCCCAGGGGGAACCATCTCTCAGGGCACCTCCTTCTTCCGATGATGGAGCAACCTGTTTCACCCTCCACTGGTTGTGTACTAATCTCTTTATGTTACTCTGTCCAGAATTCCCTACCTTTAGATCTCGCAACAATTCTGCCCTTGGTAGACAGCCCACTGCCTCTACTTTAGCTCAGACCTTCATCACCTCATGTCTGAGCTATCCTAATAATAGCTCATTTTTATCAACTGCTTACTAAGTGCCAAACACTGCTAGAGGAGCTTGACACAATTTAATCCTCACATAACCCTTTGAGATGAATACTATTCTTGCCCCCATTTTACTGACGAGGGACCTGAAGCACGGTAACTAGAGTCACATGGCTAACAAGTAGCAGGGCTGGGACACAAGCTCAGGGAACCTTGGCCTCACATTTAACAGTCACACCATAAGACTTCTTTAACTAGAAGGAGAACATAAAAACAAAGCCTATGGCAACAGCTTCTGTCTCCATTTTTTTGTTGTTGTTTGGAAGATAAAGTTATCACAGATCCAGGAAGTGAGTCCCTGTGAAACAACGTAGCCAGAGGTTTCTTGAAGTAGCTGGCCCTTGAAGGGTGAATGCAATTCAGACAGGAAGAGAGAGCAGCAGTGGGTATTTCAGGCTCGGGGGCATGACATGTGCAAAGGTAAAAAGTGAGAATGCCCCAGTTGTGTGCAGACCAAACTGCAGGAGCAAAGGGTTCCTATGGGAGAAAGTTGGAAGCCCAACGGGAGAGGCATGTTAGGGCCAGGCTACTGCAGTCTTGAATGTCAAGTTAAGGCATTTGAATCTCATGAGTAAGCCAGTGGTCTCCACACTGTGTTCCCTGAGGCCCAGGAAAGAAGGGAGGCTACATTTTTTGGAGCATGTTTACTTTTATTTGCTTTTCATTTTGGGGTTTCAGCTACCTAATATTTTGCTTGAAAAAAGCATCCCCGTAGTAATTGGAAACCAAAGAACAAACAAATGAACAAACAGACTTTGAAAACTACTACTCCAGGAAACGGAAAGCCAGCTATGGTTTTTGACCATTGGTATGACATGACCGGAATGGTGTTTTAGAAATATATTCTGCCGATATAATGTAGGGTAGACTAAAGGAGATAATGAGTAGGGGGACCTGCTAGGACCTTGTGGTAACTGTTTAAGTTGACAAGGCCAGTGGCAGTGGGAATGGTTAGAAAAAGGATAGATGTTTGGAACATTCCAACGGATATACATAGAGCATGGTTAACAGCAGGATAACTGACAGGATGTGAGAGTCAGAAAGGAGTTACATCTCTAAAAAGGATATTTCAGCTGGTAAGGAAATATCTGGGGTCAGAGAGACCATTCCAACGTGCCTCAAACCATAACATGTTGGGTGAGCTGCGCTTCTGACTCCTCAGAAGAGAAAACTGGCCTCTATTTGGTTTTCTGGAAAGAAAAACAAACTGACACATTCGTCTTTAAGAGTGAGTTGGGCAAAATAAGGGACTATTTTTCAAGACTACTCAGACACCAGTTACCAGATATTCCTGTCTGACAAGAAGAGATTCCCTTGGGGGTCCTTAATGGTGAGAAACAAGCTTAGAGAGGAGAAATGTTCTTATAAGCCTGTACCGTCAATGAAGAGCAATAACTATTTTAGATTGGGCTCCTACAAATTGAGCTTGGGAGCTACAGGGCAGCAACCGGATTTAATTCTACAGTCTCTAGAGCACCTAGCACATTACTGATGCTCCATCAGTGTTAAATCAGCCATGGAAAGAAGCATAGCTCCGTATGCCTAGAGTAAGAGAGAAACTGGGTTAGGCCAAATGAGACTCAAGCAGAGGCCTAATGAGAAATGGAATTAAGATCTCATGTTATACCCCTTTTCTACAAGTGGAATGAACACTGGATGGGGGATCCCAAATTCAAGGCTGTTGCCAATTATGTATGTGACTTTGGACGAGTCATTTACTTCTCCAGGCTTCATTCTCCCTGTTGTCAAATGACGAGAGTGATACCTGTCATACAAGGCTGCTGGAAGGGTGGAATTAGATTTTTTAAGTGCTTTAAAAAGCATCAAGTATATACAGAGCACCATGTTTTGATACGGATTTTATATGCCCAGATAGTGGTATATGACCAGAATTTTTATAAATCAAACCACATATTAACATCTTAACATTCTGTTATACGACTATGAAAGAACTTTGCAGTGAACACCTATATGCCCACCATGTCCTTGATATTTAAAGGCACTGTTCAGCAATAGTCTTCCAAAAGAAATTAGCAAAGCAGACTGGCATTCATCGTTTTCTGTAATTTGTGCTCATCTTCGTATTCTAGCCTCTCTAGTTCCTTTGTATATTCTCGCAGAGGAATCTTTATCTGAGAGAGAACCCAGAACATGTTTGCTGCCAACAAAATGTAGTTTCTCTTTGCTTCTCAAGGTTGGGCCTAGGGTACTCATGGCTAGAAAAGGCGGGAGAATAACTGGACTAGATCAGTGAAGGAAGGCATCAGGAAGATTTGGTCCAGTTGGATAAACTGTAATCCACCACTTTCTGGGATCCCACAGAAGAGAAGATTCTATCTTTGGATGCCCATTCCTTACAAAAGTCCTTTCCAATTCATACCCTTTACTATGGGGCACTACGTTGATTATTGAGAAGGCAAATGAGATCTGCTTAACAGATGAACAATAAACTTTTTGACAATAAAAGGAGAGAATTAGAATGCTATTTATGAAAACCAGGCAAGCAATCTTGCCATAGGTAAATTAAAACCCTCTGACCCAGCAATCTTCCCACCAACCCTGGTAAATATGCTGAGATGAATGGGGATGGTGCCCTCTTTCACAGGAATGACCACAAAGTTCTACACAACTTGAGTGCTCATCAATAGATGAATGACTGAACAAATCCTGGTAGAATCATATTATGGACTATCATGTAGCTATTTGAAAAAATGAGCGAGATCCATGACTACTGGTGTGCTGGGAGATCTGTGATGTACTTTTAAGTGTGTAAGCCCGGCTGCAAAGAAACATCTATCTCAGGATCCCATTCTAGTACAAACGCCAAAATCTCCAATCGATGTACTCCATGCCTGCATGTCTTTGCATGTGCACAGTAAAGTTGTGGGAGGATTCAGACTCAGGCTGTTACTATTGCTTATTCTGTAGAGAGGAATGCCTGTGCATTATCTCACTGATGGCACTGAAAGTGTGGAACATTTGTAATTTCTGAAAAAGTTTAACAGTTCTTTGAAAAGAAAACTTTACATGGGACTTAGAAGACTTTTCCCCTCCACTACTTCCCTGGTCTCTCTGCTCCCCTCTCCTTCGTGTCTACATTGAGGGACAAGGAAAGTTATTTCTTGCTCAGAGACTCTTGCCTCCTTTGCTGCTAAATTGTTTGCATGCCAGGAGAGGTGAAGGGTGAAGGGTGATGGAACGGGTAGGGCTTTAACAAGGCTTCATCCGCTTGCCCCTTGCCAACATTCCTGGGAAACAGAAATAACCTATGTGGAAAGTCAGACACAGCCCTGTGCATAAACAGCTCCTGTTTGAATAAGAGGCAGCTGTGTTTCAAAATCACGCCTTCATTTCAAGGAATGGGGGAAACCGGCAAGCCCTGTGGTCGAGGAGGCTCAACTATCCAAACTACCTGCCCCCTGCTGAGGCCTCCCTCCCCCTTTTGCATTTTGCCCTCCCCCCGAGAATAACAAGTCACAAAATTTCATCATCTTTTGTGCATGCACTCAGTACGAGGCCAGCACTGGCACTCTGCAAGGCATTTTCAGGCATATCAGGTCAAGTTAATGTGCGCCACAACCTCTGTGATAGATAGGCTATGATTGTGTAAAAATGGGATAGGCTGGAGCCATCTTTAGAAGGCTTTCACTGGGTTTATTTAACCCCTTTATGTACCAAAGGCTGAGGACTCCCCTAGTGCTCTCCCAACTGCACTTGATGAAAGGCACAGATATGCAGTTCAGAGAAGTTGGCTAGTGCTTAAAAGATCACACAGCCTTGAAGAGCAGAAATGGGAATGGCTTGTCCAGGATTTGATTTAACCAGAGAAACTTGCAGCTTCCCAGGGTTACTACGGAGCACCTGAGGAGCTCTGGTTCCCAACCTGCAACTCTGTGGCTCTTACACAATCCCAGGAAACCATTTATTCATGTTAGCAATTCCTGACATTGACATAGCACTTTACATTTTGCAAAAAACGTTCCCTGAATCATTGTATATCTTATCCTCACAAATCTGATGGAGATAAGACAAGAAAATTACCCCAATTATATAGATGATGAAACGTTTTCAGAGGGGTTAGGTGACTCATCCAAAGTCATAAAGCCAGGAAATTCATGAGCCAGAACTAATATCTAGGTAGTGAATGAAGGAAGCTACTGTATGTGGTTGCTACACATTTTTTTTTTTCTGTTCAACCAACTAATTAACATCCATGCTGGGATTATGAGGGCACAGTATTACTTACAGGTGTAAAACATGGATTTTGTTACTTACCAGGTGGCCTTGGACGAGTCACTGACCAGCTCTGCTGTCTCAGTTTCTTCATCTATAGAAAGTAGATACTTAATAAAACTGCCTACCTCCTAGAGTCATTGTAGAAACTTAGATAACTCATATAGAGCGGTTATGAGAATTTAGGGCATTTAGCGCAGCGCTTGGTACCCTATAAAGTATTCTTATATTTTAAAATACTTGAGATGTGGCTCTTGCTCACAAGTACAAATACAAAGATATTTGTGAAGCTGTGGAGCCTGCCAAGGTTATTTCGTAAGAGATGCTTTGAGACAGAGCAAATTTCTTCATAAGGACGAGGAGCCCAAAGATGGAAGACACGCTAACAAAGAGGACAGCAATTCTCAGAGGCCATAGTTGGTAATAATCCCTTTTGGGTTGTCTGCTGCCTCTGGGGTCGCTGGAAAGTGAAGTGACAATGGGTTTGCTTGCTTTCATCCGTGCCAAGAAGTGGCTTCGCCAGCTCCAACCCGCACTCTGCTGGTGCCACCCTTTGGGGCCGGCATCTTTCCAGTGGGTCAACATCTTCCCTCCCTCTTCCTAAACGTAGATGTCAGCCAGAGACACCTACTCCTGTCGCCCCAAAAGGCAGAAGGGTGGAGAGACATGGAGCAATTGGAAAAACAGGGAGGGAGGAACAAATTGGGAATGGGGGCAGGTATGGTACAGTGACAGGAAGAGTGATAAAAACAGATGAACACTGCCTTCCTCTGGATACAGCCAGGTGAAAGCGGTAACCAACTCTAAAGAACTCAGGGACCAGGGGCAGCCCAGCACTGTGAATGCACTAACCACCACTGAACTGTTCACTTTAAAATGGTTAATTGCATATTATATGAATTTTACCTCAATATAAGAAAGAACGCAGGGGCTCACAGCGCCACTGCCCTAGAGAATATTTTGCAGACACTGGCCCTGGCCTGGGGTTCTAAGAGCCCCTCATGGACAACGAACGCCTATTTGTGTCTCTCCTGTAACCTGTCCTCTCTGGGTTGTCCACTCGTGTGGTGGTAGTGTATGAGTGTGTGTGTGTGTGTGTGTGTGTGTGTGTGTGTGTGTGTGTGTGTG
>NW_021703779.1:93293160-93328100 GCF_005190385.1 Monodon monoceros | reverse complement strand
GTGTGTGTGTGTGTGTGTGTGTGTGTGTGTGTGTGTGTGTGTGTGTGATCTCTCAGAGCAGCTCCTGTGATCCTTGACTGCCGGAATTTTCTCAAATAATAGCAATAATAACACTTAATCCTTATTAAACTCCCACTCTGAGCCCAGCTTTATTCCCCACAGCAATCCCCAGAGGTAGGGATGATGATCACACCCATTTTACAGATGAGAGAATGGAGCCCCAGGAAGGTCCAGGAGTTGCTACAAAGCCACTCAGTAAGTGAAGCGGACAGGCTAAAAGCCAAAGCCAGGCACTGAAGCTCTCTGCTTCCTGCACCGAACACCTACTCTCTGCCAGGTACCATGGAGACACCAGAAAAGTATAAAGCATGTGGCCTCCGCCCTCGAGGAAATGACAGTGTAGATCAGGGAGGGTCTACTGGAGGAGACTGCAAAGGACTATTTTAAAGAGTGCTTGGCTACTAAGTGAATCTACTCATAATAAGGAAGAGCTCAGAGAAGAGCTGATAATAACAGTAACCACAACAATTATGATCATTCACACTGACTGGGCACTTTTCTATGTACCTGACCTGATTTATTCCTTACGGCAATCCTGGGAGTTCCACACTAGTACCAGCCTCATTTGAGAGGAAGGGAACTGGGGCGGAGAGAGGTAAAAGAAAGTAACTGGTCCAAGGTTGCACAACCGGCAAGTTAAGGGTGGACTGGATTTGAACTACTCTTTGTTTATACGTAGAAGAAACTCAGTAAATCCCCATCAAATGAATGACTCTCTTCCATCTATTGAGCACCGGCTTGGCTCTCTATCTCATTTGATACTCACAACCCTATGAATTTAGTACCGTTACCGGCCCCACTTTACAGATCAGGAACTTAAAGCTCAGAGATGTTAAGCAACTTGCTCAAGTTCACACAGCTATTAAGATGGCAACGCTCTGATCCAAACTCAGGTCTGCCAACTCCAGGCTTTTCTCAGCTATCTTCCAGAGGCTTCTCTGGGGCTGTCTGCTCAGTAAAGCCCAGGTGCCTCCTTCTGTGCGTCCATGTCAGTCGGCCTTGATTTGGATGCAAATAAGGGAGATACAAATAACAGGCTGGCCTCTAATGCAATGCGTGGAAAATGTGACCACCGCATGCAGGCCGAGGGGAAGGGCACTACCATGGGGGAAGTAGGGAGGCGAGACCTGGAAAATTCCGCTCCCACCAGGGGAGAGACATCTTGGTTCCTCTTACAGCAAAAGCAACAAACTCGAAGCATGCCACAGCCAACAGGAAACGGGAATGTTCCTGGGAAATCTGCTTCTAATAAATGAATGCCCACACTAGAGAAGGAAGCCTGTACCCCGACACCTCATCAGAATTATGCTGCTCTCTGCAAGAGCCTCAGCTCGGCTCCAACTGCCACCTACCAGGAGTGGCTGAACTCTTCCCGTGACGTGTATCATGGGCTCGCTTTTGAAGAGACTGTTTCATGCCCCCTTCCATTTGCTGCCAGCCTTCATTTCAGCTTGTTCCGTTGGGTGCTCCATTCTGTTCTGGGGATCAGAGTGACTCTCGCAGGGCCAGACCACATGGCTCACAGGGTGATGCCATCGTCAAGGCCCACTCTACTTCACTTAGGGAATTTCTCCTACAGTGCTGAGCCCAGTGGAGATGGTTCCAAAACACTCGATTGGTTGACAGACTGATCGTGGGGTAATTCAGTCCTAGAGCTTTGCTACTCCGGCTGTGGCCCCTGGACCAGAGGCACTGGCATCACCAGAGAGTCTACTAAAAACGCAGAATCTCAGGCCCCAGCGCAGGCTTTCTGAATCAGAAACTGAGTTTTAACCAGACCTCCAGGAGATTCACATGAGCATTAAAGGGAGAGAAGCTCTGGTGTAGGACAGTGGCTCAGAAAGCCACCGCTGTATAATAGGTCCTCATTCGCTCTGTGTTTCTGAATCCAGTGGTTTCCAAATCTGGTTGTTCAGTAGTTCATCTGGGGAACTGGGGTACTTTTTAGAATTTTTTCTTTATTTGGAAATCATTTTAAACTAACAGAAGCGTTCTAAGAATAGTACAAAGAACCCTTGTCAGCAGGGTAAGCCCTCACCCAGATTCGCCAAATGTTAGCATTTTGCCATATTTGCTGTGTTCATCCCTCTCTACATTTCTACATGGTATTTCCCCCTTTAATCCATTTGCCTAAATTGCAGACATCATGCTCTTCACCCCTAAATACTTTAGCATGTATTTCCTAAGAACAAGAACATCCTCTTATGTAATCTGGTTATCAAGTTCAGAAATTTTAACATCGATACGGTAACATGATCTAATATTCAGTGCATATTCAAATGTGGTCAATCATCTCGATAATGTCCTTTATGGAAATTCTGTTTTTCATCTGGAGAGCTTTTAAAAAGTGCCAATGCTGTGGCCCTAACCCCACACCAGTGAAGACAGATTCTCCAAGGGAGGGGCCTGTGCCTATACATTTTGAGGCCTTCCAGGAGATTCCAATGTGCAGCCAGGGCTAAAAACCTGTGTGTTATATAGGCTTTTCCTATGACCCCTATATATTGTACGGGTAAGAGCCCTTGTCGGCAGAGTGAGCCCTGAGTATAATTTGCCTAGGCCCCATGTCTCCTTAATCTGAGTTCTGCCATCACTCACTGCCTATAAGTTTCCTTGGGCCTTTCCTCACTGTCTTCTGATGTCACTTCTCAAAAGGCAACAAAACATTCATTTTTCCACCCTGCTATTTCCCCTACAGCCACTCAGCACAGTCCTTCTTTCTTTATAAAAAATGAAGCCTTGAACGGCATATGCTCTGGGCTGTGTTCTCCACAAGCTATGTCTGCCAAGTTGGCTACATCACCTGGAATTGCAGAAGAGCAAGGGCAGACGGTGGGAAAAGAACACCAGAGACACAGCAAATCAATTAAGGAGAGGGCCAAATTTCTCTTTGGGCTGGCCACAAAGTTTCTCTAGAGTTCAAAGGCTGCTTGATTATAACTAGACGGTTCTCAAATTACCTTGGCTTGAAAGTGAGCCGCTGAGGTGAGCAGATGTAGCAATCCGGGGCTATGGTGGACATGAAGGTGATGTACAGATGGGGAGCAACTGAAAAACTCAAGCTAATGCCACGAGTCAGTAGGCTTTTGCGTTTCCTGAAAGAATCTGGGTCAATCTAACTGGTCGATTTAATTGCTTCAATGGATCCGTTCTGTTTCCAGCTGTTAGCAGATGAAGGGGAAGCCTGGCACGTCTGCGAGGGAGCTGACCAAGAGTTCATGATATTTAAGTCTGCTGGGTACAGAGCCGTTTCCCCAGCCCTGAAACAGCCCTGGCACCCTTACCCTTGCACCTCCTCCCACCCAAACATCTGTTTCACTGCAGCCAAAGAAAGTCAGCTTTCTTTGAAAAGGCTCTAACAGAAGAGGCTGAGTCCAGATTTGTATGTGTTTGTGAATATATTCTGGAAGAAAGGTGAAGGCAAAAAGGGATCATTTGGCTTTTAAACCACTTTGTCAATGCCTGACAAATTGACTTGCTTTTAGGATGTATTGATATTCTTTAATATTCGAGAGAACTAGCCTACTCAGATGGATTGATTTAACAGATGCATCTTTGCAGTTAGTCAATGACAAAATATTTGTGAGTGGTTAGTGTCTTTCTCCTTCACAGGAACTCAATAATGTGCCAAGTGAGATCATTTCCTCTGGCCCAGGACTTGAGAACATTTTGAATTGGGTTCATCCTGATTGGGAACTAAAGAATACTCAAGTTATTGCCAGAACCCAAACGGAGGGCACTTGTATTACTAGACAACCGTTAGAAAACTCCCTAATTAGGAAGCCATGTACATTGCTGTTGCCATTTCTAATCATCTCTTTCATCAGAGGACTCCTTGTCGTAGTACAGATTTTGGTCCCTGCCAGTAAGAATGTGCTTAAATTGACTGAGTATGTGTGAATTGCAGATATCTCAAATTTCTGTACAAGAAGGCCCACAGTTGGGAAATGTTTTCATAGAGTATATTTCACATAGCTTAACTCAAACTAACAAAGGGACTGTCTTTCACATTACGACTATTAAAAATTGGCTAATACTCTCTCCAACCATGAATTTTCATTTTCTGCTTATTTAATATGTATATTAAATATAATATATACATGGTATGTATTTATGCATTTAAAATATATACATTTAATATTATGTATAAATATGGTATGTATAATTATATAATATATATAAACATAATATTATATATTATACATAAATATAATATTGTGTATACACGCACACATCTACACATTTCAGGATCTCGTAACCTGACCTAAGCTCGGGTTTATATGTAATAGTGGAGTTCAGACATACACTAACTCAAATACCCCTGCTCTGAACCTGACTCTTGCCCAATCCCTTTCAGTTTGGGAAATGTTAGCATTTAGCACAGAGATAAGGACACAGAATCCTAGAGCCAGTCTCCTGCATGTAAATCCTGTTTCTAACCACTTACTCTGTAACCTTGGGTAAGTTAGTTAACGTCTCTGAGCCTCACTTACCTGACTTTAAAATGGAGAGAGAAACAGTACCAACTTCATGGGATCATTGTGAGGACTAAAGGAGATAACGTATGCAAAGCATTTACCATAGTGCCTTGCACATGGTAAGTGCTCAAAATGGTAGCCGTTGTTTCTAAAAAGAGGGTAATGGTCCCCTCTATATAACATTAGACGTGCAGAGAACCAGAAAACACTATGGCTGTAGGTCTTCTACTTTCTTTACACCTCCTGTGGTACATACTAATAACAGTAATACATATATTAATACCTTACACAAGTGGAGTAGTTTACATTTTTGAGAATACTATCCACTAAATCCTCTCATCCAATCTTTATAACACTATAAGGACAAGGCTGCATGCTTGTGTGGACCTCTGGATGAGTTGAGGTGTTCTGAATACACCATTGCTGTCTACAAACTTCCCAGTAGGCTGGCTTTCCCCGTGTGGATTGCTGCTTCTGCACAGCTGGAAGAGGAAGCATCCTGGGTCATGGCTGCCAGATGAGGAGGCTCCAGGGACCACCCCCCTGACCCTGTACTTGGCCCATCTTCCTTAGGTACACATCAGGCCAGGGGGCTGCTTCCCGTGTGGCATCATTGCCTGCATTCTGTTTAGTGCATGCATTACTAGACCCCAAATATCCAAATGATGCTAACTGGATGACTTAAGGACTTTTGATAATACACATAAACCAAACCAGAAAGATGCTCTGCATTTTTCATCAATTCTACTTATTAGGCCAAGAAAAATCAGCCCGCTTCTCTATGCTACCAATTACACTTCTCATTAAGGCGAAATCATGAAGATGTCTCAGGCGGTGGTATTACTGACACACTCAGCATTAATTAGAGTTCACTGATTGGAGAGAAATCAAGCACAGGAGACTCAGTAACTTGTTATGGTGCTTAATAATGATTTGTTTCCTCACCAGAAATTGGACAAGGACTCTAGACTTCAGCGATTTCACTTCCCTGCTCTTTTCTTTGCCTTCATGTTTCTGTCATTGGTGACTCTGCTGGAAACAGAGGACAATGGCAGGTCCTCTATTTGGTGTCTATTGTTTGACTTCCCTGAGCCTTCCCCTGTGGCCAGTTTCGTTCTGTTATCTTTAAGATCACAGGATGAGGCAAACTGACTTTGCTAAGCTCTGTTCTAGTCACTCCAGGCTTCCTGCTGTTCCTTAAAGTGGTCAAGCCTCAGGGCCTTTGCACTCGCTGTTCCCTCTGACTGATACACTCTTTCTTGGGGGCTCTTGCTCCCTCCCTCCTTTAAAGTCTTTATTCAAATGCCACCTTCTCAGTGAGGCCTGCCATAACCATCCTATTTTAAAACTGCCCCTCTTCTGCTCCCTATCTGCCTTACTTTATTTCTCTCCATAGCATCTATTTCCTTCTAAAATACTAATTTCCTGATTGCTTTACTTATTCCCTCCTCCACCTTCTCTCTACCAAAAGGTGAGCCCCAGGAAGGCAGGGATCTGTTTAACATTTTATTTTGAAATAATTTTATTAAAAAAAATTTTCCTAGAGGATGGAGTGATGGTATTTTTATTTCTTCTGTAGCTTCTGTCACAAAACTGAATGTTTATAGTTTGCATTTTTATAATACTTCAAAAGCAGGTTCCCATACAAATTCTTTGAGATACACTATTATTGGGTCTAATTTACAGATGAAGACACTGCAGCTCAGGAAGCATAGCAGATACTGTCAATGCCCTTCCCATATCCTTTGGCATTTATCATTTCTGCGCCTGCCAGCCTGCTCTCAAACTTCCTGAAATAATGTTAGACTTTACAGGAAAATTGTAAACATAGCACAGAGAGTTGCTGTATACCATTCACCCAGCTTCCCCTAACATTAAACACCTTAGATAATAATGGTAATAGTATTGAAACCAAGAAATTAATATTGATACCACACTGTTAACTAATCTACAGACCTTATTCAAATTTCCCCAGTTTTTCCACTGATGTCCTTTTTCTATCCCAAGATCCAATTCAGGATCTCCTATTGTATTTGTTGTCATGTCTCCTTAGCGACCTCTAAACTGTGACAGTTCCTCAGTCTTTGTCTTTCATGACCTTGACAATTTGACAAGTCCAGGTCAGTTACTTTGTAGTTTCCTTCAATGGAGGTTTGTCTGATGTTATCTCACAGTTAGATTAAGGTTGTGTATTGGGGGCAAGAATACCGTTGAAGTGAAGTTGTGCACGGTGGGATATTTTGATTGTTTGTTCCCTGAGGTATCCCCAGTTGACTAGGACAGGCCCTGACACGTGGGAGGTGCTCAGTACTCATGAAGACACAAAGGGATCAGACCCCCAGGCACCCACACTCATCTCTGGACATGGGAAGATTATGTTCTCTGGAATATCACATTTGTTGGGAACCTCTTGTGGCTTTGAGGAAGGGGAAGGTAAGAGAATTGGCGTGGAGTGAGGGTCCGCTACCATAATGTTAAACAATAACAGGTGAAGGAAACCAAGTAGCACATGGCCCAGTGAGAGGAATAGTGGTACAACACTTGGACAAAATGATAGCAAAAATTATTTTTTACTTTAAAAGATAATAATAACCTCCCGTCTGCTACAGACTGAAGGTTTGTATCCCCTCAAAATTTGTATGTTGAAATCTAATCCCCAATGTGGTGGTATTTGGAGGTGAAGCCATTGGGAGGTGATTAGGTAATAAGGGTGGAGCCCTTATGAATAGGATTAGTGCCCTTATTTAGAAAAAGTGTCCACAGAACTCCTTTCTCCCCCTCTGCTATGTGAGATGATAGGGAGAAGATGGCCATCTGCAACCAGGCAGAGGGCCTCACCAGACCCCATATCTGCTGGTACCCTGATCTTGGATTTGCCAGCCTCCAGAACTGCAAAAACGAAATTTTTGTTGTTTATAAGCCACCCAGTCTATGGTATTCTGTTATAGTCGCCAGAATGGACTAAGACATGCCCCTAATAAAACCCATTACTTTACATGTGGAAGTGAGTGGCTCAGTCTACAGGTTCTGAAGCCAGATTGCCTGGGTTCACAATCTGGCTCTAACACTTACTAGCTAGGTAATGATGAACAAAACTTTTAACCTCTCTGTGTCTCATTTTTCTCATCTGTAAAGTGGAGATGCTGTTAATACTAGTATAGTACATTTTTTCTGAGGATTGATTGAGGTAAAACATGTGAGAAGCCTAGAGCAGTATCTGAAATATAGTAAGCACTCAATAGGCATTTTTATGTAAATTTCTCCACAGACCACTATCCAGTAAGTCATCTTATTAGATATTCAAAGCGATCCCTCAGGGGCAGAGACTATTACTTTCATTGACTGATGAAGAAACTGAGGCTTAGAAAAGTGAAAGGATTCATCTAAGGTCTCCTAAGCTAATGAGTGAAAGAACCAGAGTAAGATATAGGTCATACGTTTCCTAGTCCAGTGCTGTTTCTGGGCCCCACACCCCAGACATCCAGGAGAGTCTCACCAAATATCAACAGTGACCGAATGAGAATTGGGGCTTAGATTTACCTCTGAGCATCACGTTCTTCTTGGTGCTGGAGAGGATCTGGGATACTCTCAACCTTCTAGGATCTTACAACACAAGTGAGGGAGAGAGAAAGTAATAAGATAGCCCAGCAACTATCCGGGGAACAATGGCTGCACTGACAATCACAGGCAGCTTCCACCTTATACCAATAGGGATGGTTGTTTGAACCATGGAAGGTATTTTCCATGGGAAGTATCACCGTAAGCAGGGTTAAGCGGCCAAGCCAGACTACCAAATGTACCCAAAGCGGAGCACTGCTACTGCCACAGAGCCCGGTGCACAGGTGTTATAGGGGCGGGGGAAGAGGAAAATGAGATAAGGCTGGGGAGGCAGGCAAAGGCTGGGTTCTGCCAGGCCTCGATGGCCCAGGAAGAAAGTCGGATTTTACTCTAAGTGTGATGGGAAGGCACTGGAGGCTGTCAAGCCAAGGAATGATACTATCTGATTTACATTTTTTAAAAGCGCACATTGATACTATAATAGAGAACCATGTAGAGCGTGAGTCTGTCATGAGACAGATCTGGGCTTGAATCTCAACTCTCTCCCTTCATAGCTTGAATCTCTTCTGTTCAAGAGAAACAATAATAATATTAGGAGGATGGGATTAACAGATACACACTACTATATATAAAGTAGGTAACCAACAAGGACCTACTGTACAGCACAGGGAACTATACTTAATATCTTGTAGTAACATATGAGTGAAAAGAATCTGAAAAAGAATGTATATGTATAACTGAATCACTGTGCTGTACACCTGAAACTAACATGACATTGTAAATCAACTACACTTCAATTAAAAAAAATAGTAGTCACTTCACAGGGCTGCAGTGAGGAGTACAACAGACAATGTATGTAAAGTACTTAGCCCAGCGTCTGGCCCATAGTAGGTGCTCAGTATGTGTCAGCTGCAGTAATTATTACTAATATTAGAAGTAGTAGTAGTGGTCACTGTTGCTGTTGTATTTATTATTATAGTAATAACTTTGAGAAAACACACAGGATGTGGTCCAGATCAGGTATTAAGTCAGTGTGGATTGAAATAAACGTTTTGGACTCCTAAGACCTGACATGACGGTGGAGTCTTTGGGGGCCAGGTGAGGAGATGGAAAAGGTCTGTCTGGGGGTGCTGCCAATTAACTATGTGGGCTTCCCTGTCCTTTCTTCCCAGCCCAGGACATGCTCTGCCCCTGGCTGTGTCCCAGCATAGGAGTGTGTCTGGGCATAGAGTGAGATGACAGGGGAGGCATGGAAAAAGAAGCATTCTTTCCTCGCTATTTGTGTCAATTCCCAGAGTCCCAAAGGGTTCATTCATTCAAAAGTGCCCCTTATGCACTAGCCTGGTGCTGGGCCATGCCATCTTTCCAGCTGAGTCACAGGCACCATGGGGAAGCCCCACTGGTCCAACCCATCACCTTACACTGTGGGGATTGTGCAGTGCAGCTGCTGGGAGGAGCCAGGTCCAAGGCTTCCGGTGGCTGCATGGCCATGGGCTTCTCCTTGGACTCCGGTTTAGCTGTTCCTTGGCCTGAGCTACAGGAGGTTATTAATCACCCTCCAGCCAGCAGGGGCAGACTGGGTCAGCAGTGTGGCCCGTGTCTCACATGTGCCCTGTGCCGCAGACAGACCACACCCGGAGAATGGCGATGACACAGAGGGCTTTCTCTTTTGGCGTGCTCCTGAGCTTTGCGGTCTTGTCTGGCCGCGCTCAGTTCTTACAGTCCCAAAGCCTGTCTGCTCCCTGGAACGGATGACCGCAGAGACACAGCGTGCCCTCTTGGCAAAGAGAGTTGTGTCATGCAACGCATGCCTAGGCTGTCTGGCCCTGGGGTAAGCTTGGTGTGCCAGGCGTGTGGCAGGAGTGACTGGAACTCAAGCCAGGGTGCTACTCAATTCACCTGCCACTTTATCCTGCTACTACTTCTTACTCAACTCTTTGACCTTTACTTCCATTGATTCCTTCAATCATTTGATCGTTCACCTATTCAACAACATTTTTTAAAATGTATCTTATTGAAGTATAGCTGATTTACAATATTGCATTAGTTTCTGGTGTATAGCAAAGTGACTCAGTTATACATATATATATATATTCTTTTTCATATTCTGTTCTATTATGGTTTATTACAGGATATTGAATATAGTTCCCTGTGCTATACAGTAGGACCTTGTTGTTTATCCATCCTATATATAATAGTTTGCATCTGCTAAACCCAGACTCCCAATCCATCCCTCCCTCACCCCCCTCCCCCTTGACAACCACAAGTCTCTTCTCTATGTCTCAACAACATTTATCGAACGCCGACTCTGTGCTAGGCACTGTGGGAGGTGATGGGGATGAAAGAAACAAAATCCCTGCCCTCAAGGAGCTTACATTCTAATGTGGGAGACTGGATCATTCGCATTAGAATATTATTTCTCCCATCCAAAACATTAATAAAATCCTCTCTCAACTCTAATCCTCCCTCCAGATACTGCTACTACCCTATTGCTGCCCTCCTCTACGTGTTACAAAATCCCATGGTCTTTCTCCGTCCTCCTCTTCCTTGGACTCTCTGCAGTGTTTGACATAGTGACCACTCTCTCTTCCTTGAATGCCTTTCTTCCCTTGGCTTCCAGGAAACCACATTCTATTGGTTTTCTTCCTTTTACTCTGGCTGCTTCTTCTCAGGTCCAATTTCTTTTGCTCTTCAACTCAACCTCTAGACTTTGGAATGCTTTAGGTCTCAGTCCTTGGACCTCTTCTCTTTTCTACCTGAATTTACTCTTTAGGTGATTTCGTCCAATCTCATAGCTCCCAAAGTCTTATCTCTAGGACCAACCTCTCCTACGAACTCCAGATTTATATTTCCACTTCTCTACTTAACATCCCCAGTTGAATGTCTAAAAACAGGTGCTTCAAAATTGTCAACTTCAAAACTAAGCCCTTGATATTTTCCCCTCAAACCTACTCTTCCCGTAGTCTTTCCCATCTCAGTAAAATGGCAACTCCATTCTTCTAGACGTTCAGGCCAAAAACCATGGTGCTGTCCTTGACTATGCACTGGCTCGGACCCAACACAGTCAGCAAATCCTGTGTACTCTAACTCTCAAGGTACGTAGAGATTTTGACCATTGTGTCTCATATCACTACCATTGCCACCACCCTTCTCCAAGCCACCATCATCTCTCACCTGGGTTATTGCAGCAGCTTCCTAGCTGGTTCTGCTGCTCCCGCCTTTTTGCCCCTTCAGTTTATTCTCAACATGGCAGATAGAGTGAGCCTATTAAAATCTAAGTCCGATTATGTTACCTCTCTGCTAGAAATTCTTCCATGATTACGTACCACTTTTTACTCAGAGTAAAAGCCAAAGTTCTTGCAATAACATTTAAGTTTCCACATTATCTGTCCTCCATTACTTCTCTGAATTTATCTCCTACCACTCTGCCCCTTGTTCTCAACTCTCCAGCCACACTGGCCCCCTTGTGTTTCTCAAATACACCAGGTCTGGTCCAGCCTCAGGGCCTTTGCACTTACTTTTTCTCTGCCTTGAATGCTCTATCTCCAAATAGCTGCATATCTGGATCTCTCATTTCCTTCATATCTTTCCTCAAGATGCTCCTTTCTAGGCCACTCTATCTAAAACTTCTCTCTCTCCCCTCTAAAAGAAAATCTCCATTTTATGCTTTATTTTTCTCCTTAGCACTTATCCTTATCTAACATACCATATGTCTTAGTCTGCTCAGGCTGCCCTAACAAAATGCCATACATTGGGTGGCTTAAACAACAGAAATGTACTTCTCACCGTTCTGGAGGCTGGGAAGTCCAAGATCAAGGTGACAGCAAGGTAGGTTTCATTCTAAGGCCTCTTCTCTTGCCTGGTAGGTGGCTGCTATGTGCTCACAGGACCTCTCCTCATGTGTGTGTGGGAGAGGGGAATGGGATGGGGGACAGAGTAAGTTCTCCAGTGTCTCTTTTTACAAGGAAACTAATCTCATGAGACCAGAGCCCTACCCTCATGACCTCATCTAACCCTAATTGCCTCCCAAAGCCCCATCTCTAAGTATCATCCAATTGGAGGTTAGGGCTTCAATATATGAAATTTGGGGGTCACAAACACAAACATTCAGTCCACAGCTATATATATATACATATGTGTGTGTGTGTACACATATATACATATATATCTTATTGTTTATCTTCCATATTAGAATGGAAGTTACATAAAGGTTAGGATTTGTGTTTATGGTGTTCATTGTTTTAATCCCTGTATTTCGAGTCATGCTGGGCACATGGTAGGGGCTCAATAAATATTTATTGAATAAATGAATGGAATAAGCATAATAATTACAGCTTGTGATAAGTACTAAGGAGAAAATAGACAAGCTGATAGATTAGAACAGCAGCTGCCAACCTTGGCTTCACATTAAAATCACCAGAGGAACATTTAAAATATAGATAACCTGGGACTCATCCATAGAGATTCTGATTTCCTTGGTCTAGAAGGAGCCTGGCCATTTTTTTAACGTTCTCTGAGTGACTTCTAATGTGAAATGAGGGCTGAGAACCAATGAGTTTGAGATTAACATGGGGGACATGAACCAACGGGAACCTACTTGAGATAGGATACACAGGAAAGACCTCAATGAATGATACCATTCTGAGATGGTATCATTAAATGGAAACCTGAAGGGCAGAAGGAAGCATGGGAAAGTTGGGGCATGGGTGGGATTCAATTCCTGGTGGCGAGCAGAATGAGAATGAAGGCACTGAAGCAGGAATGAGCTGGGTGTGTTCTCACAACAGAAGGCCAGTGTGGGTGGTGCAGAGTGGGCAAGGGGAAGAGTGAAACAAGATGAGTTTGGAGAGATATGCAGGGGCCAGATTATGCAGGGCCTTGTAGACCATGGGAAGCAAACTGGATTTTGTACTATGTGAGATGAGAGCCAATGAAGGGTTTTGAGGAGGGGAATGATGTGATCTGATTTACTATTGTCTAAATATTACTCTTGCTGCAGTGTGGAGGGCATGAGTGAAAGTAGGGAAACAACTTAGGAGGCCACTGTGGTAGTCTGAGAGAGACTTCATGGTGGCCTAAACTAAGTTGGCACTTGATGTCCCTTTCCATTTAGACAGCAGAAGCCTGAGAGCGACATATAAATGTATTCTGCTCAGATAAACACACACTCAAGGCCATTGCTTTCTGGAAACCTTCCCAAAGCTACGATTCCATAGATTGCTAATTCTGTGACCAGTGGCTCAGTTGTTGGAATATGTATGCCATGCCCTGCCCAACAGACAAGGCCCCGTTGATTAGTTAATGGGAAAGATGCTTTCCAACAAGAACAGAATACAGTGATAAAGAGACTTAAAATACTATGGCAACATTTGTTCATCTAAATTTTAGAGAGCTCCACTAATCCCCAGCAATGGGTCTTTTATGCTTTCTAGTTGGTGGCGGCGGCAGGGGGGTGGGGAGAAAAAAAGAGAGACAGAATGAGAGAGAGAACTCTGCTCTCAAGGGAGCTTATAAATTAGAGGAGGCGATCAAGACATGAACACAAATAGAAGTCACACAAGTTATAATGAGGTAGGTATCCAAAGGGGGATATAAATACAATCAATTATTGCTGTCATTTATTTAACACTCAGTTTATGCGGAGCACTGTGTTGGATGTTTTACATATGTTCTCATTTAATCTTCCTAACTCTATGGAATAGGTAATATGGTCACCCATGATGATAAGAGCAGCTAACATTTATTAAGTGCAAAGAAAGTTCACCATGCAACACTGCTTACAACAGCAAAAGTGTGCCGATGATCTAAATATCCATCCGTACGGGATTGATGAGTTAAGTTAGGAAACATCCACAGAAAAGAACACTATGGTGTTAAAAAGGATGAAGTAAAACTATATATTCTGACAAGGAAAGATGTTTCCAAAAGACTGTAAGTAAAAACAGCAGGTCACACAACATTCTCTCTAGCATGATTTGATTTGAATCATAGATCTGTGTTCATGAATGCACAAAACCATTAACCACAGTTATCTGGTAGGTTGTCAGCACAAATAATTACAGAGGGACTTTCACTTTCTAATTTATATACTTTTGTATGCTGTTGGTTGACCTTTACAATTATATTACTTTTATAATTGGAAAAAAAAGTACAGTAGTTTCCATTTTACAGAACAGAATGAGCCATCTTAGATCATCCTTCATCCATCCTGTCTTTTGTAACTACAACATATCTTGGGTTCAGCAGTGCATCTGAAATTGTCTCTTGTAACTTTCTCATGAATGAGCTGAGATAAGGCAGCAACATATTAACCAGGTTATATAGCACAAGTGAAATGGATTAGCAATTGATCAAAGAATTTTACACAAAGCATAGGTGGCAACCAGCAGAAAAGTCACCAGAGAAAGGCCACAGGCTTTTCCACTTTTACTAATTACTTAGATGACACAGAAAATGTACTTACAAGTCTGGAGATGACCCAAAGCCGGCAGGGATATCAAATATGTTGAAGAACAAAATTGAGATTCGAAATGAGCTCAGATGGGCTGGAGTACTGGGCTAAAATTTAAAAAATAATAATAATAAAGTGAAATTTATAAGATAAAGAAAAAAATCCTCAAAAACTTAAGTCTATTTTGTAAGACCAAAATAAGGGAAGCATAGCTCAGCATCAGGTCACATAAAAACAAACAATTCAAAAAAGATCTAGGGGTTCGAGTTGACCCATAGCATAATTTGAGCCAACAGTTTAACAAAGCTAAATTATTTAGCTGCTAAAAACAGAGCACAAATTTAGGTTGAATTAATTAAAGTAAGGTTTCTAATAATTCAAAAAGAGTCATGTACCACAATGTTCATTGCAGCTCTATTTACAATAGCCAGGTCATGGAAGCAACCTAAGTGTCCATCAACAGATGAATGGATAAAGAAGATGTGGCACATATATACAATGGAATATTACTCAGCCATAAAAAGAAACGAAATTGAGTTATTTGTAGTGAGGTGGATGGACCTAGAGTCTGTCATACAGAGTGAAGTAAATCAGAAAGAGAAAAACAAATAGCGTATGCTAACACATACATATGGAATCTAAAAAAAAAATGGTTGTGAAGAACCTAGGGGCAGGAATAAAGACACAGATGGAGAGAATTGACTCAAGGACATGGGGAAGAGGAAGGGGAAGCTGGGACGAAGTGAGAGAGTGGCATGGACACACATACACTACCAAATGTAAAATAGCTAGCTAGTGGGAAGCAGCCACATAGCACAGGGAGATCAGCTCGGTGCCTTGTTACCACCTAGAGGGCTGGAAGGGGGGGGGGGGGGGGGAGACGCAAAAGGGAGGAGATAGGGGGATATATGTATATGTATAGCTGATTCACTTTGTTATAAAGCAGAAACTAACACACCATTGTAAAGCAATTATACTCCAATAAAGATGTTTAAAAAAAGTAAGGTTTTTAGATTCCAGAATATAATTGTCACACTGCAATCTCTGCTGTTTTCTCCTGGAGTCTCCTGTTCCACCCTATGGAGCACACTCTAAGAGGACCACTGAGAAAGTGGAACACCTCCAGAGGAGGGTCTCGAAATTGACAAAGGGGCTGGAAACCATCCCATAACAGGAGTGGCTCTAGAAGGGACCAGAGACATGGGGCCTAAAAAAGAGAGGCATCCAGGGATATAGAGGCTTCCCACCTGCTTTCAAATCTCAAAAATGTTTTCCTATGGAAGGTATGCACTTATTCTGGGTTGCTCGGGTGACAGAATTAGGACTACTGCCACCCAGTGGTAGCAAGGAGGCAGATTTTCAGTAAACCTGTCAAAAAGGCTTTCTGATCTTGAGAAGGTCCGGCAGGAGGCTGAGCAGGCTGGTGAGACTGTGTTATTTTAAGCCAAGGCTGGATGAACAGATGCCCAGTGGCAGAATCACATTAACCTGGTCCCTTTCAGCTCTAAGAGATTACATCTTTCTCCTATTCTCCATGTCCTCCTCTGGACCAATGAGCCCTCTCCCTGCGGTCTACAGATTGGTAAGGACAGCTGGGCAGGAACTACTGGGGCTGCCCCCTCTTGCTTATTGTTGTCCAAGGCCTATGTGGGCAAAACCCACTGCTTATTTTATACTTTTATTTCGTTTTCCTATCCCCCTCTATTGGGCTATAAGTACCCTAAAAGCAGGGATCATGCATGTCCTGTTTCTGGCTGAATCTCAGCCCCTGGAATATCAGTAGCATATAGTAGGTGCTCACTAAATATTTAATGAAATGACCACTGCATCCCAAAATCCGTGCCATTTTCTGCAGTCTTGATTTTCTCAACAAAAGACATTTCAGATTTAAGAACCAGATCTCAAAATAATAGCAAGCAGTTGTATCTTAGTAGTAAGATTTAGGGCGATTTTGTTTCTGCTTCTCAATTTCCCCAATTTTTTGTTATGCAGCCATGTTACATTAATGATTACCTGGCCATAGTCATTGTAATAGCTAACATCTATTGAGTGCTTTCCATGTACCAGGCATTGTGATAAGCACTTTACTTGGATTAATTCATTTAATCCTCATAATAGTCCTTTTCAGTTGGCACTAGTATTATTATTATTATTATTGTTTCAGTTGGCACTAGTATTATTCACATTTTAAAGACCAGGAAACTGAGAAACAGGGAGGTGATATGCCTTGCCCAAGGTAACACAACTAATATCAGGCAGACTTCAAAGCCCATGTTATTAACCCCTGACATCAATATAAGATGAAACATGATGATGAAAATGACAACTAACATTTCTCTAGTAACTAATCATATATCAGGCCCTGCGCTAAATGTTCCAAACACATCACCTCCTTCAATGCTCAGAACAGCGCCATGAGGTGGGAACTATTATGATGACCTACTGTACAGTACTAGGCCCTCCGGTACTGTAATCAAACACGCCCACTGCCCCATTTGGACTCTGCTTTGATTTCATAAGAAGCACGCTTTGTTGCATTTTCTCTTCCAGCCAAGTGGAGAAGCGATCACCTGCTAGTCACTACTTGAACCCTCCACTCCGTGGAGATTAGGCCTCCGACACACATAATGTCAGCCCTTACCTGTGCTGTTGTCCCTTCCTAGAATGTCTTTCTTCTTCCCTCTGCCAACGCAATCCTACCGATTTCTTTTCCCAAATGCAGCTCAAATGCAACTCCCTCCAGGAATCCTTCAGTGATCAGCCTTTTCCACCACAATCTCTCTTATTACACAGTCTGTACATTTCATTCAGCCTGGTCATCTCTGGCTTTGCAGTGCTGACTCTCTTTCCACTGGCATATGTCCCTTTTTCTGAGTTAGACTAGAGCTCATGGAGGCAGCTAGGCCTTGAGTTCCTCGGTCTGTTAGCTGGCCCATAGTAGGTGCTCAATAAATATTTTGCTGATTTCGAAATGATACTATACCCTCACAGTTGTAAAATGTTCTCTTTTCAAATAGCTTTCATACATATTATCTCACTTTTGCCTCATAGCAGCCCAGAGAGGCAAGATCTTATTTTTCTCATTTTTACAGGTAAGTAAATTGAAGGCCAGGGAGGTTAAGTAAGTTGTCTCAGGTCACACATCTGAGAATTCAGCCCAGCCCTCTGGACTTGAAGCCCCAGATTCTTTACCCTAGACCACACCGATTCTACTGGAAGGTACCGCTGGCTGGGCGCAATGCTAATAACATTCCTATAAAGGCCTTGTCTTCATTCTATCACTGGAGCAAAAGCAATAAAGAGCGCCAAGAGGCAATGTCTACTGTTGAGATTGGGAAGGCAGGTAAATTCACACACTGTGGAGTGAGAAGTGCCTGGTATTTATCAGACTATGTTACATCCCCCGCGAGAAGGGCACTCGGGACTGAACGGAATGTTGTCCTCTACACAGGCCAGCGTGGCTCAACCCTCAGCAGAAGAGGGGCAGCCCAGCAGGCACAGGGTGAATGTGAGAGAGCACTAAGAAGCAAGAAAGCTGCTTCAAGATCCAGTTCTGCTACAATCTAGCTTAGTGATCCACAGCCCAAATCTGGGCCACGAACATATTTTCTTCAGCCCAAATAGTGTTTAAAAATATTTTCACCTGGTAAGCAACACAAAAACCAGAAGATTTTACATAAATATTCAGATGTCCAAGCTCTCTAGAAAAATCAGACGATCTAGCAACATTTAAAAAGTGGAAGACCTCACATAAAATTCAATTTCCAGTCTTTCAAGAAAAAAAGATCTGGACACATGGGGTTATTTTTTCATCTGTTTATTACTTACAATATAATATGTTATGTTTTGATAAGTACCACAGAGAAAATATAAAGGAGACAGGGAGTTCTGAAGTAGTAGGGGTAGGGGGATCCTGCAAGGCCTACGGTTTACAGAAGGTGATCTGAGAAAGCCTCACTGCCAAGGTAAGCTATTCCCAGGACCATACTGGCCTGGGAGTCCAGGAGTAGCTGCTCCCTTTAGGTGGGGCACATGGGAGAAAGGTTTAGGGGGTGCCAATACCCTCAACATACCAAGTGGGGAGTAAAAAGACACTGATGTTGGTCCCTGTGAATTGAAACAGAGTTTTAAGTCTATTATTTGATTTCACAAAAGTAACAAAAGAGTTTCAAATGGTCAAGTAAGTATCAAAGTCTGAAAGAAGGAGCGGAACAAACTGTGTTTACAAAGCGTTCACTAACCAATAGCAACTAAACACCCCAATTCACTCAGATGCATTTTCTGTCTAATGGGGGTCAATGCAATTAGCCTGATGCCTATAGCAATACCCCTACCTTGCCCTTACATCTCAGGCCAGGGCCATTACACAGTATTAGAACTCATTCTAATTAGAGAGCAACCAACTCTGTCAACCCAAGCATAGCATGGGAGAGACGGGGAGAGGAGAAATGGGTCCTGCTCCATTCTCTGGTTGGCCATTTCTTGTCTGGGCTGGGACTTGACAGATAATTTCTCTGGATACTAGTGTCTCCAAATGGAAGATAGTGTCCTCTAGTGTATTTCCAACATTTTGGACCATGATCTAAAGTAAGAAATATATTTGTCATTCATATAGCACACATTACGGAAATATATATTATATATGTGTGTGTGTATATATATGTATACAACAAACATGTCCTGAAGCAATCCTTACCCTTACTGTGTGCAGTGCACACTGTTATTTCCTAGTCCATTCCTTTTTTTTTTAATCCTGGTCACTACCCACTAAATTGATTTTATGAGTGGGTAATAATTGGCAGCTTGAAAAATACTACTCTAGACCAACGGAGTTTTTGTTAAATACATACTCTTGGGCTCCATTCCAAACCTACAGAAGCAGAACTTCTCCAGGGTGAGGCCCAGGAATCTATATTTTTTACCAAGGACTAGCCATGCACTGGCATTAAGGAATCACATTTCTCCTCAGGACACAGAAGCAAATAACATCAGTAACAGTCATTATTATCAAACACCTACTTCATGCCAGTGCTGCTGGCATAAGAGCTTTCCATTCATTGACTCACTTAAATCCTCCCAACAACCCCACTTTATAGATGAGAATACTGAGGCTCAGAGAGCCTTTGAAAGACACAGATAGGGAGGTTAAGAAAGTGGTGGGGCTCTGATTCATGTGGGCTCTGTTCCCACTCTTACTGACCCCTCCCACCCTCTCCCTTCTGTAGTTCCAGAGACCTTGGATCTGTCCTAGGTGTTCTATACCAAGATGGTCCAACCATCAGAGGCAAGGAGCAGACATAAAACAACAACAAAAATAGGTTGCACTTATATTGAGTTTTTACTGTTTCCCAAACATATGTGTGTTTATTTTCTCCACAGTTAAGCCTTTCAGATATCCTGTGAGGCAGAAGAGGCAGTTAAAAAAAAAAACAGAGACCCAAAGACGGGAAGTGACTTACCCAAGGTCTCACAGCAAGTTCAGAGCTAAGCTGTCCACTCTGACTTCCCCAGGTAGGGTCTACGACTGCACCTGGGCTGGCTTTCTCCAGAGTTCCCAGCTCCACTTCGTTTCAAGTCTGTCTCCCTTTAAGGCAGAAGAGGAAGAAGAGCTTGTACTTTCTGCCTCCCTCCCTACAGGATTTACCATCAACTTCTGAAATGAGCACACTCTGTATACACACTGCCTGAGGGACGGTTGCCCTGAACCTCCTCCACAGGGCTGTACTTAGGGCTGGCTGCATTTCTATTTTTGCTGTGCAATTTGAAAAAAAAAAAAAAAAAAGCTCTGCACTGTGCTTCAAAGAAAAAAGAAAAATAATGGATTCCATGATGAAAAGCAAAGGCACCATCCCTCCCACAGAGGTTAAATGCCACCAGCCACTAGCAAAGCAGTGTTTGGAAGTCTCTGCCGAGCAAAATGCTGTGAGCCCACGGAACACCTAGGTGGTGGATTGGACCAATCTTTGTGATGGCAGAAAGAGGTTGGAGGGATGAATGACCCCCATTTAGCTTCCTTGGCTGAGGTCCTCCCTCTGTATAGAACATCCCCTCTGTTTCTGCCACAGAGAGGGGTGTTGTTTGCAATGTGTATATATTTATGTGACAAATGACTAGCTATTTATCAAACACTAACATTTTTCTTCACCCCTTCCCCTTCACAATGCAGTTTGCTCTGTCTCTCCCCTTAACAGCTTCCAAGGATCATCTACCCCCCACCCCGCCACACATGCTTAGTGAAAATAAAAGCAAGCCATCCTTCTCGGCCTCAGTCTCCCCATCTATAAAGTCAATGAGTTGAACCAAATGGCTTGTTAGGTCCTTTCTCTAGTTCTAGTATTCTGATAAAATATGTGGGGAACCCTCTCCCGTATAGCCCACAAATTTGCGATACAGGCTATGAGCAGGGAGGGGCAAACTGATGTCAAATTGTGTTTTAAACAGTTGTCTTTTGTTAAAGAGGGTCCAAAAACGTGGGATAAAGAAAAAAGAAACATTTCTGTTATGCCCATGAGCAGGCTAACATCCTTAATGATGAGGATCACTCCGCTTTTTCTGTCCCTTGCTTTATTTTTTTTTATTCTCTTTATACGTGGTCAGGCTGAAAAGCCTACCATGTCAGTTGCCTCTTTCCCACGTGTCAATTTCTCATCTCATGTGAAGGTGCTGGGTGCAATCTAGCCCTGTAATAGCTGAGGTTTCAGCCGTGGAGAGCTTCAAACTAACGCCATTATCACCTCAGTGGAAGCGCTCCACTTGATGTCAGAAAAATTGGAAGAGGTGTTAAATTTGCTTTGTGACTGCAACTCCCTTTTAGTTGGGTGAGGCTGGCTTAGGATTTGATGGTTTTATAGATTTCAATATCAAGAAAGGAGAAAAGATCTCAGCTTTTTAATTTATATTGTCAATCACCGAAGTGGCTCCTTGCCCACGGGGACACTAACTAGATCTGCACTTGAGGCTGCTTTGCCAACACGGCACGTGACCCTCTCCCACCTGCTTCCCGGGGCTGGGTTCAAGACGGTGAGACTGCACCGGGGAAACACTCCCAGGGCATTTCAAGAAAGAAACCAGAGGAAATTAGAGGATTCTCACCCTTCCACAGTACAGCAGAGAAACGCCATTCAAACTGCCTGCATTTGAATCAAGTGACTGAATCTCCTGGGTCTGCTCATCGCCAAATGGGAATAATACTAATAATACCTCAGAAGGTTACTGCTGAGAGTAAATGAGTAAAGTGCCTAAAGCAATGCCCCACCACGTGCTAATGCCTCAATAACTGCCGGTTATGCTGACTATTATTATTCCTTCTGGCCAAACCGGTCTTTCAGCTTTCTGATGCTTAAACAGCTTGCATTTTCCGGCCATCTCATTTCACCAGAGGATCTGAAAGTGCACTAGTGATGGGGCTGAGTTGAGGTTCATCATAGAGCCATTCGGGTGGGTCGAAGTTGGCCCATTTTCCTGTTCCTATCCTGTTATTTATTCACTCAGCAAATATTTATTGATCACCTATTACATGACAAGCTCTGTACTAGGTGATGACATAATACTGAATAAGATAAAGTCCTTGCTTCATAGGGTTAGCACTCTAGAAGGGGGCAGGGGGGGCATGGTACAGGGATGAACTTGCATGATCCGGGGTCCTAAAGCCAGGATGCCTGGGGTTGGGGGTAGGGCACGGGAGAGGGTGGTATGAGATGAGGCTGCAGACGAAGGCAGGGGCCCAGATCATTAGAGCCTTACAGGCCAGGTAAGGAGTTTTGTCTTCATCCTAAGAACATTGGGAAATAAATGGAAGGGTTTTTAAATTTTTATTTATTTTATTTTATTTATTTTTGGCTGCGTTGGGTCTTCGTTGCTATGCGTGGGTTTTCTCTAGTTGCGGTGCGCAGGCTTCTCATTGCGGTGGCTTCTCTTGTTGCGGAGCACGGGCTCTAGGCGTGCGGGCTTCAGTAGTTGTGGCACGTGGGCTCAGTAGTTGTGGCTCGCAGGCTCTAGAGCGCAGGCTCAGTAGTTGTGGCGCACGGGCTTAGTTGCTCCGCGGCATGTGGGATCTTCCCGGACCAGGGTTTGAACCCGTGTCCCCTGTAGTGGCAGGCGGATTCTTAACTACTCTGCCACCAGGGAAGCCCTAAATGGAAGGTTTTAAGCAAAGGATCAATGTACTCAAATGTTTGTTTCAGTTCTTGCTGACGGCTGTACGGCTTTGAGATCATTGGGGGGCAGGGCTGCCACTCTCTGATACAGTGTCTTTGTGTGGATTACAAAAAAGACACCCCTTCTTCAAGTTAAAAGCACAAAAATTAGGCTACAACCTAAACCACTATAAGTTCTGCCCAAGGGAGTTTACCAGAGTCCCGGCAGGCAGCAGCCTTGGCTGTGTGCACCCACATTCTTCTTACTTATGCATTTCTTGTCCCTAGAAAAATGTACCATCAACAGCACTTTGCACCCCACTGTTCCACCGCCTCCCCCCCGCAAGATGAGGCAACTGTGGGTGGGAGGGATGGGGCTTTAGAATGTGAGAGCAATGGGTGGTGAGTGAGAGAAGTGAACTCAGGGGACACCCAGGGCTTGGGCAGGACAGAGCCCACTTGTGCCACCAAATGTGTGTGTGCGTGTGCGTGCGCACGTGCGTGCACGCATGTGTGCTCTCCGGAGTCTGTACAAGACCATGTGTACTGGTATAGGTTTATGTAGGAACAGGCTCTCTTCCTCTGCTCTCAGACTTAAAGCCAAGAAGCCCAGAATGTCTGCACCCATCTGTACCCTCTTATGTAAGTTAGTAAGCATCTATGATAAAAATGGCACATCCAGAGCTATGGTGCCCTTGTGCAGTACACAACCTGAACATCCATGCACGAAAGCACTTTGCCCTGAGTTGAAGAAAGTAGACCAGTTGGGGGGCTGCAGGAGTGGACCAGGAGAGAGATGATGGTGGCCCACACTAGGTAAGAGCTGAGGAGGTAGTGAGAGGTGGGCAAATTCAGGATGTATTTTGAAGGCAGGTCAGCAGATTAGCTGATGGCTAGTACTTGATGGAAGAGGCAACGAGGAATTCAGGATAATGACTAGGAGTCTGACTTAAGCAACTGGGTAACTATAGTGCCATTTACTATATGGGACTGACAAGAAGAGGAACATCGTAGGAGAATAATCACAAGTCCTGCTTTGGGCAGTTTGCATTGACTCCGGCTGCCCACCTAAGAAGCTGATCTATCAGCTTCTGTACCTTAAGCTCCTTCCCACTGACATTGGTAATCCCTGCTCCTTATCTATGGCTTAGCATGTTTCTTTTTGTGCCTCCTTTGGCCTGAGATGAAATAATGATTTCAGTTTGTTGCTACCAGTTTCTCAAGATTCCTCATTTATTGACAGGCTCCTGGTCCCTCTCAATCAATATATCTCTCTCTCTCCCTCTCTCGTGCATGCACGCACGCGCGCGCACACACACACACACACACACACACACACACACACACCTACCATTTCCCAATGTCCCTTTTTCTGAGATTGCTCTTTGTCAAAACCCAAAAACCTTCCGCTTTGGGGAGTACACCTTCATTCAAGGACAGGGATTCTCCATCTGCCGCTGCCAAGAAGCCACCCAGAGCTCCACCACTTCACCCAAACCCTCTCCCCAGGACAGGAAAAAGGTACTTGGAAGATGGAGCAGAGTCAAGTGAGCTGAGAAATGAGCCAAGCACTGAGAAATTCAAGAAAGTAATGCTGACTGGGGGCGTGGGGGGAGGCATTAATCAGGAAATCTTAAGGTCACTGCAATCTCTTTGATTGCATTAACATCTAGTAGAAGACTACAGATCGATTAGTGCTACGGCAGAGGGGAGCGGGAATTAAGCTGGAAGTGTACTGCCCAGAGCTGCATCTTCCATAGAGAGAATTAATGCCAGCAGATGAAGCCAGATCTCCTCATTCCTGGGCCACGCACATTCCCTTAGAACCCACTTCCTCCCTAGACACATATCAGGCCATCTAGGCACCAAATACCTTTCATTAAATTGCCCCCTTGTACACTGTGCCCATCCTTTACCCTAGATCATGCTACCTCTTCCCTCCAAATATCCCTTTCCCGGGATGGCCTAGGGAAGGCTTCTGAAGAATGAATCACACATGGTGATCCAAGTAAGTCTTTGGGGTCTGCCCTTGTTCCAGCCGCTCTGACTCTTACTTCCTAGAGGCCCTTGCACCTTGCTCTTAATTTGCCAGAAGAGGAAAGGAGTCCACCTTTTTCAGTGATAGGTCGTGGACCTGTCTCCCATGAGCAGAAGACGCCATGCTGTGGTAGCTTTGCCTCATTTCAGCCAGCAAACCGTAGCGACCTGAACTGCATGGGCCTTTTAGGAGAAGCCTACTTAATGTGCACAAGCACGAGAAAGGAAATATCAATCGATAACAATTGTTGCTTTTCTTTTCTTTTTTTTTGGCTGCGCTGTGCAGCATGCGGGATCTTAGATCCCCATGTGCCAAGCACTAGGCTAAGAGCTCTATATAGGTTAGCTCATGTAACCCTCAAAGGAAGGCGTGTATGGTGAGTATCACCATTTCATAGCTGGAAAAAAAAAATGAGGCTCAGAGACATGAAGGAACTTGTTTGAGGGCCCACAGCTAGAAGTGAGCAAAGCCAGGATTTTAAACCCACACCTGTCTGATGTCAGAGCAAGTACTCATAGCCCGTTGAGTGTGCTGTGCTGGACCCAGAAACATCCCTCTATTGTCAGCCTGTCTTCCCTTCACAACAGATGTATCCAAAACCATTGTGATGACTCCCACATCTCTGGCTCCAGCCTTGACCTCTCTATTCACCGTCAATCTTTTTGTTTCTTTGTTTTTGTTTTGTTTTGATTTGGGGCCACACCTAACGGCATGCGGCATGCAGGATCTTAGTTCCCTGACCAGGGATCGAACTCACACCCCCTGCAGTGAAAGCATGGAATCTCAACTACTGGACCACCAGGGAATTCCCTCAGCGTCAATCTTAACCAACTCCTTTCTACTGGATGGTTTCTTTCCACACATGTCCCCTAGTCACTCAAACTTAAGACGCCTAAAACTCATTTTTTCTCCCAACCAGCTCTCCACCTCGATTTGCCTCTTTCTGTCAGTTTATCCCAATTCCCAGGCTCCTAACTTCAGGACGATCCCCAACTCTTCTCTCTCTGACCACATCTGATCAGGCACCAAATTTTGGTGATTTCCCCTCCATCATGTCTCTTGAGTCTACACTTTCTTCCATTTCAAATGCTTCTTACACACCTTTTGACTCAACTAAACACACACACACACACAAAGTTATAATCTCACAGTTCCCATGCATGGGTCCAGTCCTGCTCAGGGTACCTCTGGGCTGAAAAGGTATCAGCCAGGGTTGTGATTCTCATCTGAAGTTCCATTAATATAAAGTGTAAAAGTGTACTATAAAGAATTTCCATATACTCTTCACTCAGATTCCTCAAATGTTAACGTTTTCCTACATGTGCTTCGTCCTTTTCTCTCTTTTTTGTACATATTTATATTTACATACACTATTATTTTTTTCTGAACCATTTGAGAGTAAGTTGCAGACATCATGCCCCTTTATCTGTAAATAATTCAGTGTATATTTCCTAAAAAAAAACCGAGGTTATTCTCTTATATAGCCACCGTATAATGATTAAAATAAGGAAATTAATATTTATATAATACTATCATCTAATCAAAAAACTTCTTTCAAATTTCATCAATTATCCCAGTAACATCCTTTAGACCAAAAACAAATTTTTTTATCTGATATAGGACTCAAACATGGATCAATCCTTGAATTTAGTTATCATGTCTCTCTAGTACCAATTAACCGGAAACAGTTCCTTGGTCTTTCATGACCATGACATATGTGAAGAATACACTGGACTCTGATATTTTATACATTTTATCTCACAGTAGACAGAAAAGCAGAATTCCATAACTTCCCAACTATGGAATCATAGAATATGGAAGGAAACTTAAAATGAACTACTTATTCATCTAGGTCCCAAGCTGCTTCCATGCACTCCTCACATGGCCATATCATTTACCCAACATTTTTCTTTAAATTAGTTCACTTTTTAAACTTAATTTCTGTGGTAGACAAAGTTCTAAATACGATCCCCAATGACCCTTGCTCTTGTAAAATCCCCTCCCCTGAATATGGGTGGAGCTATCAATTTGACGAGAAATAATTCCAATGATTATATTACATTATATGGTAGAATGGAGATTACCTGAATGGGTCTAATCTAATCACATAAACCTTTTAATAGCAGAGAGTTTTCTCTGGTGAGTAAGCAGAAGAAGAAGTCAGAGAGATTTGAAGCATGAGAAGGATTTGACGTGACAGGTTGCCAGGTCACTGGCTTTGAAGATGGAGGGGGCCATGTAAGAAGGAATGTGGGTAGCCTCCAGGAGCAGAAAGGACACCTGGCTGACAACCAGCAAGGAAATGGGGACTTCAAACATATATCCCCAAGGGACTGAATGCTGCCAGAAACCTGAATGAGCCTGGAAGGAGATTCATCCACAGAACCTCTAGATAAGAGCCCAGTCCAGCTTACATGTTGAATGGCAAACCCTGTCAAGTCTACCAGGACTTCTAACCTACAGAACAGAACAAAAATGAAAATACAACAGGCTACGTTGAAAATCCAAAGTGTCAACAGGCTACACAAGAAAAACGATATGACCATGTCAATTGATGCAGGAGAGCATTTGACAAAATCCAACACCCATTCATGATTTAAAAAAAAAAAAACTCTCAGAAAACTAGGAATAGAGGGGAGCTTCCTTGACTTGATAAAGAACATCTACAAAAACAAAAAATAAACAAGGGAGACCCCCACAGCCAGCAAATTGAACCAAGCAATATCTAAAAGGATTACATACCGTGACCAACTGGGAGTTTTTCCAGGAGTGCAGAGTAGGCTTACCATCCAAAAACCAATTAATGTAATTCAGTTGAATTACACTTCAATAGAATAAAGGACAAGAACCACATGTTTATCTTAATAGATACAGAAAAATGCACTTAACAAAATTTAACACCCCTTCATCATAAAGCACTCAACAAACTATGAATGGAAAGGAACTTCCTCAACCTAGTAAAGAGCATCTATGAAAAACCCACAGCTAATGGTGAAAGAGTAAAAGCTTTCCCCCTAAGATTATGAACAAATCAAGGATGTCTGCCCATGCCATTTCCATTCAACATTGTACTGGAGGTTCTAGTCAGGACAATTAGGCAAGAAAATGAAATAAAAGGCCTTCTGAATGGAAAGGAAGAAATAAAATGATAATCACAGATGACATGATCTATATCTAGAAAATCCTAAAGAATCCACTAAAAACCAATTAAAACTAGTAAGTTCAGCAAGGTTGCAAGATACAAAATCAATATACAAAATATAAATTTCATTTCCACACAGGAGCAATAGGTAAACCAAAAATAAAATTAATAAATCAGTTCCATTTACAATAGCACCAAAAATAATAAAATACTTAGGAATGAATTTAACAAAATAAGTACAAAACTTATAATCTGTACCATACAAAACATGGTTGAAAGAAATTAAAGAAGACCTAAATAAATGGGATCTAACCCTAAATAAATGGAAAGACATCCCAAGTTCATGGATTGGAAGATATACATATATATACACACACACACATATATACATACACATATACTTATAGAACAATGGAATAGAGTTGAGAGTCGAAAAACAAACCCTCACATTTATGACCAATTGATTTTCGACATGCATGCCATGAAATTTCAATGGGGAAAGAAGTCTTCTCAACAAATGGTACTGGGACAACTGTATATCCACATGCAAAAGAATGAAGTTGAACTCCTACTTCGTGCCATATAAAAAATTAACTCAAATGGATCAAAGATGTAAATGTAAGAGCTAAAACTATAAAACTCTTAGAAAAAACATAGATAGATAGATCGATCTTAGCAACCTTGGATCAGGCAATGGTTTCTTAGATATAACACTAAAAGCCCAGGCAACAAAAGAAAAAATATATAAAATGGAAATCATTAAAATTAAAAAAATTGTACTTTAAAGGACACCATCAAGATAGTGAAAAGGCAATCCACAGAATGGGAGAAAATATTTGCAAATCATATATCTCATAAGAGACTTCTATCTAGACTATTTAAAGAACTGTTAGTAATAAAAGGACAACCATGACAGTCAAGAAGTGGAAACAACACAAATGTCCATCAACTGATGAATGAATAAACAAAATGTGCTATGTGCAACAACGGCATATTATTTAGCAATAAAAATAAATGAAGTACTGATACATGCTACGACACGGATGAACCTTGAAGAAATTATGCTAAGTGACAGAAGCCAGTCTCAAAGATCACATATTGTACGATTCCATTTATATGAAATGTGTAAAATAGGCAAATCTATAGAGATAGAATGTAGACTGGTGGTTGCCTTGGCTGGAAGAGATGAGGGATTGGTTGGTGATAGCTAGGGGGTATATGATTTCTTTTGGGGATAATGAAAATGTTCTAAAATTGATTGTGGCAATAGATGCAAAGTTCCGTGAATGTATAAAAAGCCATTGAATTGTAAACTTTAAATGGGTGAATTGTACGGCATGTGGATTATATCTCAGTAAAGCTGATAAAAATATACAGCCACAGCTAACATCATACATGATGATGAAAGACTGAATGCTTTTGCCTTCAGATTGGGAACAAGGCAAGGATTTCTATTCTCATCACTGGGATTCAACATAGTACTTCCCAGTGCAATAAGGCAAGAAAGGAAATAAAATGCTCACAGATCACAAGGGAAGAAAGAAAACTGTCTCCATTTGCAAATGCCATGATTATCTACATAGAAAACATAAAAAAATCTATAAAAAATGCTCCTTCATCTAATAATGGAGTTTAGTAAGGTCGCAGTATACAATGTCATCATACAAAAATCAACTGTGTTTCTATATGCTAATAATGAACATGTGAAAGCTGAAATTAAAAATACAATACCGGGCTTCCCTGGTGGGCGCAGTGGTTGAGAGTCCGCCTGCCGATGCAGGGGACGCGGGTTCGTTCCCTGGTCCGGGAAGATCCCACATGCCGCGGAGCGGCTGGGCCCGTGAGCCATGGCCGCTGAGCCTGCGCGTCCGGAGCCTGTGCTCCACAACGGGAGAGGCCGCGACAGTGAGAGGCCCGCTTACCGCAAAGAAAAATAAATAAATAAAATAAAATAAAATAAATAAAATAAAATAAAAATACAATGCCATTTACAATCACTCAAAAAAAATTAAGTACTTAGATTTAAATCTAACAAAACCTGTACTTGTATGGACTCGTAAGCTGAAAACTAAAAAAAACAATGATGAAAGAAATCCAAGATCTAAATAAATGGATACATGTACTGTGTTCATAGACTGGGAAACTCCATACAGTGAAAGTGTCAATTCTCTCAAAATTGATATACACGTTTAATGCAATTCTTATCAAAATCCCATCAAGATTTTGGTGGATTTAGGCAATAGTATATTCTACAACATATTTGAAAAGACAAATGACTTAGAATAGGTAAACAATTTTGAAAAAGAAGAATAAAGTGAGAGTAATTGCTTTACCCAATATTAAGGCTTACTATGTAACTTCAGTAATCAAAGAGAGCATCGTTATTGGCAGAAGGATAGACACAGAGATCAATGGAACAGAATAGAAAACCCAGAAATAGACCCACACAAATATGCCCAGCTGATTTTTGACAAAGATGCAAAAACAATTCAATGGAAGAAAGATAGCCTTGTCAACAAATGATAATGGAGTAATTTGACATCCATAGGCCAAAAAAGGAAATGAACCTTGACCTAAACCTCACATCTTATACAAAAATTGACTCAAAATAGGTCATAGACTCTATAGTTTTACAACTATACACAGTTTATAGAAGACTTCTGAAAGAAAACATAGGAGAAAATCTTAGGGACCCAGGGCTTGTTGAGGAGTTCTTAGGCATGACACCAGAAGCACAATCCATAAAAGAAAATCAATAAATTGGACCTCATAAAAATTAAAACACTGCTCCGTGAGAGACTCTGTTAAAAGAGTGAAAAGACAAGTCAAATACTGAGAGAAAATATTTTCAAACCATGTATCTGACAAAAGCCCAGTATCGAGAATATATAAAGAACTCTCAATACTCAACAGTAAAAAACACAAAATTCAATTAGACAATGGGCACAAGACATGACAAGACATTTAACTGAGGAGGATATTTTGATAGCAAATAAGCACATGAAAAGTTGTTCAACATCATTAGCCACTGGGAAAATGCAAATTTAAAAGATACCACTACACACCTGTGAGACTGGCAAAACTAAAAATTTAGTGGCAACATCAAATGTTGGCAGGGATACAGAGAAACCGGATCACTCATATATTATTCATGTTGGCAGATTCTTATAAAGCTAAACCTGCACTTACCTTATGACCTAGCAACCACGCTCCTAGGTATTTATCCTAGAGATGAAAACTTCTGTCTACACAAAAACCTGTACACAATTGTTCATACCAGCTCTGCTTATAATAGCCAAAAACTGGAAACAGCAAAAGTGTCCTTCAAAAAGGTGAGTGATGAAACAAACTCTGATGTATCCATTTCATGAAATACTACTCTGCATGAAAAAGGAATGAATTATTAATATATGCAACAACTTGGATGGGTCTCTGGGGCATTATGCTGAGTAAAAAAGTCAATCTCAAAAGGTTATATATTGTATTATTCCATTTATATAACATATCGAAATGACAAAACTACAGAGATGGAGAATAGATTAGTAGTTGCTAGGGGTTAGCAATGGCTGGAGGAGGAAAGTGGGTATAACTAGTTAGAGGTAGCAGGAGGGAGATCTTTGCTGTAATGGAGTGACTTTGTATCTTAATTGTGGTGCTGGATACATAAAACCACACAAGAGATAAACTGACATAGAACTATACACACACATTGTGTCACAGTCTATTTCCTAGCTTAATATTGTACGGTGGTTATGTATGTTACCCTTGTGGGAAACTGGGTGAAAGGTACACAGGACCCCTCTGTAACATCTTTATAACTTCCTGTGAATCTATAATTATTTAAAAATTAAAAGTCTAAAAAACTATGGCCTGTGCCATATGCATTGTTTTTCAATATAGTGATTTTTTCTTTTTCTTTCTTTTTTTTTTTTTAACTTGGCCGTGCCACATGGCTTGTGGGCTCTTAGTTCCCCAACCAGGGATCAAACCTGGGGCCACGGCACTGAAAGCACCAAATTCTAACCACTGGACCGCCAGGGAATTCCCTAGGCTTTTTTTTTTTTTTTAAGTTGCTGGGGGCGGGGACTCCCCTGGTGGTCCAGTGGTTGACTCTGCACTTCCAGTGCAGGGCGCGTGGGTTCGATCCCTGGTCAGGGAACTAAGATCCCACACGTTGTGCAGCACGGCCAAAAGAAAAAAAAAATTGTGGAGAGATATTTGTATAAATATCTAGATTTCTATTTTCTCTTGAAAAGTCCTAAGACATAGAAACCCTGGCCATGCTTTCTACTGCTCTTTTATGTGGGAATTACTCTCTCCAGCCATCACCCAGGTCCTGGTAGTTGTTTATGCTACGGCCTGGACCCCAAAGGCATTTGAGCTTGTGGCCTCTGGTTATGCCTTTGTCCCCAACCCTCTGCCTGCCTCAACTTTCACCCATCTCTAACACAGCCGTGCCCCAAACAGGAACCCTGCATGAGAAGCCTCCAGTTTAGGAAAGATACCTCTAGGCCTCACCTTTCTGTTATCAGCTCTGACACACCCCCTCCCTCGCTCATTAATCCCGAGTCTGTTGGCTTTGGCACCTGCCCTGTTCCAGTTCTTGCCCCTTACGGCAAGCCTTTAGGATGTTAACTGTACCGCTGGTTTCCTGAACCACAGTCAGGGATACAGGGTGTCCTAAGTAGGCACATCACAGGTCAGGACTCTCCTTCCCTACCTACCTGTCTGGGCAGGAAGATTAGATACTCTTGCAAGTGAGAGCTGAGCATATGCCTGAAAGCTCTCTGAGTCCCTGTTGAGTAGTCTAGCATTCCCTTGCACACAAGGAGCACTCTTTAGCAGCACATACAGGGCACAATCATTGCTCTCGAGGACAGGGTATTCTTGGGGGCAGAATCCAGCCCTGACACAGACTATACAGACATATCCTGTCCCACTTTTTTCTCTTCCTTAGAAGTTGTTTTATTCACAAAAGTCATTCATACTCATTTGGAATTCTGGTGACATTATAGAAAAAAATTAAAGGAGAAAAATAATCTGCAACCTCACTACCTACAGATAATTACTATTAACATTTTGATGAATTTCCTTCCAGTCTTTTTTCTATATTTGTTTACTGACACACACACACCCCAAAAGGGTGTCACACTCAATATATTTTGTAGCCTGCTCTTCTCACTTATCATATATTATGAGCATGTTTCCTAGTCAATAAAAATTCTTATAAGACATTTAGATTTGAATGTTACTGTTGGTCCTATATTTTCCTTCTCATTTTTCTAAAGAGGGAGTCTCTCTCTCTCTCCTGTTCCCCTCTCTCCCTCTCCCCTTCCCCCTCTTTCTCTCTCTCCCTTCTCCCTTCCCTTCCCCCTTCCTTCTCTCTTTCTCTTTCTTTGAATACTAAATGAATCAAATTTATAGGGATAAAGGTTTGGGGTAGGGGGGGAGCAGTGGGCCTAAGGAAGGTGTAGATTGAAGAGGAGGAGGTTTGGTGGGTAGACATTTAAAGCTGCTCTGGGCATCAAAACTGGTCTGCTAAACCAAGTGGCAAGATGAATTGTCCCACCCCTCCTTCTGTGTCAGTGAATGGAGCTGGAGCCCTGGGGCCAACAAAAACCACCATTCTTTCTATTATGGAGACTCCAGCCGTGGAAGCCCATTTTTCATATTAGAAAAATATATTCCTTTTCTAGGTGATACATATTTAGCCATTCATTGAAACACTGAGACTACATCAGATGAATGAATTATAATCACCCTATTTACCAAAGATTTACATGTACCGGGCACTGTGCTCATCACTCTACATGAGTCTGTGCGGTAAAGGAAAGCATAGTGCTTAAGAGGTGGCCTCTGGAGCAGGCTGCCTGAGTTCGATTCTCAGCTCTGCCGCCTACTAGTTGTGTGACCTTGGGCAAGTTAAGCTTTTTGATCCTCAGGTTCCACATCTATAAAATGGGGATAATAAGAGTACCTATCTCATAGGGTTATGGTGATGAGTTACTCAGTTACAGCATGAGAAGTGCTTGAAGAGTGCCTGGTCCATAGCAAGTGCTTCTCAGTGTTAGCTAACATTGCTATTGGTAATAAATCTTCATAGTAGCTCCATGACGGGGGTACAGTTGTTACCCTTTTATGAGAGGTGATGAAACTTGGGGCTTGGAGAAACCAAATGATTGCCTAAGCTCGTGCAGCTAGTAAGGAGTCAAGAGCCGGGTCCAAGCTGCCTCCCTCTGGAACTGGGCTTCTTAACCACAGCGCTATAGGTCTCCTGTCTTTCTGTGAATGGCAGCTGATTTTCTTGTTCCCAAGCCTGTTGCTGAGGCTAAAGAGGAGGAAGGGGACAATGATAGCCAGCTGGCCTCCCCACGCCCTTGGCCACTTCAGCAGATCTCAGGCCGGGGGGGTCAAAGCAGCAACCCCCAATCAGAAAAGGGGTGCTTGGGGGTAGTTCAATAGGTTTGGATCTCCTGCTTGGGGACTGTGGGCTTAAGCTCCCAGCCCTGTGATTCTCAGACGCTTTGACCTGTCCCAGAAAAAATGCTACCTGGATTTTCTATTTTCCTCTGTCCCGTTTCCACTTCAATCTCACCTCCTGGAGGCCCACAGGGCCTTCCGGGCAGTCAGCCTCACACTGGCCAGAAGAGACAGCTGTCTCGACGCTGGCCCCTTTGTTCGAGAGAAGCTGGTACATCAGCAGTAATCCCCGATTCACAGCGATAATCAGCTCCCTGTCTGGACGGTCAGGGCTGCACAAAATAACAAGTGGGGCCGCACCTGTTCTGGGGGTCTGGCACTCGGAAAGCAAGCTGCTATGAATGGCCCAAACCCCCAGCCGTGTAGCAGCTGCAGCCTGGAATCAGAGCTTTGTTAGCATAAGAATGGAGCCGGCCACGCCAGCCAGCCTGCTAACCAGCCAGCCAGCCAGCCTGCTAACCAGCCAGCCTTCTAACCAGCAAGCCTGCTAACCAGCCAGCCAGCCAGCCTGCTAACCAGCCAGCCTTCTAACCAGCAAGCCTGCTAACCAGCCAGCCAGCCAGCCAGCCTGCTAACCAGCCAGCCAGCCTGCTAACCA
>NW_021703779.1:93288094-93293150 GCF_005190385.1 Monodon monoceros | reverse complement strand
TGCTAACCAGCCAGCCAGCCTGCTAACCAGCCAGCCTGCTAACCAGCCAGCCAGCCAGCTTCCTTTTCTCCCTCCTCCCCAGCTCGCCTCGAACACCAAATGGGTCACCCTCATGGTGAGCAGACCAGCTTTGTGATTCTTTTCTCAAGTGTGCTGATCAAGTTTTCATTTGTGGGAGAAAGAGCACTCTTCCTTGCTTCAGACCTGGCCCGGGTAGATGAAGAGTCTGTTGATCTGCTCACTATTCATTGGGGTCTCGATCCAGGGCAGGGGTTACTCCAGTACGCACACCAGGAGGAACGCTGCACAGAGTATAATGCAAATGGTGCCCCCTGGAGTTGTGCAGGGCCCGGCCTGTGTGGCCCTGCTCCAGGGGCAAATGGAGATCACGAGATTCCTCTAGAAAGGCCTCTAGCCCCTCGATACTCAATGTGGTCCATGGACCCGCTACATCAACGGCATCTGGGAGCCTGTTGGAAATGCAGAAGCTCAGGCTCTACCCTGAATCAGCAATCTGGTTTTAGCGAGATCTGGTGATTCAGCTGCACGTTAACGTTTGAGAAGTATGGAGCTAGAAAACAAGTTTCCACTTTTCACATACTTGAGAGTGTTTGAGTTTCAAATCAGAAAAATCATGGTTCCAGTCTTAGCTCCATCAATTACTAGGTGTGTGACCTCAACCAAGTCACTTAACTTCCCTGAGCCTCAGTTTCCTCATCTGTAAAAGGGCAACAATGATAATAATGATAGGGTTACTGTGAGGATGAATAACAAAAATGTTTATGAAAGTCATTAGCATACTGCTGGCATATGATCAGGTCTCAATAAATAATAGCTCTCATTATTATTTTGCTCCCCAGAAAATAGCACTATTCTGCCAACTGCAGATGTCAGATGCTGACTCGATCGGCTGCCTGTTAATCAGGAAGGCCCCTTTATTTCTTCTGCTGTTAACGGGAACTTAAAGCACTCGGTTTAATTACGAACACCCCACATCTATACAGCACTTTGATCTTTTCAAAGCATCTTTCACACTCATTGTCTCCTAGCATTGAAGACTCAGGGCATCAGAGCTGAACGGGAGCCGAGAGATCATCTCATCCAACATCCTCCTTGTTCAGACGACAACTGTTCAGTAACTTGCCCAAGGTCATACAGCACACCGGGTGGCATAATAGCATTAAAACCTGATTGCCAGTTCCGTGCTTTCGCTATCAAGCAGTTTTAACAAGAAGGTTGGCTTAGGGAGAAATGACACTAGAGGCTCAGGTCAAGCCAGGGTGTGGCCACAAATGACTCACCCAGGAACGTCCCCTGAACTAGACAAATTAAGACTATTTTACAGCATGGGACTGGGAACCACCAGATTTGTCAATGCCAAGATTCCCTTTTTATAAGTTAGAATGGGCATGTTGCCCTTTCCCAAAGGCAGATGAAAAGCCTCCAGCCTGAACTCAATCCCAGTTTGGAAGAGCGAATCAGGCCCACTGTCCATGACCTGCTCTGAGAACTAAGCTCATGGGGAATCAGTTCCCACTGAGGTCACAGTGTGGGGCTGGACAGGGTGTCTTAAGGTTCTCCCAGTTCTGAGAAAGGGAACAGAATTTTATTTCACAAAGTAAACAGGTAACAATCTTTGATTCAGTGGACTCTTCTGCAGCTTTTAAAAAGACTCTTTAAAAGGGACTGAGAAAGTATTTGAAGATATTATACTTGAAAACTTCCATAATATGGGAAAGGAAATAGTCAAGTCCAGGAAGCACAGAGAGTCCCATACAGGATAAATCCAAGGAGAAACACGCCAAGACACATATTAATCAAACTATCAAAAATTAAATACAAAGAACAAATATTAAAAGCATTAAGGGAAAAACAACAAAAAACATACAAGGGAATCCCCATAAGGTTAACAGGTGATCTTTCAGCAGAAACTCTGCAAGCCAGAAGGGAGTGGCAGGACATATTTAAAGTGATGAAGGGGAAAAACCTAGAACCAACATTACTCTACCCAGCAAGGATCTCATTCAGTGAGATGACGGAGAAATTAAATTTGAAATTTAATTTCAAAGCTCCGTCAGATTTGACAGAGAAATTAAAACCTTTACAGACAAGCAAAAGCTAAGAGAATTCAGCACGACCAAACCAGCTTTACAACAAATGCTAAAGGAACTTCTCTAGGCAGGAAACACAAGAGAAGGAAAAGACCTACAATAACAAACCCAAAACAATTAAGAAAATGGTAATAGGAACATACATATTGATAATTACCTTAAATGTAAATGGATTAAATGCTCCAACCAAAAGACATAGACCGGCTGAATGGATACAAAAACACGACCCGTATATATGCTGTCTACAAGAGACCCACTTCAGACCTAGGGACACATACAGACTGAAAGTGAGGGGATGGAAAAAGATATTCGATGCAAATGGAAATCAAAAGAAAGCTGGAGTAGCAATTCTCATATCAGACAAAACAGACTTTAAAACAAAGACTATTACAAGAGACAAAGAAGGACACTACATAATGACCAAGGGATCAATCCAAGAAGAAGATATAACAATTGTAAATACATATGCACCCAACATAGGAGCACCTCAATACATAAGGCAAATACTAACAGCCATAAAAGGGGAAATGGACAGTAACACAATCATAGTAGGGGACGTTAACACCCCACTTCCACCAATGGACAGATCATCCAAAATGAAAATAAATAAGGAAACACAAGCTTTAAATGATACATTAAACAAGATGGACTTAATTGATATTTATAGGAAATTCCATCCAAAAACAACAGAATACACTTTCATCTCAAGTGCGCATGGAACATTCTCCAGGATAGATCATATCTTGGGTCACAAATCAAGCCTTGCTAAATTTAAGAAAATTGAAATCGTATCAAGTATCTTTTCCGACCACAACGCTATGAGACTATATAGCAATTACAGGAAAAAAATCTGTAAAAAGTACAAACACATGGAGGCTAAACAATACACTACTTAATAACCAAGAGATCACCGAAGAAATCAAAGAGCAAATCAAAAAATACCTAGTAACAAATGACAATGAAAACACCATGACACAAAACCTATGGGATGCAGCAGAAGCAGTTCTAAGAGGGAAGTTATAGCAATACAATCCTACCTTAAGAAACAAGAGACATCTCAAATAAACAACCTAAACTTACACCTAAAGCAATTAGAGAAGGAAGAACCAAAAAAAACCCAAATTAGCAGAAGGAAAGAAATCATAAAGATGAGATCAGAAATAAATGAAAAAGAAATGAAGGAAACTATAGCAAAGATCAATAAAACTACAAGCTGGTTCTTTGAGAAGATAAACAAAATTGATAAACCATTAGCCAGACTTATCAAGAAAAAAAGGGAGAAGACTCAAATCAATAGAATTAGAAATGAAAAAGGAGAAGTAACCACTGACACTGCAGAAATACAAAGGATCATGAGAGGTTACTACAAGCAACTATATGTCAATAAAATGGACAACCTGGAAGAAATGGACAAATTCTTAGAAATGCACAACCTTCCAAGACTGAACCAGGAAGAAATAGAAAGTATGAACAGATCAATCACAAGCACTGAAATTGAAACTGTGATTAAAAATCTCCCAACAAACAAAAGCCCAGGACCAGATGGCTTCACAGGCGAATTCTATCAAACGTTTTGAGAAGAGCTAACACCTATCCTTCTCAAACTCTTCCAAAATATAGCAGAGGGAAGAACACTCCCAAACTCATTCTACGAGGCCACCATCACCCTGATACCAAAACCAGACAAGGATGTCACAAAGAAAGAAAACTACAGGCCAATATCACTGATGAACATAGATGCAAAAATCCTCAACAAAATACTAGCAAACAGAATCCAACAGCACATTAAAAGGATCATCCACCATGATCAAGTGGGGTTTATCCCAGGAATGCAAGGATTCTTCAATATACGCAAATCAATCACTGTGATACACCATATTAACAAATTGAAGGAGAAAAACCATATGAGCATCTCAATAGATGCAGAGAACGCTTTCGACAAAATTCAACACATATTTATAATAAAAACCCTCCAGAAAGTAGGCATAGAGGGAACTTACCTCAACATAATAAAGGCCATATATGACAAACCCACAGCCAACATCGTCCTCAATGGTGTAAAACTGAAACCATTTCCACTAAGATCAGGAACAAGACAAGGTTTCCCACCCTCACCACTATTATTCAACATAGTTTTGGAAGTTTTAGCCACAGCAATCAGAGAAGAAAAAGAAATAAAAGGAATCCAAATCGGAAAAGAAGAAGTAAAGCTGTCACTGTTTGCAGATGACATGATACTATACATAGAGAATCCTAAAGATGCTATCAGAAAAATACTAGAGCTAATCAATGTGTTTCATAAAGTAGCAGGATACAAAATTAATGCATGGAAATCTCTTGCATTCCTATACACTAATGATGAAAAATCTGAAAGTGAAATTAAGAAAACACTCCCAGTTACCATTGAAACAAAAAGAATAAAATATCTAGGAATAAACCTACCTAAGAAGACAAAAGACCTGTATGCAGAAAATTATAAGACACTGATTAAAGAAATTAAAGATGACATAAATAGATGGAGTGATATACCATGTTCTTGGATTGGAAGAATCAACATTGTGAAAATGACTATACTACCCAAAGCAATCTACAGATTCAATGCAATCCTTATCAAACTACCACTGGCATTTTTCACAGAACTAGAACAAAAAGTCTCACAATTTGTATGGAAACACAAAAGGCCCCAAATAGCAAAAGCAATCTTGAGAAAGAAAATCGGAGCTGGAGGAATCAGGCTCCTGGACTTCAGACTATGCTACAAAGCTACAGTAATCAAGACACTATGTACTGGCACAAAAACAGAAATATAGATCACTGGAACAGGATAGAAAGCCCAGAGATAAACCCACACACATATGGTCACCTTATCTTTGATAAAGGAGGCAGGAATGTACAGTGGAGAAAAGACAGCCTCTTCAATAAGTGGTGCTGGGAAATCTGGACAG
>NW_021703779.1:93287202-93287994 GCF_005190385.1 Monodon monoceros | reverse complement strand
AATTAGAACACTCCCTAACACCATACACAAAAGTAAACTCAAAATGGATTAAAGAGCTAAATGTAAGGCCAGACACTACTAAACTCTTAGTGGAAAATATAGGCAGAACACTCCATGACATAAATCACAGCAAGAACCTGTTTGACGCAGCTCCTAGAGAAATGGAAATAAAAACAAAAATAAACAAATGGGACCTAATGAAAACTTAAAAGCTTTTGCACAACAAAGGAAACCATAAACAAGACCAAAAGACAACCCTCAGAATGGGAGAAAATATTTGCAAATGAAGCAACTGACAAAGGATTAATCTCCAAAATGTACAAGCAGCTCATGCAGCTCAATATAAGAAAAACAAACAACCCAATCCAAAAATGGGCAGAAGACCTAAATAGACACTTCTCCAAAGAAGATATACAGACTGCCCACAAACACATGAAAGAATGCTCAACATCATTAATCATTAGAGAAATGCAAATCAAAACTACAATGAGATATCATCTCATACCAGTCAGAATGGCCATCATCAAAAAATCTAGAAACAACAAATGCTGGAGAGGGTGTGGAGAAAAGGGAACACTCTTGCACTGCTGGTGGGAAGGTAAATTGATACAGCCACTATGGAGAACAGTATGGAGGTTCCTCAAAAATCTACAAATAGAACTACCATACGACCCAGCAATCCGACTACTGGGCATATACCCTGAGAAAACCATAATTCAAAAAGAGTCATCGTCATGAACCACAATGTTAATTGCAGCTCTAGTTAAAATGCCAGGACATGGAAGCAAAATA
>NW_021703779.1:93139135-93282264 GCF_005190385.1 Monodon monoceros | reverse complement strand
GGAAGAGATATGGGCATATATGTATATGTATAACTGATTCACTTTGTTATAAAGCAGAAACTAACACACCATTGTAAAGCAATTATACTCCAATAAAGATGTTTAAAAAAAGACTCTTTAATCATTGGGAAGGATAGTAGAGATAATGTCAAGTAGAAAAAATGCAAGTTATGGAACAGTGTGTAATGTTCCTGACCAGGCTGACCAGGGATGGTGCCTGCATCACGGCCATGGGTGTTTTCAGGCAGAGTTCTTCGATTTTCATGTCTATGACAGGCACTAGCAAACCCGAAGGGAAGAGGAAGGGCCTTCGAACACTCACAAAAAGTCACATCGAGCTGTGAGAGCCCTCAGTCTGGGCCTTGGCAACCAAATATACACATCTGGAAGGGTCAGAGTTCCTAGACACAAGCTCTATGAAGCTTGCATACTGTTGATATAAGAGATACTCTTCTATTCCTGATAAACAGTGTACTTGGTTAAAGTTTGTTGTGAAGATCAAGGTTAATGGCATTCAAATTTTTTCTTCTGGCTACAGAATTTTCACTCTAATGGAAAATGTCTTCAGTTGCCCTAATTAAATTAAAGAGTTTGGCCCTGGTGTGTAGTCCACTTAGCCCACTGCCCCTCACCTTCACTCCAGAACACGCACAGGCATCCCTGAAGTATTAACTTGAAAACCACTGCTATAAGTCCCTGGGAGTCATTGATGGCGTATAAGCAGGCAGTAACTCGAGAAATTTTGCATGGTAGAAAGATTATTCAGGTTCGGAAGACAGCTTTAAGGAGGTTGCTATAGAGCCAGGCGCTCCAGTTAGGAAGATATGATGGTCCAGGTGAGAGATGATGGGAATCTAGAGAAGGGGCAGTCAAGATGCAAAGGAGCAAATAGATAAGAGATGTTTGGGAGATAGACTCGGGAGCAACTGGTAATTGTAGAAAGTGAGGAAGATGAAAGAAGAATCTTGGATGACTCAGGTTTCTGATTTAGTGGAGCCAGAGAATATAAAAGGTCACATTCAGTTTGGGACATGTTGAGTGGAGTTTCTAGGCAGAGACAGCCCATAGGCAGTTTTATAAGCAGATCTAGGGCTCAGGAGAGAGATCTGTGGTAGAGGTAACCATCTGGGAGTTAGAAACATGTAGGTGATAGCTGAAGTCGCAGGCATGGATAAAACTGCCAAGAAAAAATGTGAAGTAGTAGGAAAAGAAAGAGAAAGAGCTTCCTGGGAACACTTATATTTTGGGTTTGGGAAAAGAAAGCAAAGCTCAAGAAGCAGCCAAAGAAGTAGGAGGTGAACCAAGAAAGAACAGTGTCATGGAATCCACCGGAGAGCAAATTGTCAGGAAGGCAGGCAGTAAACATTAATGACTCAGAAACACCAAGTAAGTCAAAAGACCGAGAAGTGTTCATTAGGTTTGTCAGTTGGGAAATCACTGGTGTCCGTGGCAAAAAATGTTTCAGGAGAGTGATGAGGACAGAAACCAGATTCCAGTGGACTGCAGAAGTAAATGGAAGGAGAGGGAATGGAGACAGGCTAAGGAGACTCCTTGTTCAAGAAGCTTGGCTATGAAGGGAAGAAGAGACATAGGGCAGTAGCTAGAGAGGGAGGGGGGATATGGGGTTGAAAAGAAAGTCTTGAAAGATAAAAAAGACTGTGGAAATTCTGAAGGGAGCCAAATGTAAGTAACATGTTGAAGGTCCACGAAATAGAGGAAAGTTTTGGTAGAGGTGGAGGAGACAATGGAATAAAAATGGATACAGATGCATCCACATTTGAGGCAGCAAGACAGGAGTTTGAGGCCGTGGAAGCCTCTTATTTTTTCTATGAAATGTAAAATGAAGCCATCTTCTAAGAGAGACAAGGACAAAAGTGGGGCTGGAGGCTGGGGGACGGTACTTTACACACCAAGAGGAATGTGAGATGTAGCTTACTAGGGTCACTTTGTAAGAGTTCCAAGTAGTTTTAAGGGAACAATTGTGATTGGTTTCCTGCCCAGGTGTGGAAGTATAGGAAGGAAAGAGGCGGTCGCTCGATTAATCCAGTTGTTCATTAGACTCACTGGTTGAGCTTAAAAAGAGCAACATATAGGGACTCCCCTGGTGGTCCAGTGGTTAAGACTCTGCGCTTCCACTGCAGGGGGCACGGGTTTGATCCCTGGTCAGGGGATTAAGATCCCACATGCCACACGCTGTGGCCAAAAAAAAAAAAGGCCAACATACGGGCCCCATTGTAGACCAATGTAATCAAGCACCAGCATATTTTAAAGCATCTCAGGTGATTCTCATGTGCAGCCAGGACCAAGATCCACTGGAATGATCTATGGTTTGGGCTTTGCTGAACTACTAACCAGGCCAGAAAGTTGACACATGAGAATTGCTAGAAAAGGTGCACTATAGGGTTTAGGAGAGAGAAGAAAGAATAGAACCCAGAAGGACTGATATCCATGAATAACTAAGCAGAGTCAAGAGATGAGAGATTTAGATAAGGTGAAAGAGAAAGCATAATTAGAATTAAGGGGCTGGATGTATAAGCTTTGCTACCATAATTCTTGAGTTTAAGATTTCAGAGGTGAAGCAGTTTGGGGCAATGAAAAAATAGGCAGGGGATTTCCCTGGTGGTGCAGTGGTTAAGAATCTGTCCAGGAAGATCCCACATGCCGCGGAGCAACTAAGCCCATGCACCACAACTACCGAGCCTGTGCTCTAGAGCACGCGAGCCACAGCTACTGAGCCCACGTGCCATAACTACTGAAGCTCGCGTGCCTAGAGCCCGCGCACCAAAACGAAGAGTAGCCCCCGCTTGCCACAACTAAAGAAAGCCCGCGCAGCAATGAAGACCCAACATAGCCAAAAACAAACAAAAAGAATAGGCAGGCAGGCAACAGGGACAGGTGATCACAGTGGAGTAGAGATGAAGGTGAGTGGAGACAAAGGAAATCAAGGAAACTTCAAATGTAAATCAGACTCTATCCCATTCTCTAGCCGGAACCCTCCCTTCCAAAGGCTCACCATCTCAATTCAGCGTTAAGAGCAGGGCCGGAGTCCGTACAATTTCCTACAAGGCTTAAGAAGACCTGGCGTCATGTACCTCCCTGACCTCATCTACTACTCTCCCCTCACTAACTCAGCTTCAGCCATACCAGCCTCCTCCCAGCCAGGTACGCTACTGCCTCAGCACATTTGCACTTGTTGTTATCTCTGCCTGTAACACTCTCCCACAAGATATTTACACGGTAGCTCCCTCACTTCCTCCAGGTCTTTGCTCAAATATCGTCTGCTCAGTGAACGCTACCCTCATTGAGATTCCTTCTCTCACATATAAAAGCGATTCTTCTCTCCCAGCATTCCCTACCTTGCCACCCTGCTTCATTCTTTTCCATCTGTTTATTACCATCTGACATTCTATGTATGATCCACTCCCACCCTCCTGATCGTAAGGTTCTTGCAAGCAGGGATTTTTGTCCATTTTGTCCATTCGTTCACTGCTATATGCCTCACACCTCTAACAGTGCCCAGTACCTAGTACCACTCCATAAACATTCATCAAAGGAATGAGTCATGAGTCCACGGTACTGGATGGATTGTACATTGGGGGACAAAAGTCATCCAGGATAAGAGCAGGGCTCGGGTTTGAGAGGAAGGTGATAAACAGGTATTAAAAGTCCAGGAAAAGTGTGGGTGAACGAGGAGGAAAAGGGTTGACAAAAAGAACAGTGGGTGGTATAGGCAGCATGTGCCTCAAAGGAGCTTTTATTTAATTTTATTTCATTTCTTTTTTTTTTTTTTTTTTTTGCGGTACGTGGGCCTCTCACTGTTGGGGCCCCTCCCGTTGCGGAGCACAGGCTCCGGACGCGCAGGCTCAGCGGCCATGGCTCATGGGCCCAGCCGCTGTGCGGCATGTGGGATCTTCCCGGACCGGGGCATGAACCTGCGTCCCCTGCATCGGCAGGCGGACTCGCAACCACTGCGCCACCAGGGAAGCCCTCATTTCATTTTTAAAACAATAAACAATAAATTTAGTTGTTATTTAATTCTGTTAGCTGTTGATTTCTTTTCTTTTTTTAGGATGGACACAAAAGGCCTGAAAATAGTGCTAGGGAACAGGAACGTGTGGACATCACCCCTCAGCTCTGTGGTGTGCAGCCCTTGAGAATGAGCAGCTGCAAGAGAATGGATGTGTTCTGTAAGGCAAGCAGGTGTCAGTGGTGTGTAAACCCGGCGCACATCAGCATCACCTGGGGTGGCTCTTAAAAAAGTAGAAAAGCCCAGGCCCCACTTCAGGCCAATTGAATCAGAATCTCCAGGGAGGGAGCCCAGGCTTCAGTGCTTGTTAAAAAGCTCCCCAGGTGACACTAATGTGTAGCCAGCGCTGTGATGCACAAAGGCAGATGACACTGCAAGAGGGAGGGGCCAGGGGACTTTGTCGATGTGCAACATGGGTCTCAAAGGGCACAGACGAAAGCCTGGGAGAGACGGTGAAGAGAAAGCACAAACATGTATGGGGATGAAACGCCCCAGGAGAGGCGAAAGGGGCTTACATTTAGGGTAGTGGCAGGGGATGGCACGAATGGAGAGGCGTTAAGAGGTCTCAAATTTCTTTTTTTTTTTTTTCCAAATTCTTCCCTTTTTTGTTTTTTGGCCATGCCACGCGGCTTGTGGGATCCTAGTTCCCCGACCAGGGATTGAACCTGGGCCCTCAGCAGTGAAAACGTGGGGTCCTAACCATTGGACCCCCAGGGAATTCCCTGAGGTCTCAAAATTCTGAGTTGACTCCTTTTAGAAGGAAATCACTGGGTGAAGTTGTCCCTGAGTTGAAACCAACTGGGGAGGTGCTGATTACCACCCAGGGCCAGTTCCAGATTTGGGGAATTCAGAAGGTATAGCCAGGTCCAAGGGGGTGCAAGGTGGGGATGTGATTATTGACTGCAGGTTTCTCTTGCTGGCTTTGGAAAACGGGAAGTGAAGTGGACCCTGCTACACTGCTACAGGCTGTGTTCCACAAATGATGACCAGGTCAGTCTTGGGTCTCCATCAGGAGAGGTGGAAGGCAGGGCAAGTGGGAGCAGTGATGATGGAGCTGCTTAGACTTAAGCCCCTGGACACTTGGCGGAAGGTGGTTTCCATGCAGTCCAGACTATAAGGGGTGGACACACTGGACACAGAACAAGTTTTGGTTAGGCAGGGAGCTGGGCTGGCTAGACCAGGCCCAGGTCGCTTACAGTGTGAACCTGGAGCTACCCTTAATCCCACTGAGATGCTAAATCCATACCCATCCCCCAGCAACACCCCCTGGTTGGGTATTAGATTACAGAGCAAGGTCCAATTCAGTTCCTCTTTGAAAAGCAACCTTAGAAGTTTGTGGGTACAGGCCAGGGTACTGCCTCTGCAGACTAACTCCACCACCTAGCGCCACCTTGAGGCCTTCCCTAAAACGGACCTGTTGTGCCAGTCAGTTCCCAGGTGCAGCTGAAACGTTACGGATTCTGGCCTCCTGGCCCTTCCCAGGACTGTTACATCTCTTTTTCTGTCACTCATGTGGGTGTCCATGCATGTCTACAACTGTGTCTGGAGTTCCTGGGGCCCCTGAGAATGACTCTGGACTATCCCCTGAAGAGGGAGCAGGGATGAGCTGGGTTGTACCCAAGGAGCTAGCTGTACGTGCTTTCAGTTCCAGGGCTGATCTCTGAAGCCATGACGTCTCAAGGTGTGATCCAGGGCTTACCTGCACCATAATTTCCTGGGATTCTTGTAAAAATGCAGATTCCTGAGCTCCTACCTCAGAACTGCAGGATCAGACAACTCTCTGTAGAACTTCTGTAAGAATCACATAAAAACTGCAATAGGGCACCTCCTTATTGTTTCATCTTGTTTAGACATGGCAACCCAGCTATATTTTGTCTATTTTGTGACTGAATCTAAGGTCCATAGCATGCTATCCATAGTACGTGTTTACCCCTGGCCACGAAGGCCCACACCTGCCTGAGCAACTGAGGCCCTTAGGCCACTTCTAGTCTTCTCCTTTGCCCATCCTGAGCTAGCCTGCACACGCCCATGAGGCCATGCTTCTGTGAACACGTAGCCTTTACTGCACGGATGAAGGATGTTCTGAGGACCAAGGTTAGGTGTGTCCTGTGTATCATGCTGACACGGCAACAATTGTTCAAAAGGTGATTAATGATTAAATGCAGTTCAAAGTCTGTATCAAAGCACATATCTCTTCGAGAGTATGTCACAGCTTTTTCTTTCTCTTAAGAAAAGCTTGACCCAGAGTCATGCCTGATGCCTCAGTGAGAAGAGTAAAAGTTGAAAGAGAAACGAGTTCCTTCCCTTAATTGATCAGTCGGTCTTCAATACATCACGTCTTGGGTGCTTTGGGGAATACAGACATGAGTAAGACATGGTCAGTGCCCTCAAAGAGTTTAAAACCTACCTAGGGAGACAACAAATTCAGGATACATCCCCACGTCCGTCAGTGGTATTGTCATCCACCTTGCTCAAGCCAGACACATGGAAGTCTTCCTTGATTTCTCCCTCCCCTCCGCCAACATATCCAGTCCACTAGCAAGTCCTTTTGGCTCTAGCTCTAAAACGTATCCTGAATCTGCTCACTTCTCTCCATGGCCACTGCCATCCCCTAGCCCAGGCCACCAGCATCTCGCTTCCTCGAGTAGTATCCCAGCCGCCTATCTTGGCCCTCTTTCCCTTCTTGCCACTCTCCAGGCCAGTTTTGTGTAGCAGCCAGAGTACTATTTTAAACGTATAAATTGGATTATTTTGATCCCTCACTTAAACACGTGCGGGACTTCCCACTGCACTCAGCATAAAGAGGGAACTCATTACTGTGGCCTGCAAGCCCCCGCCTGGTCTCCAACCTCACTGAGCATCACTTTCTCCCTGGTTCACTATCTCTTTCAGTCAGTTGGATACGGCCAGCACCCACCTCCGGTGTCTGCCCAAGTTGGTCCCTCTGCATGGAACATTCTGTTATTATTTGTTCATCTTTCAGGTCTCAGCTTAGATGTCACCTTCTCCCAGAAAGGCCTTTCTTCATTGCCTCCCGTCTAAATTGTCTCCCTTGTTATTGTCTCTCATACCACCCTCTCTTTCCCTTCACAGCACTTATCACAACTTGCACAGTTGACCCTTGAACAACATGGGTCTGAGCTGTATGGGTCCACTTATAAGTGGACTTTTTTCCAATAGTAAATACCACAGTACTACACGATCTGCGGTTGGTTGAATCCATGGATGGGAACTGCAGATACGGAGGAACCACATATATGGAGGGCTGACTATAAATTATATGCAGATTTTTCACCTACACAGAGACTGGTGCCCCAAACCTGACATTGTTCAAGGGTCAACTGTAATTATATATGTCTGTGTTTGTTTGTTTAATGTCTACCTCCTCCGCTAGACTGTGAGCTTCATGAGGGCAGAGCCTCTGTCTGTTTTGTTTATAATCATATTCTAAGTGCCTAGCATAGCACCTAGTATATAACAGATGCTCAATGTGTCCTCGGGATGAAAGGATGAAAGAATAAAGGAGTAAAGAAGTGAGATGGTTTAAGAAACATTTTTGGAGAACCGGTAAGAGAACACCATAAACAAAGGCATGGAAACAGCTATTTATGTGCAAGATGTATTCTGGGGATGAGGGTAGACCGGTGTGGCTGGAGTATGGGGTCTGTGTTAAGTAACCGCTATTGGAAATGTATGTTATGGTCATTTATAGTCATATAGCAAAAAAGCCTAAAACTCCGGGCTAAGAAGTGTGATCTTTATTTGGTCATGTCTACCATGCGGCTACCCTAGCCTGATCCCAGCTAGCCCCAAACAACCCAGGGTGGGCAGGATGCACCAGTCCTCCTCAGCTGCAAGAAGTTAGGGGTGGCATGGCCCCTACATCTCCAGCCATGGCCAGGTGCCCAGCAGGATTCAGAATGAGCAACATCTGCTGTACCCAAGCAGCTGGTGGGAAAGTGGAAGGGGTGGTACAGAAGGGCTTGTTGTCAAAGTACATCAAAAGTCCTCTTGCGTCATGCAGCACCTTCTGAATATTTCATAGATGTCCAAGATGCTATCAGGACCCTAATACTGCAGGCTGACCAATATCTCTAGTCGTAATAATAGTGCCTACCGGGCTTCCCTAGTGGCGCAGTGGTTGAGAGTCCGCCTGCCGATGCAGGGGACACGGGTTCGTGCCCCGGTCCGGGAAGATCCCACATGCCGTGGAGCGGCTGGGCCCGTGAGCCACGGCCGCTGAGCCTGCGCGTCCGGAGCCTGTGCTCCGCAGCGGGAGAGGCCACGACAGTGAGAGGCCCGCGTACCGCAAAAAAAAATAAATAAATAATAGTGCCTACCTCAAACGGTTACTATGAGGATGAAATGAGAGAATACCTATAAGGTATTTAGCATAGTGCCTCACATGCGGTAAGCACTCAATGAATGTTAGGTATTATTTCTGTTATTAATACCTTCAACAGCAGCAACAACAATGATATTGAATAGTTGAGGGAAGAAATAATAAGGGCTGAACTAAGGCAGAGACATTGAGGAATCCAATGAGGGCAGCATGTGCCTGAAATGGTCAGTCACTGTGGGCCCCAGAGGTGGGGATACATGTATAGGGAAAGGCCTTGAGGCTGGTATCCAGCCAGTGGTGGGCAGGGCAGGTTGCCTGGTCACTAGGCTGAGGCAGGTGATGCCCTGGGAGGTGGCTCCCCTCAAGGCAGGCCTTGTCACCGGGATTCAATTCCCGGTTCTGTCGATCAGGTAGGAATTGTCACTATGGCATCACCTGCTTACCTTTCTTGATGTATCACTTGGGGAGGAGATGCAGGGCCCTCTGGCCTGTTGTCTTGGAGGAAGGCCAGAAGGGAGTACGTGCCTGGGGGTGGTGGTGCCAGGGGAGGCGTGGGAGTGGGAGGGGCAACTAACAAAACTCTGTACTGCCCGGGGCCAGGCTTCTATGGGGAGCTGCTAAGCAAGGTCTGCCTTGTCCCCATTTTTGTCACTTTGTGAACCTGGGGGCCTGGGAATCAGCTGCCGTCCAGAGGCAGCCCATGTGCCACTGTGCAGTGCTTTTGCAGGAAACACTCTTAGTCTCGGGAGGTCCCCATGCAGAAAGGCCATCTCCTCTGTTTACCCCGAACAACAGTACTTCTGATACTTCACAGGCATCAGAAACGTCTGCTGGGGTGGAAGTGAGGCCCAAACGTGGCCCAGACACTGAGAAGCCAGGGACCAAAGGGCCTACAGGGTCACTAAATTTGGCAACAGACTGATAACACTTTTTTCAGCACTTCTATGTGCCAGGCAGTGCGCTGAGACCTTTGCAGGAATGCGCTCGTTTATTCCTCAAAAAACCCTATGAGGTGACTACTATTATTATTCCCATTACACAGGTGAAGAAACGGAAGATTAAAGAGGCTAAGTGACTTACCCAAAGTGCCTGGGCCAGGACTCATGCACTCATAATAATAAAATAACATAGCTGCCGTTTACTGAGCATTAACTATGGGGCAGACCCTTGCCATATATTATCTCTTTGATTCCTTACTGTAACTCTACAAAGTAGGTACAATTATTATTCTTTCCATTTTACAGAGCAAAGTCAGTTAGGTGGTTAAGAAACTTTCCAAGGTCACATAGTCAGTAGGAGATAGAGCGGGCATTTGAACTTAAGCAAATGATTCCAGCTCCTAACGTGTTAACCTTCCACTACCTGCTCTTTTTCTCCAAAACAGCTCTTTTACCAGGGAAAATCTGAAGACAACCACAGTCATATATCTTGGACCATTTGTTTTTGATGATCTGCTTGCTCTAATATCCCCACGGAAGCGGGAGAGTCAGGATCATTACAGATGGGAAAACAGAGGCTTAGCAAGGCCAAGTGACTTGGTGGGCATTAGACACGGAGCCAGTGACTGAGGCCTTAAGAGACCTTGATGTCTACTGGCTCTCATGACCGGAAATGACAATAAAGAGGATACACACTGCAGAAAATGGGGGGGGGGAGTCTTCATCTGGCAGCTCCAACTCAAAAGAGAGTTTAGAGAAATTATAGCCAATATAAGATCCTTCCAGGAAAGAGCCGAGAAAAAAGAAAAAAAATTGTTTCTGTGTAGCAATGTTAAATCAATCCATGCACTCCAGTCAGAGGAGAAACCTGGGCTCCTTCAAATGGGGTCTTAGGTTATGGTTTGAAGATGGACTTGGTCCCATGGGTATATTCTTGAAATCTCTGGGCATGGATTTGTTGCACTCATGAGTTTGAGTCATATCAATTCGACTTCAATGAGTCTGTATTGGTGGATGCCAAATATTCCTTGCTTCGTGCTGCAAGTTTGATAATGAGAATCAGACAAGAAGGACTGTTGTTCAGCCTATTCTGGGCCCTCCCCCCGACTATCTCCCCCTTTACAGTCTCCCCTTTAGCTGAGAGCATCCAGGAAGTCATTCCCTACCTCTGCTCCTCTATAACCTTGGCACTGGCTTCCGGAAGGGAGTGGAAGGAAGAAAATAACAAGTATGTTTCACATTCCCAGGATCTATGAAACTAACAATAGTCACAGGGGTCTCGGGAATGTACTTCTCAATGCCAATATTTACAGCTTTACTTGGTTTTCAATTCTCAAGAATCAAACTCAGGCTCCCAGGCCCACCCCTACAATGATACATAATAACCCTGGCAACATGACTCTGCCATTAAGACCAACTTCCCCTCCTTTCTTGATGTTTAAAGTTACCCAGACTCTTCAGGGCTCAGACTCTTCACACCCAAGAAAATCTGTTGCTATTCGCCTTTGGTACAACCCAGCCCGATACACGCCATAGGGAACCATTAATAGCAGAATACTCTGTTCAACCGTGCAGGCCCCAGGACCAGACCGATAGATCACTGAGCCACTCACCAGCTGACTGAACTTGTGCAAGTCACTTGGTGGCCCTGAGCCTCAGTTTCCTCCTCCATGATCTGAGAATACTAAGAGTGCCAACCTGATGGACCTGTGGAAGGGATTGAATGAGATGATGCATGCCAGGAGGGTGGCACAGTACCTGGCACATGGCTCAGTAAATGGTGGCTATATGTAAAGAGCAAGACTTGCTGTCTCTGAAAGTTTGCCTTCGGAGAACCACTTCTCTAGCTCCAACTTCCCCTGTAATGAAAGGAAGGGCTGAAGGCTGAGACTCAGGGAAAGAAGTGGGGCAAAGAGGTGTGTACTTTTTTTTTGTCCCTTTGGCCACACCATGCAGTTTGTGGGATCTTAGTTCCTGACCACGGATTGAATCCAGCCCCGCTGGACCTCCAGGGAAGTCCCCAGAGGGCTGTACCTTGATGCTGACCCCTTTCCTTTTGGCACTTAGAGGGCAGGACAGTATTGAGAGAGGGCCTATGACTGAAGGAAATTAAATCAGTAATGTGATGACCGGAGGGGTGATGGGTGGAGAGAAGGTGTTTAAAGTGCAGTGTGGGTGGGGGAGATGAGGAAAAAGCTCAGGGGTTGAAATCCCCTGAAACAAGAGAACCCGCTGCAACACTGTGAGTTGATTGAAGGAAAGAGAAACAAAAGCTTACAAGTCAAAGGAGGGACAGAAGCTTCAAAAGGGATTCAAAGGAGAGCTTGGGCAGAAAGGGGCTGAGTTCTGGAAGCCTCCTTGTCCTTTCTCAGAAATGCTTTGACTGAAGATTTTGTGCCAAAGGGCCTGAAATATGCTCATTATTGAATAACTGGTCAGTTCGCTCATCCAGACTTGCTCTTATTAAAAAGAACAGTCTGCTCTCCACTCACCTCAGCAGAAACCAGCCCCAGGGAACTAGGTCAAAAACCAGCCGCCCCAAATGCGGTCTCATATCATAGGTTTCTCAGCCAGAGCTACTGGGAGATGTGGACTTTCCCACTTTGGAAAATGGGTTTCATTCCCTCAGGCCCAGGGAATCTTGCCCCCTGAAAGTTACCACAGGAGGGGGTTACAGCCTTCTCTGTCGTCTAAGGAGCTGGTTAACAGATAGACTTCTTGGGTCCACTCTTGGAGTTTCAGATTCAATGAGTTAAGGTGGGGAATCCAACATATTTTCTTTTAAAGTGCCCCCAAATGATTCTGTCACAAAGCAAACTTTGACTTTGGAGACAAGTATGCTTTGTATAGATGATCTATTCCTAACTATGTTTTCATTTTATATGTGAGGAGGCTGAGGCTCAGAGAAAATTAAGCACTTGTTCAAGGTCACACAGCTAATTAGTAACAAAATCAGAACTGGAATTCGGGTCCTCTGTCTCCCAATTCACTGTAAGCTCCACGTACCGACTCTCTTTGCCTCTTAATGAGATTGTCCTTTCTAGTTTAAGTGTGGGGACAGATGTCCTCTCCTGGTTCTAATCAGAGTTAAACAGCAACACTACCCTTGCAGAATAATTCATTAGAAAACGAAACATGACAATCCCCAGTTCTACGAAAAGCATCAAGCATAGTTTTAAAAAGAAAATATGACCTTTTCCCTTATGACCATCCATAAGGAGAAATGTATCACATGATTTATGTGTAGAGACCGGTATCTGTGGCTATAATGTTTCAGTTTTAAATTATTCAGCGTTGGGGAGTTCCCTGGCGGTCCAGTGGTTAGGACTCAGCGCTTTCACTGCCGCGGCCCCGGATTCAATCCCTGGTCAGGAAACTAAGATCCTGCCACGCGGCACTGCATGCATGCATGCATAAATAAATAAATAGTTCAGCATCGAAGAAAAGACACCCTAGTTTTAAGATGAGATATTCGTTAACTCAACAACCAAAGCCATTTTTTTTTCAAGGCAGCAAAGACTAATAATTATATTCCTGGCCATCAGTTCCCCTGTGAAGGATCCTTACTCTAGTCCAAACCTTTAAAAGAAAAAAACCCCACAAATATTAGATAGGATCTAAAGCCATTTTCCAAATACCAAGATTTTGAGGTAAATGGGAAACCACAAATAATAACTGGCAATAGTTCAAATAAGCATCCCAGGGGTGGGGTAAATACCACATTAAGTAAAGTGAACGATGGGTAAGTACAAGGGGTACTCTTAAATATATCAAATTAGGAAGCTGCACTTTAAAGGCACCTATATCCATCCCTAGAGGAGAGAAGTTGCCAGATTTTTAGCTAGCATGTGTTGGGGGTATGTCAGGAGCCTTTTCCAGCAATGTCCAACTCTCAGAACATTTCTCCTTTCCAGATGTGTCTTCTCCATCTGTAAAATGGGTACACAATCACTGCTCTTTCATTTCCCACCCATGCTCTGCCACCCCCAAGGGATCTGATGGTTATTGCTGTTGCTCTCGCTCTTCTGACTAAAGATAGTTCTTAAGCCACACAAATGACCGCTCTGATATCCATCTTCTCCTAATCCCTGGATCCTACCCATGGCCTAAAGTAAACACCAAAATTCCATTGACCATATCTGGATGTTGGCAGGAAAGAGATGCAAGAAGATGAAGCAAGCCCAGGCAGAATGAGGAGAAAAGTTACACCTGTACCTGTTTGTCACTACTCCCTTTGCAGAGGATGACATCACTGTTTATTTCCATTAGAATAACTCCTCATGGGAGGGCCTCAAACTTGTCCTCTTTGCAGGAAGGCAAGTTGGATAGAAGCTAACTCCTAACTCAGCACTCAGCCTCTGGAAAATTCTGGAACCAACCTAGCTGACCTCAGAGTTTAGTGAAGATGCAGCAGTAGCTTTGTTCCAAGTGTCTTACAAGGTACATCTCTAAAGTTCATTTGCCATTGTCTGCTGCTGCGCCTGCTGCCAGCAGAAATGACCCTAAATAGCCATTCATTTCACAGTAAATTTAGAGGGACTTGATGTTGGAAAATGCTTTCGACACAGTTCTAGTTGGAAATGAATTAAAAAAACATGTTTGCTGAAATAATTGAAGGTGAAACGTGTATTACATGCGTTTCACGTGCAGTTAGGGATTTCTGCCCACAGCCTTTTATGGTGCCAAATATGAGTTTCTGCCTAGCACTTGACTTGAGAAGCAAAACCTGAATTATCACAAGACATCAAGAGGAGGAGTAAAGTATACTTCTTTACACTGCAGTTGGAGTGTAAACTGGTTAAAAAAAACCCAACACTTTAGAGGGCAATTTGGAAATATCTAGAAAAAAAACCTAAACAAATCCAGTCCTAGGAATTTATCTGAAGGAAATAATGAGCCAAACACATATAATATAGCCCAAGGACATTCATTGTGGCATCGTTGAAGTGCTCGTAAAGGAATAGAGTGACAATGGTTATTTTTAAAAATCGTAAACATTGGGCTTCCCTGGTGGCGCAGTGGTTGAGAGTCTGCCTGCCGATGCAGGGGACACGGGTTCGTGCCCCGGTCCGGGAAGATCCCACATGCCGCGGAGCGGCTGGGCCCGTGAGCCATGGCCGCTGAGCCTGCGCGTCCGGAGCCTGTGCTCCACGACGGGAGAGGCCACAACAGTGAGAGGCCCACGTACCGCAAAAAAAAAAAAAAATCGTAAACATTTCTGTGCAATGAAAGACACTAAAATCAAAGTCAAAAGATAAACAATAGACTACTTACTATATTTGCAACATAGATAACAGTTAAATTGTTACTACTCAAAATATATAAAGAGATCCCAGTTATCACAGTGAGAAAGAAAAACCCAATAGAAAAACAGGCAAAGGATATGAAATGGCAACGCAGAAAAAGAAATGCAGATGTGCTATAAACATACGAAAAGATGCTGGTACTCAAAAAAAATGCAAAGGAAAAGGAGATTTTTTTCAGCAATCACATTGTCAGAGATTGAAAGGACCAACCAACATAACTGAAATTGGTGAGGAAGGGCATGGAGAAATGGCCATGTGGATGGGGGGCAGGTGGGGAGGGAAGTCGCTGTCACCTTCCTGGAGGGCAATTGGGCAGGCTCTCTAAAAATCACAGGTGTGCAAATCAAACTCTTTGAACCAGCAAGGTCACTACTGTGAATTTATACGACAAAAACGCTGGTGACAGTATGGAGAGATGCGTGTAGGAAGAGGTAGGCTGCACCAATATTTAATAATTTGTAAAAATTTGAAAGAATGCAAAATTTCAGTAATTCTCGTATTAGAAATTAGGTCAGAACCAGATGACAGAATACTATGCAACTGTTAAACAGAATGTACTAGCTAGAAGTGTACCGGCGGGCAAAGACCGCCAGATATAGAGTCCAATGAAGAGCATGTTGTAGAACAGTATGTGTAGTCTTGGTCACATCTTTTATTATTATTTTAGGCACATGAATACATATATGAATATTCATAGAAACACACACAAAATGACACAAACCAAGCTGTGAACATAGTGGGGGATCAGTGGTGGAGAGGCCAGGAACATTCTACTTCATATTCCTATTTTTACAAGCATGAGCATATATTATTCTGATCATAAAAATGCTTTTTTTAACAAGAAGTGAGGCAAGCTGTGCCATTCCCCCACAATGTCCAGCTCCCACTCCCAGCCTCTAAAAATGTCCTCTTCAAGGACATGTGTTCCAGCATCTAAGACAATTTCGAATCCCCAAAGCCATGAGCTTTTGCTATTTAGAAGCTGAAGTAGGACGAGAAACGCTGGAAAGAAATGAAGAGTTGTTGACTTCTTTTAGAAGAGTTTCGTTTCATGCAATGGTGGCATGGTTGACACCCTTTCCAGAACGATTTCCCTCTCCCATCCTTCCAAGTCTCCTGCCATTCTTCCTGCCATGCCTCCTTTCCTCCCCATCTCTTTCATAAGGCTGGGAGAAAGGGAAATGGCTAGCTCGTTTCAGTTCCTTTTCCGTTTTTCCCTCAAGTCCAGGACTCAATCCCATTCTTTTATCCTAAAGAAATGCCACTCTAACCAACTCCGCACCCCCAGTCTTTTTGGCACAAGACTCATCCCAGTATTTCCAATTCCCTCCTAGGTAAGGTTGACAATTCCAGCTCTGGGAATCTTTAGTATGTAGGGAGCATCTACAAGTGACCCTAGGCTGTGTACCAACACCAACAGCCAGCAGAGCAGGAGCCCGAGACCCAGATGGCCGTGAACTTACATGCACGTGTTAATGGATGTGGGCCCTTCTTTGGGGAGTGCATCAGTAGCTTTCATCAAGCTTTGATGGAGGTCCTTGGGCCACACAATGTTAATAATGACCAAGATAGAGGGACTTGGATGCTTGAATCACCCACTGAGTATTTCGACAGAACACCCAGTCCTTAGGTTTCCAGCTGGCCGCGTGGCTTGGTGAATCAGACGACAGTACACTCAAGAGGAATGGAGATTGAGAGATACGGGGAAGCATGGCCTTTGAGGGCTCCACTAGAGACCTGTCCCTCTGCTAAAGCCCACACAACTCAGGCCTGGACATGACCTCCAAGTCCCACTGAATGAGCCAATCCACACTCCCCTGAACTACACAAGAACACAGCTGGGTCTAGTATAAAGAGCACAAGGAGGCAGCAGATCTGAGTTTTAGCTTTTAGGATGACTTCTGTCATGTGGTTAGCTGTGTGACCTTAGGCAGCTCACTGTACTTCTCTGGTCCTCATTTTCCTCATCCAAACAGAACATTCACACCAGATGAACTTCACAAGGCATCTGTAGCTCTACCATACTATGACTCTGCCCTCCTGGACAGGCATTTCCACTCAGCCCTCCAGAACAGAGAATGACTTCACTCTCAGTTTCCAGTATCACATCTTAAAGTCACACAATTTTCTCTTGCGGCTAAACCCAATCCTTCCTCCTGCACCTGATGCTTGCTGCTTTCATGCGGGGAATGGCTGGTCCGTGTACAGAGCACTGTAGACTATACCTCTAATGCCTTCACATCAGTCTCTACCTCAAACCCAGTTTGTAATGATCCTTAGCAGTAAATCCTCAAGAACTCCATTATTCTAATGGCCATGGCCTCCTAGTGGCAAAATGGACCCCGGAAACTGTGCTCAAGAAACCTCTCCTGCAAACAGGACTCTGGCCCAGATGGGCCACTGGGGCCACTGGAGATGAGCCCTGCAGCAGCCAGCTTCCAAGATGGTCCTTTAGAACTGCTTCTGCAAGAGAATGAGTGTGAAGGATAAAAGCAACTTCCCAACTACATTTAATTCCCACCTCCAGGGTTTTCTGGTCAGCAGGGTGTGTTCAGATTGATGGGACTTTTCTTGAGGCTGTACTGATGATACCTCTGGACCAGGAAATTAAAGGCCACACTGAAATTGCCAGGATGTGAAAGGAAGTAAGCCCAGAGAACTGAGTCACTCAAGGTTGAATGAGGATAGGTCTTTGCAGTCAAAGCAGAGCAGAGAACTGAGGCAGTCTGCCCAATAATGCAGCAGAAAAACAGGATCGGGGCTGGAACTATAGGATAATTGCCTTAATTCTTCACTTCCCTTTCATAATAACCTTGAGTTTATATACAGCCTTTCTTCTAAGGAGCTCAAAATACTTGCAGAGATATTATCTTAGTTGTCATCACACCATCACAGTCAATGATTATTATCAACTTCATTTTACACATGGGGGAAGGAAAGCCTGGAGGGCTGAAGCGAGTCATCCAAGTTTACCCAGCAAGACACCGACAGCCTCCAAACTCAGCACAAAATGCTCTTGCCCAGCATTGCCCAAAGAATGTTCTTCTCCGCACCAGCCCAGCCAAATGCTTGTTGGAACACCAGGTTCTGTGGGAAAATATATCTGGGAAATTCTGCTTATTCTCTTCTCCTGGAGAGTCACAATATACCCTAGCCTAGTAAAGGCTTTTAGAAGCCTTGCAATAAGCAAAACCGTTTTTGTTTAAGCAAGAATTTCTCAAAGTAAACTTAACCACAAAACTCTGTGTGTGTGTGTGTGTGTGTGTGTGTGTGTGTGTGTGTAACACCTATTAACATCCTATGGAACTAGTCTTTTTTGGAACCCACACTGGGGAGCACTGTCCTAGCCTGTAGACTAATCCGAGTATTTGCACAGCAACAGATCAATTCCATTCCAGCCCAAGCTGGGGGGCGGGGCGTGTTTTTAGAGCTACTGCCTGATACCTTCTGGTATTGACAGCCAGTGAACAAAGGAACTTGATGCGCCCAAAGGACCCCAGGCCATCATTTCGTCTGCAGCAGGGCATTGGCCAGATGGGAAGAAGCCAATTCAAACTCACCCACTTCTGCTGGCACTCCTTTTTAATAGAGCCCAGGGCTCTTTTTGGTGTTCATTTAAGGGAGGAGATACTTGGGATGCTGGTCCAAACCCTCAGAGCCCCACTCTTAACTTGCAGAATTTTGTGCCCACCAGGCACTTCCAGTAGAAATCATCCATCTCTTAGGTTCATTTCCAGTGCCATTCATCAGCCCGTGCAATCAGTGCCAACACAACAAAACAAGAGAACGTGCCCCTGTTCTGGCTTCACTGCATGAGTATTAGAGTAGTCATTGTATATCCATTTCAGAACTAACACACAGCACAGAAATCTTGTGCTATCATTAATTACCAGTGACACTACTAAAATTACCTAAGATGTAAAACTCCCTGAAGACCCTGTCCTGATTAATTTGTATTTTATATACAATTCAAATGATGAAAGATCACAGGCAATGGATTTAATATTTACTACTGACATTTTCATGTTTTCTTTTAGTGTTTATTAAACATCCACACCATGAGGGAAAATGCTTCCACTGAAATTGGTAAATTTGTGTGCAAAAAGTCAGTGTAATGCAAGTATACCTTTCTGTATCCATCCATTGGCTATGCGAACAATTCTGTGTAAATGGATTTTTGGTAAAAATATTCACTGTAAAGGTCACAGGGGCACTGTTATTTAAGATGATTTGATTATGAATCCTTTTGTAAAGCAACGAATTCTGCAATGTGAATACTGTCCATCTAGTTCGTTTGCCTTGTAAATCCATACTTATACATATCAGATTTGCTTAAAGCAAAACACACTAATATTAATAAATAAGCTAGACATTTTTTTAAATGGGGATGTGTTCTGATCCTTATCAGTCTGCAGTACTGGCTCCTTTTTGATTCACCATTAATCACCATCCCAGTCCAGGAAGATTCATCCTGAGTTTGTTGAGAATGTGACAGTAACACTTCCAAGGACTCCCTGCAGTTTTACTTAACTATGAGCCTTCTGCCTTTATGTATGCTGTCCCTTCAACTTAGCCATCTGGTGAATTAATTCTTCAACACTCACTCAAATGTCACTTCCCCTGTGAAGACTTCCTTGATCATTCCCCCCTCCTCCGGCCAGGCATCCCTCTTCCATGCTCTCACAGTAAACTGCCCGGCCCTTGTCAAACTCTACTGTAATGATCTGTTTACACATTCTCTCTTGCCTACCACACTATGCACTCCCTGAGAGCTGAGATGATGTTTTATTCATTTATTCATTGCTATACTTCCAATACCTAACACTACTGGCACATAGCAGGTGTTTAATAAATGCCAGTTGTTTGAGTGAATGATCACTGTCCTTAACTGTACATTTTTGAACGCTGAAAAACGTTTTATTAAAACCATAAATTAAAATGTCAAAGAGGAGGTTTACCAGTTTTGTTCATTTTATTGATACCTTCTCTCTTTGATTAAAAAAAAAAGAGCATGCCAATTCACACCTTATGGGTCAACAACAACAAAAAACTCTCAACCAAATTCATAACTAAGACATAGTGCTTTTAGTATGCCCCTTTTTCTCCAAACATACAGCTACAACCTAACCCACCACTAACATAACTGCAGTAAAGAAGACATGAGGATCCACTAATTAAAGGGGTGGGGTGAGGAAGTTAGGAGGGGGGGAGTTACTGCAGAGATCACTGTAAGAGCTTTGTATCCTCATTGGCTGAGAGAGAGAAGCCTGCCAAGAAAGTTGGGCATCTTTGGGGAAAAATAATGATGTCCAGTAAGACCTGGCCAATGTGGCTAGAAATTCCACATCCAGAATGTCCTAAGCAACAGCCCCAGCTGGGGGCTTTCCATCACTTTGAAACCATCATCACCCTTCCGACATGGGCAGAACAGGTTGGACCTAATCGGCCTGCGTATTACTGCAATCTGGCTTGGCATGGGATGATACCCAAGGACATGTAATGCCAGGAGTAGCCCAGCCCCATGGCGCGCGCGCGCGCACACACACACACACACACACACACACACACACCACTCCAACTCACACTCACTGAATCCCACATAAACCTGCACCATCTCCCACATCTGCATTCCTGTGTGCCCAGTCACACACGGGGAGTGCCCCCTCACATTCCCTCACTTCCCTAGACTGCCCAGCCCACACCCCACTCTACGGGCGGACTGCAGCCTAGCCTGGAACTGGAAGCTGGTGGGGACTGGTTTTGTTGTACGCAACAAAGCCCCACGCACCCAGGTGCCCCGCTGAATCGACTCCATCCATCTCTCCCCTCCCCCATCCATGAGCTCCCAGACAAGAGAAAGCTCAGCTCTGGGAAGTGGATGCGGGGAGCGGGGGCGAAAAGAAAGAGAGCTTTAGGGGTGGGCGGGGGCAGGAGTCCGGGCAGCTTCCGAGCTACCTCGCCATGAAGCGACAGGGACGGCGAACTGGCAAAGGGACCGAGCTGCCTTCCCACCCCACCGCACCCCATCTATTCATAGAAAAAGACCCAAAACTGAGAAATAATCTACCCTCCCGTCCGCCCCATGCCCTCCTAACAGCTCTTGGAGCCACTGGCGCTCCAACAGCCTGCAACAAAGCGCCCCCGACACAGACCTGTTCCAGCCTCTTACTGGCCCGAGCGAAGGGGAGCCGCGGCTGAGGGTTCTGCGCTTCGCCGCCGGGCAGCAGGCGCCAAGGGATGGGAGGGGGAGCAGGAACTGGGAGAGGAAGGAGAACGAGAGGGGACAGGAGGCGCGGCGGCAGCGGAGGCGCGGCAGCAGCGGAGGCGGCGGCCGGAGGAGGCGGCGGAGGCGGAGGCGGAGGCGGCGGCGGCGGCGGCGGCGGCGGCGGCGGCGGCGGCGGCCTCTGTGGCAGCTGCTGAGGATGCTCTGGCGAGGGGCAGGGCTGGGTGCGCGGGGCGTGGGCTCACGTGCGCCCCATGGCCCGGGGATGCGCGCGCGTCTGGGTGTGTAAGAGCATCTGGGTGTATTTTGACTGTGATTATTCCAATTCCGACCTAGTCTGGAACTTGTGGTTCCTGCAGCCGGGCGGAAGTGAAACCCTTTCAGTCTCCCAAGCCCGACTATGCCGGCCAGGGGATGGGAGTTGGGGGTGAGGGAGCAAGAAGGGGTTCAGTACCAGGGCGCCAGGCCTGCCATCAATGAACAACACATCCCTACCCTTCAGTCTTCCTTCTGGGCCCTGGTAAATTGCATCCACACATATCTTTGGGAAACCTATAGCTAAGGAGAATAGAAAGAGACCAAGAGACCAAGGACAATCACCATCACATCCTACTGAGTGAGCTGTTCGTACTATGCTCAGTGCTGTCTGGACTACCAAGAGGGCAATTGCTGTTCTACCTTGGGATTTACTTTCACGAGTTGAGGTACCCATAATTTCATACAGGTTCTGAGTTCTGCCTTTTCTCCTGTCTCTCATTCCGTTGCAAAATCTCTGTGCTTGTAACCAAGGCGGCACACAATCAATTCTCTATGCTTTAGTCTGCTCACCAAGCCAATATTATCCAGATCCCTGGCTTCACTGGTGTCAAGGGGTCACTTAACCCTCATGCCACTCTCCCTTTAGGAGTGGGGCACTCAGTTTAGATGAGAACCAAGACTGGTTTCCTCGAAGTCAGTGGGTTGAAGATCATCATGGATCCAGCTGGAGACTCAATTTGGATTGGCACCCCTAAACCGAAGATAAAGGGAAACCAATTGTGAGAGGCATAATTTTTCTCTATGATGTCATCCTTGGTGAACCCCTTGCTTGGAGCCCTGCTGAAAATCTTCTTCCCGCTAGTGACCTTTTGAGAGTTCCTCTTCATCTTGCCTAATGGTTTCTGCTTGTACAGCACTTTGGGATTTACAAAGTACTTCCTCATAGTGGAATCCCTACGCTATCATCTCGGTGAATTAGGCAAGGAAAATATCATTATTTGTATTTTACATAAGAGGAAACAGATTCAGAAAAATTAAGTGGATTTGCCTAACATTACAGGCTAATAAGTAGCAGATCCAGAATTGGGACCCAGGTCTTCAGATTTCTAGGGCAAAACTTCTTTTTTTTTTTTTTTTCTCTCTTTGCTGCACTGTGCAGTTTGTGAGATCTTAGTTCCCTGGCCAGGGATCGAACCCAGACCCTGGCAGTGAAAGCACCGAGTCCTAACCCCTGGATCGCCAGGGAATTCCCAAAGCTCCTTTTTATTTTTTATTTTTTTTACATAAACAAGAATTTATTTTTCTTGGACCTATTGGCTAGCTGCAGTGGCTCTCTTTTAGACCTCTAGATGGCTGGTTTTGCTCCGTGTTTTGGGTCAGTTTGAGGTCTGTAACACACATCTTCCTCTGGAGCCCAACTGTGAGGCCGCAGCTCCCAGGCCCTGTCTTCTCACAAAGTTCACTGAAACATAAGAGGTGAGCCCAACTGCACAAGCCCATTTAAGGCCTCTGCTGCTCATTGAAGGCCATCATGTCTGCTCACACTTCATTGGCCAAAACATGTCACAGATCTAAGCTGTATTTAGAATATGTGTATTTGTTTAAAGTTGGGTGCCCTCACAGAAGAATATTGCATTTTGGACAGTGTTACCTTAGCATTTTCATTGGCATTTGCAAACGTGATAAATGCCGTGTGCACTTTTTCACCTTTGAGAACTTTCTGAAATTGTGGGACCATTTCTATTGGAAAAGAGGAAGGTACACTTTAGAACTCAACTCTAGTTATGGCATTGTTGGGAGAAGAATTAATGAGATAAGGTCAATACAAGTGAAAGATTTGGGATCACATATTCATCATTAACATTAGCATTCTACAGAATATTCATGGAGAATTGTGATGCCAAAGCTCCTTTTTAAATGACATCTTGGAAAGAAATTTCAGATGCATCTATTGATCTCCATGTTGGAGGGTAATGGTTTAGTGCCTTGGCTAAATTGAAATTAACTAAAATGAGATTTTGAAAAAGTATTTCAGTTAGGTCTATATATTCAGGTGCAACTCACAAGTTAGTAAGTAGAAAAGAGTTAACAACTTTTGGGCCTCAGTACCCAATCAGCAGACAAAATTATTCCTCTGATTCTGCTACCAACAGCTACTGTAAGAATAATTTGGTACAGAAAGTACAGTAGGAAGAGGCATGTGACATAGACATTTGAATTTCCTGGGGTGGTAATCTTGTGAATGTTTCCCCCAGGAGCTAGATCTTTGTCTTCTAAGTCATGAGAATGAAATGGAAGAAATTAACTACCTCATGATCCTGAGCATGTAGGCCACCCCCCTCACTGGTGCCATGTTATGTTATGTTAACTGTCATGTTAACTGCCCTGTTACCTCAACATCAACCAATCAGAGAATTGTGCACGAGATAATCACATACCCTAAGACCCCCTCCCTCACCTTGCTTCTAAAAATGCTTTGCTGGGGGAATTCCCTGGCAGTCCAGTGGTTAGGCCCGGGTTGATGATCCCTAGTTGGGGAACTAAGATCCCGCATGCAGCTCCGTGCGACCAAAAAAAAAAGCTTTGCTGAAACCCTTTGGGGAGTTTGGGGTTTGGGGAGGATCATGAACACCCCCACCCCGGTTCTCCTTGCTTGGTCCTGCAATAAACCTTTCTCTGCTCCAAACCTCGAAGTTTCGGTATTGTTTGGCCTCACTGTGTGTCGGGCATACGAACTTGCGTTTGGTAACAATACAAGTGCCTAAGACATAGCAAGACTCAATAAATGATAGTTATTATTGTTAGAGAGAAAAAAAGCAACAACTACATTAATTGGTTTTCTCCATTCAAAGCAGAAATCCTTTATTACTAGTGGTACCTCAATGTTGAGAGAATTCAGAGGAAGAGATTGCTTTTCTCCAGGACAGGAGAGATCAAGTGGTGGTTATAGGAGATAGGCATGATAAACAAAGAGAGATGAGGACCAGCATGGAACTAAGAAGAGAACAGGACCAGAAGAGGATGATGAAAAGTGGGCATCTAGGATTGGGAGTATATGCCGGTTAACGGTTTTGTAACAATGTACAATGCCCGTGGTTTACTCAAAGGAGTGTTTTGGCTCTTCTAAACAAGTTCCTGTTTATCAAAAGACCTAAGAAAGAACTCCATTCAAAGTCTGTCAGAAATACCTGAATCTGACATTTGGCCAGGGACTCCCTGTTCTGATTTGGTACCAAATAGAGATTATTCTTATTTGAGCCTTGCCAAGCAAAGAGAGGTTGAGTCATAACAATGCTCAGAGCCAAGATGCAGAAAAATTGTGAAGGAGGTGAAATCTGTCTCCGACACTCTTCCAGTTTCTCTGTGTTACACCCTTATCTTCCCACTTAAACTCTCTGGACATCAAAATCCCTGCATTTCCCAACCGTGCAAAAGTGACCTGATTTAGTTATTTACAATGAAGTGCCTTTACATGCTTCTCTTCTCAAAAGGTAGACTAACAGGAGGAAGCAATGCTAAAACCAATGAAATGGATCACTAATGGTAGAAGTTCAGGCGTTTGGAGCGGTAAAGATAGCTTGGGTGCCCTCAGATCATTTAGGTATGAGACTCTCCATGAATAAGACCAGACCTTGGAAATGTAAATTCACATCATAACAGAAACCCAGAACAAGAAGAGGCATTAGTTATTATTTCCAGTCCAACCCTTTTGTTTTACAAGCCATTAAACCAAGGCTCAGAATGGTTAAGTCACTCTTCCAAGACCACATAGCTCCCAAGAAGGAGAGCCAGGACTTGAATTCCAATCACAGATCTTTTTCCACTACACTGTCCTACTCCATCAGCCGGGAAGAAAACCAGGAACAATTGCTTAGAATTGATATTTGAGACTTTATTCCAGGTATATAGGGATGGCATGAAAATAAGAATAGAGGACCAAAATGAAGGTGCAATCCTCTTTCTTTAGCTTGCTCCTCACAAGTAGCTATTTCAAACAAGACTGACATGCAGAATGGTCTATGTGATGCCAGGCACCTGACTCTGGAAATGATATTAGAGGTCCTGGTCACTCCCTGAATCATTTTTTTATTATTGTGGTAAGAACATTTAACATGAGATCTACTGTTTAAACAAATTTGTAAGTGTACAATACGGTACTGTTAACTATAGGCACAATGCTGTACAGCAGATCTCTGGAATTTAGTCATCTTGCATCACTGAAACTTCATACCCATTGAACAGCACCTCCTTATTCCCCCTCCTCTCAATCCCTGGCAACCACCATTCTACTCTCTGGATATTGGGGTGCTGATAGGAATTGCATTGAATCTGTAGGCCGCTTTGGGTAATATGGACATTTTAAGAGCATTAAGTCTTTTAATCTATGAATATGAGATGTCTTTCCATTTATTTGTCTCTTTTTACATTTCTTTCATCAATGTTTTGTAGTTTTCAATGTACCAGTCTTTGACCTCTTTGATTAAGTTTATTCCTAAGCAGTTTATTATTTTTGATGTGATTATAAATGGTATTGTTTTCTTAAACTCCTTTTTGAATAGTTCACTGTTAGTGTATAGAAACGCAACTGACTTGTGTATGTCATCTGCAAACAGCAATAATTTTACTGCTTCCTTTCCAATTTGGATGCCTTTTTGTTCCATCTAATCGCTCTGGCTGGGACTGCCAGTACTATGTTGAATAAAAGTGGCAAGAGTTGGCATCCTTGCCATGTTCCTGATCTTAAAAGTCTTCAGTTTTTCACCACTAAGAATGATGTTGGCTATGGGCATTTCATATATGACCTTTACTATGTTGAGGTGATTTCCTTCTTTTTTTTCCAGCTTTATTAAGGCATAATCAGCAAATTAAAATTGTATTTTGTATTTGTACAAATTGTAAATTTGTACAATTGTAAAATTGTAATTGTATTTAAGGTGTACAATGCGATGTTTTGATATATGTGTACACTGTGAAGTGACTACCACAATCAAGCTAATTAACACGTCCATCACCTCACATAGTTACCTTTCTTTGTGTGTGTGGCAAGAACACGTAGGATCTACTTTAGCAAATTTCAAGTATACGATACAGTATTATTTATGGTCACCATGCTGTATATTAGATCCCCAGAACTTATTCATCCTGCATAACTGAAACTTTGTACCCTTTGACTAAGGTAATTTCCTTCTATTCCTGGTGTATTGAGAGGTTTTTTTATTATTATTATGAAAGGATGTTGAATTTTGTTAAATGCTTTTGCTGCATCTATTGAGATGATCATGTTATTTTTATCTTTCATTCCGTTAATGTGGTGCCTCACATGAATTGATTTTTATATGTCAAACCATCCTTGTATCTAACGAATATATCCCACTTGGTCATGGTATGTGATCCTTTTAATGTGCTGTTGATTCTGGTTTGCTAATATTTTGTTGAGGATTTTCACATCTATGTGCATCAGGGATACAGGCCTGTCATTTTCTTTTCTTCAGTTTCTTTGTCTGGCTTTGGTATTAGGGTAATGATAGCCTCATAAAATGAGTTTAGAAATTTTTCCTCCTCTTCAATTTTTTGGAAGAGTTTGAGAGGAATTGGCATTAATTTTCCTTTAAATGTTTCATAGAACTCACCTGTAGAGCCATCTGGTCCTGGGCTTTTCTTTGTTGTGAGACTTTCAATTACTGATTCAATCCCTTACTAGTTAAAAATCTGTTCAAATTTTCAATTTCTTCATAATTCAGCCTTGGTAGGTTGTACGTTTCTAGAAATTTATCCTTTTCTTCTAGGTTATCCAATTTATTGATGTATAATTGCTCTCAGTAGTCTCTTACAATCCTTTTTATTCCTGTGGCATCAGTTGTTATGTCTCCTCTTTCATTTCTGATTTTATTTATTTGAGTTCTCCCTCTTCTTTTTTTAGTCTAGCTAAAAGTTTGTCAATTTTGTTTATCTTTTTAAAAAACTCAGTTTCATTGATTTTTTTCTATTGTGTTTCTATTCTCTATTTTGTATATTTCTGCTCTGATCTTTACTATTTTCTTCTTTCTGTTAACTTAAGGCTTAGTTTGTCTTTATTTTTTAGTTTCTTGAGATGTAAAGTTATGTTGATTGAGTTCTTTTTTGTGTGTGTGTGTGTGGTTCACGGGCCTCTCACTGTGTGGCCTCTCCCATTGCGGAGCACAGGCTCCGGACGCGCAGGCTCAGCGGCCATGGCTCACAGGCCCAGCCCCTCCACAGCATGTGGGATCTTCCCGGACCAGGGCACAAACCCATGTCCCCTGCATCAGCAGGTGGACTCTCAACCACTGTGCCACCAGGGAAGCCCTGAGTTATTCATTTTTAATGTCGGCACTTACTGCTAAAACTTCCCTCTTAATACTGCTTTTGCTGAATTTCATAAGTTTTGGTATGTTGTGTTTTCCTTTTCATTTGTCTCAAGATATCTTCAAATTTCCCATTGATTTCTTCTTTGATCCATTGGTTGTTTAGGAGTCATTCTATGATTCTTGCATTTTTAGAGTAAATCCCTGTTAGGAGCATATTATAATGAGCCTCTACTTAAAATAGGGTACCAGAAAAGAATCTAGTTAGTGAAAGTTTCCATTTTGTTGGGGTCCTGTTAATTAAAGTTCTACTGTAATCTCAAAACACAGAAAGGATTTAAAAGAATCTGACCTTTAAAAAATAAAACATAAAACACAACACTATTTAGTCTTACTTTCCTCTGTTTTATTGCCATGTTTCTTATCTAAGCTGTTGACATTTACTTGGGGTTTAAAAGTTATCACAATATATGTATAACTGATTCACTTTGCTGCACAGCAGAAACTAACACAACATTGTAGATCAACTATACTCCAGTAAAATTTTTTTAATAAAAGTTATCACAAGATTTATTAACTAGTCTCTCTGCTCCTATATATGTTTGAAATTTCCTATAATACAAGTATAAAAAAAAAGACATGGTTCCTATACTCTGAGAACTGGAAGGAATTCAGCATTGGATTGATCATGGATTTCAATTACTGCTATATGTAAATTAGTATAATTTCTCTGGAGGGCAAGGTGGCAATGTATATCAAAATTTTTAAACATTAAGTGTGGCAAAGAAGTTTCCCCAGGCAATCTCCTGAACTCCATAATTGGAGAAATTATCAGGAGGCCTGGTTTCCCCTCCTGATTAGATGAGTTATTTCTATGGACAAGTTCTTTGTTTTAGGACCCAATTTCTTGATCTACAAAATTGGTAATAATTTTTTAAACACACGTCTCTTTGTAAAACTAGGAAAGATGAAAGCCTTGTGGGAAGAGTACTACATAATCCATAGTTTTCAAATATTGATGCAAAAGGCAAAATATGGTGAGTGTGGGTAATGTGTATGGTCCTTTGAAAGTTAAATTATAAAGGAAATGGAAAATAATTAATTTTAGACTAATTAAAGTATGCATGTTAAAATGGCAAGAGTGATCAACAAAAGTATAGACATGAAATATATGACTTTCAAATTGGTAGAGAGGAAAAGGGAATACAAAAGAAAAAAAGAAAAAAAAGCTTAATTTAAAAGAAGCTGGGCCTCCATGGTGGTCCAGTGGTTAAGACTCTGCACTTCCAATGTAGGGGGCATGGGTTCAATCCCTGGTCAGGGAACTAAGATCCCACATGCTACAACCAAAAAAAAAAAAAAAAAAAGATAAACTGAGGCATATTAAACATTAAAAAAAAGAAGAAGAAGAAGCCAAGAAAAGAGGAGGAGTGAAATGAAACAGTAAAAGGGACAAATAAGAATCACACAATAGGGACATCCCTGGTGGGCCAGTGGCTAAGACTCCGCGTTCCCAATGCAGGGGGCCCCCAGGTTCGATTTCTGGTCAGGGAGCTAGATCCCTCGTGCCGCAACTAAAGGTCCCACATGCCACAAGGAAGATCCTGCATGCCGCAACTAAGACCCGGTGCAGCTAAATAAATAAACAAATATTTTTAAAAATAAATAAAAACCACATAATAAGGGATAAGAATAAATCCAAATATATCAGTAATCACCCTAAATATAAATGGGCTAAAGTACTCAATTAAAATGTCAAGGATTGTCAGAATGAATAAAAGAACAAAACCCAGTTATATGCTGTTTGTTTAGAAGAGAAATAATTTCATTTGGACTTCAATGTAAAGACATAGAAAGACTATATGTCAAAGGATGGAAAAATATTACTGGGCAGAAACTGACCAAAAGAAATATGAAGTAGCTGTTTTAATATAATGTTTTTAAATGTAAGGCAAAAGCATTACTAGGGGAAAAAGAGTCACTTCATAGTGGAAAAAGTAAATTCAACCAGGAAGATATATCATTTCTAAATGTGTAATTGCCTGTTAACATGGCCAAGGATTTTTTCAAAACAATAATTGACAGATCTACAAGGAAAAATTGATAAACCCACTATCATAGTGGGAGATTTTAACACATCTTTTACAGAACTGATAGATCAAGCAAAAAAGAAAAACAGTAAAGAAATAAAAGACTTGAACAGCATAATTAGCAAGCTAGATATAATAGATATATATGTAGAAAATTTCAACTATTAGAGAATATATATTACTTTCAAGTACATTTGGAGCACATATAAAAATTGACCAGATGCTAGCTTCAACATATTTCAAAGATTTAGTATTGTATCAGACCACCTTCTCTAATTACAATGCAGTTAAATTATAAATCAACATTTTTAAATGACTAGAAAAAATCCATTTGTTTAGCAACTTGAAACACAATATTTTACAACTTACAGGTGAAAGAAAAATTATAATGAAAATTAGATTTGGAACTGAATACTTAGATGTGAAAGATAATGAAAATATTGCCTATCAAAATTTCTGAGATGAGCTAAAATGATATTTAGAAGGAAATTAATAGACTTAAAAGCTTTCACTAGAAAAAACGGAAGGCTCAGAACTTATCGGTCAAACATTTAATTTAAGAAATTAGAGAAAGAATATCAGACTAATCCTCAGGAAAGCAGAAGGAAGGAAATAATAAAGATATAAGTAAGAGTCAATGAAATATAAAACAAATATATAGTAGTATCAACAAAACCAAGAATTATTTCTTTGAAAAGACTAATAAAATACAAAAACCTCTGGCAAGATTAATCACATTTCTCCAAAGAAGATACACAGATTGCCAACAAACACATGAAAGGATGTTCAACATCACTAATCATTAGAGAAATGCAAATCCAAACTACAATGAGGTATCACCTCACACCAGTCAGAATGGCCATCATCAAAAAATCTACAAACAATAAATGCTGGAGAGGGTGTGGAGAAAAGGGAACCCTCTTGCTCTGTTGGTGGGAATGTAAATTGATACAGCCACTATGGAGACCAGTATGGAGGTTCCTTAAAAAACTAAAAATGGAGCTACCATATGACCCAGCAATCCCACTACTGGGCATATACCCTGAGAAAACCATAATTCAAAAAGTGTCATGTACCACAATGTTCATTGCAGCACTATTTACAATAACTAGGACATGGAAGTAAACTAGGTGTCCATCAGCAGATGAATGGATAAAGAAGATGTGGCACATATAAACAACGGAATATTACTCAGCCATAAGAAGAAACGAAATTGAGTTATTTGTAGTGAGGTGGACGGACCTAGAGTCTGTCATACAGAGTGAAGTAAGTCAGAAAGCGAAAAACAAATACCATATGCTAACACATATATATGGAATCTAAAAAAAAAATGGTTCTGAAAAACCTAGGGGCAGAACAGGAATAAAGACACAGACATAGAGAATGGATTTGAGGACACAGGGAGGGGGAAGTGTAAGCTGGGACGAAGTGAGAGAGTGGCATGAACATATATACTCTACCAACCAAATGTAAAATAGATAGCTAGTGGGAAGCAGCCACATAGCACAGGGAGATCAGCTCAGTGCTCTGTGACCACCTAGAGGGGTGGGATAGGGAGGGTGGGAGGGAGACGCAAGAGGGAGGGGATATGGGGATATATGTATACATATAGCTGATTCACTTTGTCATACAGCAGAAACTAACACAACAATGTAAAGCAATTATACTCCAATAAAGATGTTAAAAAAATAGTAAAAAAAAAAAGACATATTATAATCTCAAAAAGTGCAAGAGAAACATTAGACAAATTTCAACACCCATTAATGATAAAAACTCTCCACAAACTAAAAAAATAACAGAAAACTTCTTTAATATGATCAACAACAACCACAAAAGTCTAAATTATACTTATTGATGAAAGAATAAATGCTTTTTACCTAAGATCTGGGGGAAAAAAAAGATTAATCAAGGGGGAAAAAAGACAGATAATGCAATTATATATTTTGGAATTTAAAAAGTGGGAAATACAGATGCTGCAGAGATTAAACATATAACAATAAGATAATACAAAGAACTTCATATTGATAGTTTTGAAAACTTGGATTTAAAAGTGGGTATATTCTTAGAGAAATGCATTTTACTAAAAGTGCCCTTAGAAATAGAGAATTCAAAAAGTCCTCTAACCACTAAAGAAAACATCAGTACATAAAATTGTTCCCATGAAAAACAGCAACAACAACAAAAAACACCAGACTCACAGCGCTTGACAGGCTAGTTCTACCAATCATTCAAGAAAAATGTCATTCAGTATTATCCAAATTTTTCCAGAGAAAAGAAAAATAGTACACTAGAGTTATTTTGATAACAAAACCTGACCAGGACTATATATACAAAGGAATGTTACAAGTCAGTCTCACTCATGGTTATAAGGTGTAAAAATTATTTTAAAACTTAGCAAACTAAATTTAGCAATGTATAAAAAGTTAGTGAATATTTACCAAGTTGGATTTACACCAGGAATGCAAGGTTTGTTTGGAGAATTAATTAACATAACTCATCATATTAAGGAGGAAAACATCCATATGATCATTTTACTAATATAGAAAACATTCATTCATGATTTTAAAAGTCCCTTGGCTAACTAGGAATAGAAGGGCTCTTCTTATACCTGATAAGGCATCTGTGCCAATAAGTATAGCAGACATCATACTGGGGAAATGCCAAAAGTATTCGCTTTAACATCAGAAACAAGACAAAGATGCTTCCTAGGACAACCCTTGTTCAGCCAGTGGAGGTTCCAGCAAGTACAGTGAGACAAGAAAAAAGAAAGATTAGGAGGAAAAGGAAAGAACTGGTAAGTAGTTGAAGTTTGTGCAGTATATTTTATACTAATTATTATTACAATAAAGCAGTGTAAAAAATACTTTCTGCCTTGATCCTGGCCTAACCTGAGCCAACCCAGCCTTACATAACTAAAACTAACACCTCCAGTATTGAGGTAGAGTGATCCTATTACTACAAGAAGATCACAGCCCAAGTACTTCCACCTATATGCCTCTCTCTCAAAGAAAATGGCCTCTCTCTTAAAGAAAATGGCCCCAGGTGAGGTTAACTACTTGGTGTAGGAACAGGAACTGCTGGCAATTAGAGCTACCTTTGAGGCATGGGGTTTCTGCACCTATAATGATATAGCACAACCTGTGCATTATGATGTCGTTGAAGCAAAACTGAATGCCCAGTTTTGCCAGGTGAAATGGCACTGTTCTAGAAAAGGTAGACTTTTCACATCCATTCTTTCCCATTGAGTAGATGCCCAGTCAAGTAGGTCTGGGCGCAGCCAAGACCCCACCCTAAGAGAGCCTCTGACCTGGGAGTTTTACTGCCATTATAGTCAGTTGCATCTAATTGAGGCAAGTGAAACAGACAACAGGCGGATGTCCCTATGCAGGAGCACTGGCAAGGGGCCAGAATATTCTAATTAATGCAAGGGGGATACTAACTATAAGCTGCCAATACGTTCTGGGAGAAGTACTGACTCCGACACAGTGCCCTATTCAAAACTTTGAATGCAAGGACTTATGATGTCCCCTTATCTGCCATCAGCACTTGGAGTATTTACATTCCGATTAAAAATAGATCTGAAAAGCCCAACAGACTAATATACTCATTACCAACTGTAGAACACACTCTTGATGCCATTGCTGTGGGACTGATCATAAACCTACTCCTTGTTTCATGATCATAATACTATCTTGGTTGTAGTGTAGTGTCGATACCCTTACCAGAAGGCCTGCACAGTGGGCAGTGTTACATAATGATTAGGGGAATGGGCTTTGGAGCCAGACAGCAGTTGTTTGAATCTCTGCTTTCTCCTTTATTAGCTGTGATTTTGGGTGAGCCACTTAACCTTCCTAAGCCTAGTTTCCTCAGCTGTAAAATGCAGATAATAACAGTCCCTACCTCACAGAATTGCATATAATAATATGTGTAAAGCATTCTTTGTTATATGTTCAATTTTTACACAAATAATATATGAATATATTCTCATTGTAAAAAAAATTGGAAAAATTTAAAAATACATAGTACATGCACAAAAATTTGTACATTTATAGCAACATTATTCATGATAGTTAAAAAGTGAAAACAACCCAATTGCCCACCAACTGGTAAATGGGTAAATAAAAGGTGGTATATCCATTCAGTGGAATATTATTCAGCAATAAAAAGAAATGATACACTGATACATGGATGAACCTTGAAAATATTATGTTAAGTGAAAGAAGCCAGTAACAAAGGACCACATATTGTATGATTCCATTTTTATAAAATGTCCTGAATAGCCAAACCCATTGAGACAGAAAGTAAATTGGTGGCTGCCTAGGGCTGGGCATGGGACTGGGGTTGAGGGGAAATGGTGAGTGACTGCTAATAGGTAAAGTATTTCTTTTTGAGGTGATGATAATGTTCTAAAACCAACTGTGGTGATGGCTGCACAAGTCTGTGGATATAGTAAAAAACTATTAAATCACACATTTAAATGTGTGAATTTTATTTTATGTGAACTATATCTCTATGAAACTGTTATAAAAATGTATAGCGTGGGGCTTCTCTGGTGGGGCAGTGGTCGAGAGTCCACCTGCCGATGCAGGGGACACGGGATCGTGCCCCAGTCCGGGAAGATCCCACATGCCGCGGAGCGGCTGGGCCCGTGAGCCATGGCCGCTGAGCCTGCGCGTCCGGAGTCTGTGCTCCGCAACGGGAGAGGCCACGACAGTGAGAGGCCCGCGTACCACAAAATAAATAAATAAATATATATATATATATCATATAAAGTAAAGAGCCCCTTCACAATCATGTGTCCATATTTCCCTCCTTTTGGTAGGAAGTCTGGTATGTGTCACTCCAGACCATTTAAATAAGTTTTCATACCTATGTGTACATATGCAAATATATGGTTTTACTTTGCTTAGGATAACATTGTGCATTTGTTCTGCAACTTGCTTTCTTCATCTGCCAATGGAGTTCAGAATTCTTTTCATGTCAGGACACAGCTCTACCTCATTCATTTCAGCTGCTGTATTATAGTTCAATGCAATGTGGATGATGGAGGAATCATAGTTTATTCATCATTCTTCTATTTCTGGACACCTAGATTGTGTCCAATTTTTTGTTATTATAAACAACGTTTCAGGAACATCTGTGTACATCCCTATTTGTGCACATGGAAAGAAATTTTGTAGAAAAAATATAGTCCCTCTAAAGGACTTGCTGTATTGAAGAGTAAAGTACATTTAATTTTTTTTGATTCTACCAAATTGGCCTCCAAATGGACTATATCCAATTACATACCAACAAACAACTTATACATATAAATTTCTCCTCACCCATTGTTTATTTTTGAGTTGTTTTTTTTCTTATATTGAGATTTGACAATTTTTTATATATTCTGGATGCAAGTCATTTCTCAGATATGTGATTTACAAAGATTTTTTTCCCCAGACATTCTCTTAAGAATGTTTTCTTGAAAAGCAGAAGTCTTAATTTGATGAAGACTAATTTTTCAATTTATTCTATTAAGGATCACATCTTTGGTGTTGTATCCAAAAACTCTTTGCCTAACCCAAGGTCACAAAGAGTTTCTCCTATGTTTGCTTTTATTCATCTTACAGGTTTAGATTTTACATTTAGGTTTGTGATCCGCTGTTAATTTTTGTATGTGGGTTGAAGTTCATGATTTACATGTGAATATAAAATTGTTTCAGCACCATTTGATAAAAAGACTGTACTTTCTCCACTGCACTGCTTTTGCACCTTGCAAAAAAACCGTCAGCTATCCATATAGTGTGGGCTCTCCATTCTGTTCTATTGATCAAATTTTTTTTTTTTTTTTTTTTGCGGTACGCGGGCCTCTCACCGTTGTGGCCTCTCCCGCCGCAGAGCACAGGCTCCGGACGCGCAGGCTCAGCGGCCATGGCTCACGGGCCCAGCCACTCCGCGGCATGTGGGATCTTCCCAGACCAGGGCTCGAACCCGAGTCCCCTGCATCGGCAGGCGGACTCTCAACCACTGCGCCACCAGGGAAGCCCTATTGATCAAATTTTTTATGTCAATCCCATACCATTTTGTAGCTTAATAATAAGTCCTGGGATTCCCTGGTGGCGCAGTGGTTGAGCGTCTGCCTGCCGATGCAGGGGACACGGGTTCGTGCCCCGGTCCGGGAAGATCCCACATGCCACGGAGCGGCTGAGCCCATGAGCCATGGCCGCTGAGCCTGCGCGTCCGGAGCCTGTGCTCTGCAGTGGGAGAGGCCACAACGGTGAGAAGCCCGCGTACCGCAAAAAAAAAAAAGTCCTGAAATCATTTAGGGTTAGCACATCAACATTTTTCTGTTTCAAATTTATTTTGACTATACTAGTTCCTTTGGACTTCTATGTGAATTTTAGAAGCAGCTTGTCAATTTTAGAATTTTAGAGTCAGCTTGTCAATATCTACCAACAAAATAAAAACTTGCTGAGATTTTGATTGGAATTGCATTTAATCTATAAATCAATCTGGGAAGACTTGATATCTTTACAATTTTAAGACTTCACCAATGAAGAAGGTATGTTTCTCCATTTATTGAAGTCATCTTTAATTTCTCTCCACAATGATGTATAATTTTCAGTGTACAGGTTTTTCAAATCTTTTATCAAGTTTATCTCTAAGTATTTCATATTTTTGTGCTATTATAAATATATGTTCTGAATTTTCAGCTCCTGATTGATTTACTTGATTTCTGCATATTGACTCCTTATCTTTCAATATTGCTAAACTCATTTAGTTCTAATAGCTTTTATCAAATTTTCTAAACAATCACATTATCTGTGAATAAAGACAGTTTTATTTCTCCCCCTTTCCACTCTGTATGCCTTTTATATCTTTTTCTTGCCTAATTGCACTATCCAGAAGCTCCAGTACAATGTTGAATAGAAGTGGTGAAAACAGACATCCTTGCCTCGTTCCTTATCTAATGGGAAAAACATTTAGTCTTTCATCATTATATACGATGTCATATATAGGTTTTTTAGATGCACTTTATCAGGTTGAGGAAGTTCACTTCTATTCCTACTTTTACTGAGAGTTTCTTTTTTTAATCAAGAATAGATGTTGGATTTTATCAAGTGCTTTTTCTTCACCTATTCAGATGATCACATCGTTTTTCTCCTTTAGTTTGTTAATATGGTGAATTATATTTAAACCAATCCTGCATTCTTGGAATAAGTTCTACTTAGTAATGATGTTTATACTTCTAATATATGGCTGGATTTGATTTGCAAACATTTTTTAGGCATTTTCTATCTATATTCATGAGGAATAGTGGTTGGTAGTTTTCTTTTTTTGTAATAACTTTTTCTGGTTTTGGTATCAGGGTAATTCTGGCCTCATAGAATATGTTGGGAAATAGTCATTCCTCTTCAATTTTCTTGAAGAAAATTTATAGTGGATTTGTATTTTTCTTCCGTAAATATTTGATAGAAGTGAAGGCATCTGGGCCTGGAGATATATTTATGGGAGGGCTTTTAACTACAATTCAATTTCTTTAATAGATTTATGGCTATTTAGGTTATTTCTTCTTGGGGGGCTTTGGTAGCTTGTGTCTTTTAAGAAGTTTGTCCATTTTATCGTAGTTGCCAAATTTATTGGCACAGTTACTTATAATTTTCCCTTATTATCTTTTAATGTTGGTAGGATCTATAGTGCTGATTCTTGTTTTTAACATCAGCAATTTGTGTCCTTTTTTTCCTGAGAAGTCTGGGTAGAGGTTTATCGGTTTCTTTGATCTTCTTGCAGAACCATCTTTTGGTTTCATTGCTTGTCTCTTTTTACTGTTTCCTATATTATTGATTTATACTTTAATCTTCATTATTTATTTTCTTCTAATTACTTTGCTTTTATTTTTCTAGTTTTTAAGGTGGAAGCTGAGATCATTGATTTGAGATCTTTCTAAACTACTTCTAGTTACATACCACAAATTCTGTACGTTATGTTTTCATTTTCACTCAGTTCAAAATATTTTCTAATTTCCCTTTGATCTCTTCTTTGACTCATGGGTTATTTAATAGTGTGTTGTTCAGTTTTTAAGTATATTTAAACATTTCTCAGATTTTTTTTTTGCTTTTTCTTTGGCCACACCACATGGCTCATGGGATTTTAGTTCCCCAACCAGGGATTGAACCCGGGCCCCCAGCAGTGGAAGCACGGAGTTCTAACCACTGGAATGCCAGGGAATTCCCTCTCAGATGTTGTTATTAATTTCTAATGTAATTCTACTGTGGTTGAAGAATATACATTGTATCACTTGAATCCCTTAAAATTTATTGAGATTTATTTTGTTCAAGAATATGCTCTATCTTGATAAATGTTCCATCTGCACTTGAGAAGACTATCACATCTGCTGTTGTTGGGTGGACTGTTCTATATTTGTCAATCAAGTTCGTTGATAGTGCTGTTTAAGCCTACTATATCCTTACTGATTTTCTGTGTACATGTTCTATTAATTACTGAGATAATGTTGAATATAGATATAGTTGTGGGTTTGTCTATTTCTCCTTGTAGTTCTATAATTTTTTGCTTCATGTATTCTCTTTTTAGGGGTATAAACATTTAGGACTGCCATGTCCTCTTGAAGAATTGATCCCTTTATCATTATGAAGTTACCTTCTCTATCACTGATAAGATTCTTTGCTTTGAAATTCACTTTGTTTGATATGAATACAGCCATGTCAACTTTCTTTTGGTTTGTGTTAGCATGGTATGCCTTATTTCATCCTTTCACTTTCAACCTATTTGTGTCTTTATTTTTAAAGTGTGTAAAGCATACTTCATTTTATTGCTCTTAACAGATATTGCATTTTTTAATCAATGGAATGTTTGTGGCAACCCTGAATTAAGCAAGTCTATTGGCACCATTTTCCCAAAAATGAGCATTTGCTCACTTTGTTTGCTCACTTTGTGTCTCTGTATCACATGTTGATAATTCTCGCAATACCTCAAACTTTTTGATTATTATTATATTTGTTACGGTGATCTATGATCAGTGATCTTTGATATTACTATTGCAATTTTTGTTTTTTATTTTTAAATCAAGGTATGTACTTTTTTTAGACATAATGCTATTGCACACTTAATATACTATATTATAGTGTAAACATAACTTTTATATGCACTGGGAAATCACAAAATTCATGTGACTTGCTTCACTGTGTTATTTGCTTTATTGTGGTGGTCTGAAATCAAGCTTGCAATATCTCTGAGGTATGCCTGTATGCTGAATGCAGCATATAATTGCATCTTACTATTTTTATCCAATCTGACAATCTCTGCCTTTTAATTAAGGAGATTAGACCATTAACTTCTAATGTGATTATTTCTATGGTTGGTTTTAAGTGTATCATCTTGCTATTTGTTTTCTCTTTGTCTCATCTGTTCTTTCTTCCCCTTTTATTCTTTTCCCACCTTCTTTTGGATTATTCTGCATTTTGTTTATAATTTTTAAAAAATATTTATTTGTTTTATTTATTTATTTTTGGCTGCATTGGATCTTCATTGCTGCTCACAGGCTTTCTCTAGTTGCAGTGAACGGGGGATACTCTTTGTTGCGGTGCACGGGCTACTCATTGCAGTGGCTTCCCTTGTTGCAGAGCACAGGATCTAGGCGCACGGGCTTCAGTAGTTGCGCACACGGCCTCAGCAGTTGTGGCTTGTGGGCTCTACAGTGCAGGTTCGGTAGTTGTGGTGCACGGCCTTTGTTGCTCTGCAGTATGTGGGATCTTCCCGGACCGGGGCTTGAACCCGTGTCCCCTGCATTGGCAGGCAGATTCTTAACCACTTTGTCACCGGGGAAGCCCTATTCTGCATTTTTAATGATCATATTTTATCTCCTTTGTTGGCTTATTAGCTATAGCTTTTGTTTTGTTATTTTACAGATTGATTCAGGATTTATAGAAACATTTTTTTTTTTTTTTTGCGGTACATGGGCCTCTCACTGTCGTGGCCTCTCCTGTTATGGAGCACAGGCTCCGGACGCATAGGCTCAGCGGCCATGGCTCACGGGCCTAGCCGCTCCACGGCATCTTCCCGGACCGGGACACGAACCCATGTCCCCTGCATCGGCAGGTGGACTCTCAACCACTGTGTCACCAGGGAAGTCCTATAGAAACATTTTTAAGTGATTACAGTCTACTGCCAAGAGAATTTATACCCCTTCACAGGTAGTATAAGAACTTAACAGCAGTATAATTGCATTTCTTCCCTCCCAGCCTTTACACTATTGTTGTCATACATTTTACTTCTACTTATTTATAAACCCCACAACTCATTGTTATTATATTTGTTTAAGGAATCAGTTATCCTCTAAAGAGATTTAACTAACATGGAAAAAAACATATATTTACCCAAGTAGTCATCATTTCCAGTACCCCTTATTCCTTTATGTAGATCCATATTTCCATCTGGTGTCATTTTTCTTCTACTTGAAAGACATCCTTTAACATTTCTTGTAGTGGGGGGTTAATGGTGATGGTTGATGGTGATCTTAAACTTTGTATGTCTGAAAATGTCTTTAGATCATCTTCCCTTTTAAAAGATATTTTCCCTGGGTATTGATAAACTTGATTCGGATGTGGTTTGGTGTAGTTTTCTTCATGTTTCTTGTTTGTGAGATTCTCTGAGCTACCCGAATCTGTGGCTTTATAGTTTTCATCAAGTTTGGAAATTTTTCAACCATTGTTTCCTCAAGCATTTTTCCTAACCTCTCCTTGTTCTCCTTTGGTGACTCCAATTACTCATATATTTGGCAGCCTGAAGTTGTTTCACAGCTCACTGATGTGTTTTCATTATATTGATTCTTTTTTTCCTGTATTTTTTAAAGGTAGTTTTTATTGCTGTATTTTTTAGTTTACTAATATTTTCTCCTGCAACATCTAGTCTGTTGTAAATCCCACTTAGTATATTATCAACCTCACACATTACAGTTTTCATCTCTAAACTTCTATTTGGGTCACTTAAAATTTTTTCCATGTCTCTACTGAACACTTCGAATATATGGACTACAGTTAAAGTAACAGTTTTAATGTCTTTGCTAATTCTAATATCTGTGTTTGTTCTGGGTTTGTTTTCAATTGATTTATTATTCTCATTAGTGGCTGAATAATATTACATTGTATGAATGTACCATAATTTAGTTAACCAGTCCAGTATTGATGTACATTCTGTTCTTCTCAGTCTTTTACTAATACAATTAATGCTACAATAGACATCCTTGTACTTAGGTCTTTGTGCAAGTATATTGGTAAGATAAATTTCTGAAGTCAAATTGCTGAGTTAAAGAGTATGTACACTTTAAAAAATTATTTAGTTAGTTATTTGAATTTTTAATGTGATCGTCATTCTGGCCCCATTAAAAGGGATTTGGCTCCTTCATGCAAGTAATACCTGGACCATGTATAATCCCAGTGTCTGTCATCACTGAGCGCCTGGTTTTGATATTCATTCAGACACCACACATTTGGTTTTCTCACTCCTACCTGATTGATGATATTCCTCTTGTCTTTCTTAGTTCTCCCCCGTTGGCACTGCCCCTCAACTTCTACTGCTTTCCTAAGATCCTCTTGCATCACCACTTATTTTAGATAGTTTTTTCCTTTGGACATAATTTTGTTATTTCCTCTTTCAAGATCCATGACTAAGGACTTCAGGAAGAAGCATCTTTGTCTTGTGGGACTAACTTGCTGGGCTACTCTCCTTCCTAGCCTCCACATTATGAGAAAAGCATCAGACAGTATTTATTTAAAGGACATCTTTCACTTTGGGTATGGATTCAGGGCTTGCATACTTATCTATCAGCTACTAGGATGAAACTTTGGTCACTGTGTTGGCACATGTCATAGCTTGATAGAGACTCATGCTGCCAGCTTTGGGCTCCAAATGCTGGCATATATGAAGATATTCAGGCATCCTTCACAGTGGAATCAAAGAAAGCTGCTTTTCTTGACTTCCTTAAATCCTGTATGCCTATAGACATGGGTGAGTAAGGTTTATACTTCTTGTAAGTTCAAAAATTACCTGGGCCTCTTAACTAATCTGAGAAATATATTTGCTGACCCAGCTTGTCAAAAGGGAGCCAACCAGGGAAGTCCCAAGATCCAGAAGATTCTTTTGATAAACAAAATAAACATAGCTGGAGTAGAAGGGGAGCTGGTGCTGAGTACACAATGAATGATTTTTTTTTTCAGAGCATCTCCCACTATGAGGATTTTGTGAAGTTATAAAAAGGGAATATATTTGGGGCTTCCCTGGTGGCGCAGTGGTTGAGAATCTGCCTGCTACTGCAGGGAACATGGGTTCGAGCCCTGGTCTGGGAAGATCCTACATGCCGCGGAGCAACTGGGCCCGTGAGCCACAACTACTGAGCCACAACAACTGGAGCCTGTGCTCCGCAACAAGAGAGGCCGCGACAGTGATAGGCCTGCACACCGCAATGAAGAGTGGCCCCCGATCGCCGCAACTAGAGAAAGCCCGCGCACAGAAACGAAGACCCAACACAGCCAAACGTTAATTAATTAATTAATTAATTAATTTTAAAAAGGGGAATATGCTAGAAATAGCTGACTGTGAGATGGTATCCCCGAGGTGTTTGGAGATCTGCAGTGGATGCAGAAGACTTTTGGATCTCCTAGTCTACTCCTTGACTTAGAAGCAGCTATAACAAGTGATGACACATTGGAGATGTTGTGTCAGTGATGGAACCACTACTGAAAACCATGTTGGAGGTCTTGACTTGAATGGATCACAGTGGCCATCAGGGTAGGGTCATGGTACAAGAGAATTACTTGTGCGTGAGCTTCTCCAGCTAGGAAATATAATTGCCCACTCTCATTCAGTAGGCAATTCCAATGTTCTGTGCCTCTCAGTGCTGTCACTACACAGGCCTGGATCTCATCCAGGTGCTGCCATGAGTAGGTGTCCATCTGCAGCCTGCTCTGGATTGTGTCAGCTAATTGTAGAGGGTAGTGGTGTGGGGCTTAGAATCTAAGAGATCTGAACCCAGAACCTAGCTCTTCAAAATTAAAGTCACTTAATTTCTTCAAACATTAGTTTCCACATCTCTAAAGTGGGAATGATAACAATACTAACCTAAAGGATTGTTATGAGGATTTGTTTGTTTTTAATTTTTTCTTCCAGTTTTGTTGCGATATAATTGACATACAGCACTGTATAAGTTTAAGGCGTACAGCATAATGATTTGACTTAGATATGTCATGAATTGGTTATCACAATAAATTTAGTGAACATCCGTGAGAATTTAAATGGAATAATTTGTGCAAAGCATTTATACCAGTGCTTGGAGCACAGCATTAACATTGGTTATTATTTTTCTTCGGTCTGGATAACCCAGGTCTGTGGGAGAAACTACCAGGGTGAGGCTGCCTCCATTTTCCCCCTTTACTCCAGTTTTTGTCTGAGGCAATGTTGGATTCCTCCTTCCAGGCAAGTAGAACTCCTGAGCACTGGATTTAGACTGGAGTGTGCTGTCACTGGAACTTGCATTGGCCGCAGGGATAGGGCTGGGCTGGAATGCAGCCTGCAGAAGGTGGAACAGAGGTGGGCAATCCAAGAGGCAACATTCTGGTGAAAAATTGGAACCAAAACCAGGCAAATAGTCAAATCTAGATGTCAGTCAAAGACTGGTAGAACAGGAGAATCTGTGATGTATGTAGGTAACAGAGCAGAAAGGAGGAAAATTAAGAGCTAGAGAGGGCTTGGCTATAACTCAGCTCCGCCACATACAAGTTGAATGGCCTTGAACATCCTAATTAAACTTGGTTTATATTCTGACTCAGCCACTTCCTTAGCTGTTGGCCTTGAATGAATTACTTATCTTTCTGTTCTACAGTTTTCTCATCTGTGAAAATACAGATTGAAAAGAACACATAAGTCACAGAGTACTTGTGAGAATTAAATATGGTAATTTCTATAAAGTGCTTAGTATATCTTGTGTCTGGCACACAGTAAGTTCTCAATGAATATTAGTTGTTGCTGTTAAACAGAGAGCAGAGAAAAAGCCTGGGAAAATTCCCTGAGCTGTGGACCATACACACAAACAAGTTTTATAGGATGCCTTTGACCACAGCATGAGCAGAAGGGGCTAGAAAGGGCACTGACTCAGCTTGTACAGACAGAGTATCCTCCCAGCTGTCCCAGATGCCTGATATAAAATGACAGGTGGAAACAGTTCAAAATGTGGATATAGTATCCACAATGGAGATACTGAACTGCTCAAAAAAGATGATCTTCGACCTTCTTCATCTTGGAAGGCTGAGCTGCTGGGTCTTTCTCAGTTGCTCTAGCCTATTGGAGTCTACGACAATCAGTCATGGGTGTTGGATACCCCTGAAGTAACACCTCTAGATCTCTAGGTTAGCCTTCGTGGCCAGTACCCCTCACACATACACACAGTTGGTGGAACACAGGCAGAGATACTTCCTTCCTAGAGAACAAAGGACATAAAATGACAGTGATGCAGCCAGGGTTCTCTTAAGTCAGATAGGCATCGATTGTCATTTTTATGTATTGGTTTGGATGGTGTAGGGCTATCTATGCCTAGGAGGCCAGAATGAGGTCAGAGATGAAAAGTGGCTCCAACTGCTAGAGAGCTAGGGCCATGATGAGAACCAGATAAAAACTTTCCTCTTTTGAGAAGGTTAATCTGGAGGTCAGATATCAATAGACCACTTTGATTGATCTGGGGGCCCCAAATCTGGTGTGGCTGGCACTTTGCCAGGCACTATGTAGACAACTGGGGTGGCCAGGCCTTTGTTTAAGAAAGTTACCTCTGGGCTTTTCAAGGCTTTCCCAGAGGTGGTGCTATTTCAGATGGCCCAGAACTGCCCAGACTTGGGATTCTTTTGAGGTCAAATCATGGGAATAAATTAGGATATCCTCCAGGTAGATAACAAACCTTCTGTCAATGATGTTGTATAATATCCAAGGCCAGTAAATTATTGCTCATGGGCCAAAATCAAGCCACCCTTTGGTTTTCTTTGGCCCATGAGCTAAGAATCGGGGTTTTGGGGTTTTTTTTCCCCTTTTGGCAGGGCCAGGTGGCTTGCGGGGATCTTAGTTCCCTGACCGGGGGTGGAACCGGGGTTCACAGCAGTGAAAGTGCTAAGTCCTAACCACTGGACTGCCAGGGAATTCCTTAAGAATCGTTTTTACAGGGCTTCCCTGGTGGCGCAGTGGTTGAGAGTCTGCCTGCCGATGCAGGGGACACGGGTTCGTGCCCCGGTCCGGGAAGATCCCACATGCCGCGGAGCGGCTGGGCCCGTGAGCCATGGCCGCTGAGCCTGCGCGTCCGGAGCCTGTGCTCCGCAAGGGGAGAGGCCACAACAGTGAGAGGCCCGCGTACCGCCAAAAAAAAAAAAAAAGAATCGTTTTTGCAGATAAACATTTGCAATTTATTTAATGGCAGGTAATGTTAACGCAAAAACCCAATTAGGTGAAATGTTATTCCAAAAAAAAAAAGATTTCCATTTTCTCATTAGTAGGTTTATATTATCAAAAATTATACCCAATCATTATCATATTTGGAATTTTTTCAATAAAAGTTTGTGGAAATCCTTTTACTTTCTAATGATGTAAGCACCTACATAATATCCTTGAATTTGCTCTTGGCCTGCAAAGTCTAAAGTATTTATTATCTGGCCCTTCACAGAAGAAAAGGTTTGCTGTCCCCTGCGTAAGAAAATAGAAGTAATAATAAATAAGGCTAGCCAATATTTATTGAGTGCTTATTATATACTCAGGCATCATTCTAAGTCTACATGGATTATCATATTTATTCCTCACAGTATTCCTATAGCCATTATTCTGATTATGTTCCCATTACAGTTGTTAAAATGGAAGCACGGAAAAGTTACATAACTTGCCCAAGGATGCAAAGCTAAGAAGTGGCAGACCCAGGACCACAGCCTACCTCTGGAACCCACGCTGTCAATCGTTGAGCTATATACACAATGGATCAGGCATCACACAAGCCCAAAAGCTTAACAGGACATTCGAACTGGTCAAGGTTCCTGGGGAAAGTCGGCCTCCACCTCTCGCTCCTGCTGTGTCTGTTATATGCCTCCCCAAGGTCGGCCCCATGCTCTGAGAGGTCAGCCATCAGAGGAGTAAGTGTCTTACAGCTGCAGGAATTCTGGCAGAGATGTCACATCCCGTTTTTCTTTCTCACAAGGAGCAGCAGAGCTTTAGTCGGGGTTAAGAGGCCTGGTGAACCCCTCCCACAAACTGGCTGCTACAGTCATTCAGAAGGGCTGGGTGTGGGATTCTAAAGCGTACGTGCCTGACAGACAAATGAGCCCTGAGTACTGCGATGATCTCCAATCACATTCATGAGAAGGCAACACTTATTCTTCCTCTGTGCTCCCAAACACCTCTGGGGCCAGGAGTTCAGGCGACAGAATACAGAGGTAAAGTGAAGAATATGGATGTTCATAATGAAAGGAGATGAAATATGGTTTTCCAGCCAGCAGAAGCCAAGGACCAAAGGTAGTTCTCTCTGAGAAGCTGGATTAGCAGAGAGCCAACACCTCTGACCTAAGAAATTTGAGGCTCTCCAGGCCCACTCTAGTTATTGGAAATAGTCTGGTATACCCAGCAGGTCCAGAGTTTTTGAGGAATGGCCCTGGAGCTCTTAGGGTGAAAGAAGACTTTGGGTTTTAATTGGTTCAAGGGATTTTTATATTGCTGCATCAGAGACACAACCACAGGCCCCAGAGGCTACTTCAGCAGATCTCAGTAGCTCATTCAATGCCCCAAACACAACCTGCATGGACTTTTTTTGTCCTCACTCCAAGCCAGCAGTCTTCAATATGCCCGTACAGAAACAACCATGCTCCAGTAAGAAGAGATCTGTGTGCTCCTGTCACTGTTACCATGGACTTCAACTCTGACCTCTTTTCCTCTTAGGACCCCGACACAACAACAATAATAAATAACACCAATACTCGATATGGCACTTAGTAGGTCCCACGCACAGTTTTAAGTAATAGGTATATGCGTGTGCCTTCCAATACCATCTCACAAAACTGGCTTACTGCCTCTCAGTCTCAAGGGCCTACCTGGATCAGACGCCATTACTCTGTTCAACCTGGGATCTTCTGTCTTCACAGGCTACCTTGAGTACAGATTTGGAACCAGGCACACTTGTATTTGAGTCCGGGCTTTGTTCATTTAGTAGCTGTATGACTCTGGGCAACTTACTTAAGCTTTCTGTGCCTCAGTTTTCTCATCTGTAAAACAGGGATAACAATAGTTCCGACTTAATAGGGTTGTTATAAAGATTGGATTAAAGAAGTTAATCTAGAGGCACTCTGAACAGTGCCTTGTAAGCTCTCAACTCACATTAGCTCTCGTTATTACAGTGGATCAGACACTGTGCTAGATATAGATACTGCACATCCATTTGGATGTATTTCCTACTAGACTGTAAGCAATGGTGTGCCAATGAATGCTTAGCAATGAGCTCTCTTGGGAAAGAAAAAAAAGCCCTAATTTGTCGAGTTTAGTGATTTCTGCGGAATGAATCCTCTGACTATGGCCGATTTTAGATTATCAACATGATGGCATTGAACCAGAGTCAGGAAGGAAGTGATTGCAAGTGATTTGAAGGCGGGGCTCTGTTTTCAGCACTGAAAGTTTTAGCACTCAACACCCCACATCTTGAGCAAACTAGGGTGGTCGATCACCCTAGGCTGATTCAAGTTATACCAGTAATAGACCCAGTACCTAGCACAACATTTGGCATGGAGTAGCTATTCAAGAAGTATGGATGAGTTGACGAAATTGAGTTATTTGTAGTGAGGTGGATGGACCTAGAGTCTGTCATACAGAGTGAAGTAAGTCAGAAAGAGAAAGACAAATACCGTATGCTAACACATATATATGGAATCTAAGAAAAAAAAGGTTCTGAAGAACCTCGGGGCAGGACAGGAATAAAGACACAGACGTAGAGAATGGACTTGAGGACACGGGGAGGGGGAAGGGTAAGCTGGGACGAAGCGAGAGAGTGGCATGGACATATATACACTACCAAATGTAAAATAGATAGCTAGTGGGAAGCAGCCGCATAGCACAGGGAGATCAGCTCGGTGCTTTGTGACCACCTAGAGGGGTGGGATAGGGAGGGTGGGAGGGAGACGCAAGAGGGAAGAGATATGGGGATATATGTATACGTATAGCTGATTCACTTTGTTATACAGCAGAAACTGACACAACCATGTAAAGCAATTATACTCCAATAAAGATGTTTAAAAAAAAAAAAGGAAATATGGATGAGTTGAACGATTGCTAGGCATTTTGTAAGATACAGTGAAGCAGGTACTCCCGGTTTTGGCTCCTGTCTGGTGGCCCAGTATATGGATTTGAGCTTCAGACCCTGGCTCTGCCACTTCATAACTGCTTTGAGCCTCAATTTCCCCATCTGTAAAAACAGGATGAAAGTACTCACCTCCTAGGAGTGCTGGGATGGGTAAATAAGGTGAGGGGTGAGACAGTGCCAAGGGCATTTCCTGATTCACAGTATTCTCTCAAGAGATGCTAATTGACAGTTTCCACTGTGCCGTTCTCTTTTCTCCTCTCAGGCCTTATAGCTGGTGATTTATTTTATTCTTCTGTTTTTATTGGACCCCCTGCACTTGGATTTAAAAGAAAAAAATGAGGTGGAGCCAGGTATTGAAGCTGGAGGGCCCAGAATGGGATTTGCTTCGGGAGTCCAAACCTTACATGGGTTTGGCAGCATGGGCTACACCTGAGGTGATCTGAGGGGCCTCCCAGACCCAGCGGCACCCATAGGTAGGCACAATTCCTATCACAGATTTCTCCCATCAGCTGTCAAGCTATCTGGGAAAAGAGGTCTTAAAGGGGCCACATCTTAAAATGTGTATGCCTGCATCTTAGGTTAAAAAAAAAAGTGAACAAAGATGAAGGACTTGTGGGAACAAACCATGGGATCCTGGAATGTGGGAGAGAGGAGAGAAATGGAAAGGGAGAATGAAAAGCAGCCAGAGACACACTTCTCAACCAACTCTCAGCTGTGTTGAAAGCTGGCCCTGTTGACATAAATACAGTTCTTTAATGTTTTTTATTTTATTTTATTTTATTTTTAGCAAGAAATGCTTTTCTGAAGAACGAAAGAAAAAAAAACCCTCAACTCTCCAGAGTTAGCCAACCGTACTGCTGAAATAAGATCTGCTGTGTGACTCATACGCAACCTAGGAGAACATCTGGAAATCAGCTTGCCACCCTTTCTTTGCTAGAGTAAATACCTATCAAGTGAGAGGACCCCAGCCCGAAAGGAGAAGAATGACGTTTCTTCCAAGCCAGGTGACAATCGTATCTCCCCTAGTGAGGGGTGAAGAAGGCTGCAATCGAGCCTTCTGCCATATGGCATGTGCTAACTGGAGTGAGAGAAAGTCCCATCTGAGAATGTGACACAGAGTTCTCCCTCGCCTCTGCCTGTCAGTTCCTGGGTTCCCTTGGGATGAAAATACACCATTCATTGTAAAAGTAGCAGTGCCTTATTGTGTAATGTCGGAAGAAATTGCAGGGAAACAACAATAGCTAACATTTGTCAAGTGCTTACTAAATGCCAGACACCTTATATATTGTCTTATTTAATCCTCACAGCAACCCTGGGAGATACTATACCCATTTTACAGAAGAGGAAAATGAGGCTCGGGGGAGAGAGGGTGGTAAAGCTGCCTAAGGTTGTACAGCTAGCAAGCAGTGGCTGTGGGATTTGAACACTGGCCAGTCTGACCCTAGAATCTCTAGCCCCATCACTATTAGGTTGACTTTCCCCATCACGTAAACCCAGAGGGCTTTTTTCTCCATGCTTTCCAGGAGCCCAGTGGTACACTTCATATCTGGTGCTAACAGTGTACTCCCCTGGGCACAGAAGAAAGAATTGACATTCCTCAGCTTCTTCCTGGGTGGCCTTAAATTGCTAAAAATAAGGCTGGGAAAGTCCCAGCAGACACACTTTGGGCTACAGGCTAGCCAGGGCCACCACAAATAGATGTGCATTTCTTGCATTCCACAAATGCACCCAGCCAAGTTAGAACAGGGGGCAAATTGGAACAGAAAGAAAGCCCTTGCTCCACTTGTCAGGCTAGTGGAAGGGGGCTTTTCTGTAATTTGCCCACCTAAGGGGGAGTCTTTTTGTCACTTGCACAGAGGGGTGCTATGGGCTAGCTTGAAAACAAAAACAACCTGTTGACAGGCTGAAATTCACTATGTCAAAATGAAGTCCTGGTCGTGTAAGGGCTGCCTCTGTAAACCTGTAAGTCTGCACTTCAACCCTCCTCCAGAGAGCAGCTTCCTGATTTTCCCAGCTCTGCCCCTCTACTTTTCTGCCCTGAGCTATGTCATCATCTATCTCCAGGCCAGGGGCTCCACCAGCACATAAGGCATCATTGGGTGAATTACAAAAATGCAGCCCTGCTAGGACAACAAACTCGGGGAAAGATGCCCCTTTCTCAGAGCTGATGCAGACCCAAGCCAGAGCGCTGAGTTTGGGAAATGGGGATTGCAGAGTGGATTTCAGGTCCCACTGCCCTCCTAAGAACACTTTGTGTATTTGAGATTTAGAAAATGGATTACTGTAAAATCATCCCTGAATTACTCCGCAACTAGATAATAAGGCTATTGAGAGCAAGATTGATCAGGTATCTATTTCTATACTCCTCACGGGACCTAGCCCTGGTCTGGGTGTCTACAAACCAGTCAATAATAAATATAGAAAGAGACAGAACTGTGGTCTGGGGCGAGGGGAAACACAAAAACATTAATCGTCTGTGCCCAGAAATGATGCTGCATGAGCATTCAGAAGCATCTGCCTATACCTTATCCACCCCACGTGCCACACCCATTATGTAACACCCTGACGCCCAGGCTCAGCCTTCTTATATAACCTAAGTCTCCCTACTTCACAGGGAGCAAAAAAAAAAAACCCAAACCTTATTTAAAGGCCAATTCTCCTTCGGAACCAGAAAGACTGACTGGCCCAACTCTTATCAAGTGGATTTGAGTGTCTTTTGTTGTTCGCTTTGGAGCCCAGGGATGAGTGATTGAGTGATTGGCATTTTGCTAATATCCACAGGAGCCTCCTCCCGCCAGGGCTGGTATAACTCAACCGCTTCTGTGTGTGCTCACTGTAGCAGGAAACACAAGCTCTGTCTGTAAAACAGGAGAATACCTCAGGGAAATGAATACTCCTGAGAATGGCAAGGTTCATATCTTGAAACTACATTCGCAGGCACTGAGGGAATCTATATTAGTCAGCTGAAATGGAAGGCCATTTTATTTCAGAGTTAGACTGTAGTCAATAGCTGGAAGTTTCAAACAGTTGATTCTATTAAGCACTGAATTAGGTACCCAAGTGCTAGAGGATGGTGGGGTAGAGTCCTGTGGGGTGAGAAAGGACATAGAGTATTCTCGGGTGTTTAAAGAACTACTGAGGAAAAGAGAAGAAGCCCTAAACTCTTCTACTCTGAGTCTATGTTGAAATTCTTCTTTCCTTGGGATGTTTAAAAACTGTAGGAACATACACACAACATAAGGTATACCATCTTAGCCATTTGTAAGTGTACAGTCCAGTGGCATTAAGTGATTCCCATTATTGTACAATCAATCTCTAGAACTCTTTTCATCTTACAAAATTGAAACTCTGTACCCTCATTTCCCCCTTCCTTCAGCCCCTGGCAAACACCATTCTACTTTCTGCCTCTATAAATGGGACTTCATAGAAGTGGAATCATACACTTCCTTGGGATTTTTATACACACAAAAGAGACCATTTCTTACAAACATTTCCGGTTATAACGCCCAAATTTGAGTCACAAAAAGCCTCCCTTTGGCAAATCCCTTAACTCCTAACAGATTCTGTCTGTAAGAAGCCTTTCTTCTTCTGCCCCTTAAGTGTTAGTGATTCTTGAGCCTTGGGTCCCCTGTTCTTCTCACTCTACAGGTCTTTCTGAGCAATTTTATCAACCCTCCTCCACATAGTATCCATGTGCTTTATGACTTTAGCCTCCTGAATTCATATTCTCTATCCTAGGTCTCCCTCCTGTGCTCTACAGCACTGTGTTCAAGTGACTACTGGGCATCTATACTTGGATGTCTCCTAGGTTCCTGAGACCCAACGTGTCCAAAGCTGAGCACATCACCCGCCCCACTGCAGTCTGCTCCTCCATCTGTGTTCCCTAGGTCAGCAAATGGCAATACCATCCACTTGACTGTCCAAGCAAGAAACTTAGGACCATCCCTATCTCCTACCTCTCCACCAACCTTAGTATCCATTCAGTCATCAAGGCCTATAGATCCTGTCTTCTCGATCTCTTGCAACATCTGAGAAGGATGACACAAAGGAGAGCATAATTCACTCTGCATGGAAAGTAAGCAGAGAGGGCCTCAGAGAGCAGATGCTCCAGCCAAGTATTGAATAGTGAGTGGAAATATGCCAGGCAAACAGGTGGCTGGATGACCCTAGGCAGACAAAGTAACCCCTGTAAAGGTACGTAGAGAAGAAACAGCATTTGCAGAGAGCATCAAATAGTTCAGTGACCCTAGAGCACAGAGTGAAAGTTGGGAGACATAAGCGGTTGATGGAGGGCTTTGCATACTGTGTGCTGGAGTCACATTTTGCAGTGGAGCAGCAGTAAAAAGTTTTACAGAGCCATAGTCAGAACCGTGATTCCAGATTTCTGGTGGTAGCACAGGGTGTGAGTTGGAGGGGAGCACCATGACACTAACAATCAATAAATAGGGGCATCTTACATCCCTGATCTTTTTTACTCCCCACATCCTGAAGGACTTCTCTATGTCCTGTCTTTGAAGGTATTTTTTGGCCGTGTCACGAGGCATGCAGGATCCTAGTTCCCTGACCAGGGATCAAACCCATGTCCCCTGCAGTGGAAGCGTGGAGTCTTAACCACTGGACCACCAGGGAAGTTCCTCTATGTCCTGCCTCATGCTTCACTTCTTTTTTAAATTTATTAAATTTATTTATTTTTGGCTGTGTTGGGTCCTCGTTGCTGTGCACAGGCTTTCTCTAGTTACGGTGAGCGGGGGCTACTCTTCGTTGAGGTGCGTGGGCTTCTCATTGTGGTGGCTTCTCTTGTTGCGGAGCACGGGCTCTAGGCGCATGGGCTTCAGTAGTTGTGGCTCGCGGGCTCAGTAGTTGTGGCTCGCGGGCTCTAGAGCGCAGGCTCAGTAGTTGTGGCGCACGGGCTTAGTTGCTCCATGGCACGTGGGGTCTTCCCGGAGCAGGGCTCGAACCCATGTCCCCTGCATTGGTAGGCGGATTCTAAACCACCGCGTCACCAGGGAAGTCTCTTATGCTTCACTTCTGAACTTGTGCCCCATTTCCTTAATTCCTACCTCCTTGTCTTATCTCCTATTTAGACCCTTCCTCTATATCCTTGAACCTGATGCTTGATATTATCCCTCAGGCACTGGACTTGACTTCACTAGTAGGACTAGCATTCCCGCTTGTTGGACTCAACACCCACCTCAACATATACTCAAATACAGAGGAGTCTGCAGCTAGCCTGGCTGGGGTGCCCAGCAAGTATTTGGCAACTATAAATCCAAAGGGTCTGAGTTAGGATTGAAGGACCTATACAAAGCAAGGGTTTCAAAATTAGGCTGAGATGAGATCAAAGCAAGAGTAGGCTGAGATACGATTGGGCTGGGATGTAGGAACAGTGATGAGGGAATATTACCGCAAACGTCTTTTAGTGTCTGGGCCTTGATTTTCTAGTTTGGCTGGTGATTGGAATGTGAGTGGGTTGAGTTGATTTAAAAGACAGAAAGCAGGGCAAACTCTTCCCACCCTTCCCCACAATCAAACCTCCTTGCCAAGAAGGGCTATAGGGCTTCCTTCGGTATGTCTGGTGGAAGACAGGAACCTACAGTAGCTCTTCTGGCCCCTCTTTGCCTCTTGTCTTCCCTCTCCACAGCCCTTTAACCCAACCTAACCCTCCCATGTGGTACTTCCCCACTTGGCCATAGAGGCAAGCCACAAACCCCTACTAGTGTACATAGAAATCACTCTTTAATCCTGATTACTCATTTCAAACCTTGTTCTAATTTTATCTCCACCCAGTTCTGCACTTTTGCTGGAACCACTGTCTTGATTTCTGCTAAGCATTGGGCCTGGTCCTTCAGCTCTTCCCAGTGAATGGTGGTTTAGCTGCCCCTCTAGTTCTTGGGACCCCTAGCTGTGATAGGACTCCAAACTGGCTCTGCAGAACCCAACCCAATCTGGACCATACGAATGACTAGCATATTAACTTGACTGGTAACATATTATGTCTCCATTCAATCCTCCCCCAAAGGAGGATTTGGGTAAAAACCCTTCCTTGTAGACCCAGTTTGAGAGTTCATGGGGTCAACAAGAATCTACGATCTTGGGATGCCAGGACTAGCTGGGAGAATATGTGTGTCTGGGATAAGGGTGGGGGAAAGGCACAGGAGTGAAGAGTGAGGGGAGAGAAATCTTGACAGGAAAGGAATATAAGGAAAAAGTAGAAGATACGGTGAATGTGCACAAACTGTGATAGAGACCGAATAGCAGTGTTGAATAACTTAACGATATTGAAAAGCCTAGGAAAAGAAATCATTTAGTTGGTCGTACAGCTGTAGCAGAAGGGGCATATGGTGTCTCTAGCTTGATTATAGCTTCAGGTACCCAAGATGGCTTATGTTTTGTACTATTCCTTAGAATGTTAGAGGTTGCCCCGTGGCTCTGCCCATTCAGAGACAGAGAAGGTAGTAGAGGTAGAAACCAAGGTTGGTGTAGAACAGCTTTTTCTTTTATAAAAGCCAACTTTATTGAGGTATAACTTGCATATAACAAATACAATAATATCATATATATGACACATATAATATAAAACATAATAAAATACACCTGTTTCAAGCAGTTTGATATTCTGACAAGTGTGTGCACCTGTGTAACCACAACCACAATTTAAAAACTAGAACATTTCCATCACCCAAAAAGATTCCCTCATGCCACTTCCCTGTCAGTCCCCCGCCCCATGCCTGGCCCCAGGCAACTAATGATTTATTTTCTATACTATAGATTAGATTTACTTCTTATAGAGTTTTATATAAATAGTATCTTGTACCTGTGTACTTTTTTGTTTGGCTTTTTTTAAATCACCGTAATACATTTGAAGTTCATCCATGTATCAGTACTATGTCCTTTTTATTGCTGAGCATATTCTATTGGACGGATGCACCACGGTTTGTTTTCCCATTTACCTGTTGGTGGACATTGGGGCTATCTCCAGTTTTTGGCTATTCTATATAAATCTGCAATGAACATTCATGGGCATATTTTTGCATGGACATATCTTTTTTACTTCTCTTGGATAAATACTTAGGAATGTAATTCTTGGGTCAAATGAAATGTGTATGTTTAACTTTATAAGAAGCTTTATAGAAATAAGGTTTATATCCTTTCTGTATAGTTCATGTCTCTAACTTTTTGAACATATGGAATACCGTTATAATAAACTGTTTCAGTGCCCTTCTCTGCTAATCCTAATAGCTGTGTCAGTTCTGTGTTGATTTCAAGTGATTGATTCTTCCCTGTACAGTAGAAACTAACACAACATTGTAAAACAACTATACCCCAATAAAAAAAAAACCAAAGACCTCACGTGAGTGATTCTTCTTCTTAATGAGTCTTGTTCTCCTGCCTCTTTGCATGCCTGATAATCTTTGACTGGATATCAGACACTGTGAATTTTACTTCAGTGCTGTATATGTTTGCATCTTTATAAATATTCTTGAGCTTTCTTCTGGGATGCAGTCATTACTTGGAAAGAGTCTGATCCTCCAGGTCATGCTTTTATGATTCGTGGGATGGGTCTGAAGCAGTGCTCAGTCTAATTATTCTCCACAACTGAGGCAATACCTTCTTAGGATTCTACCCAATGACCGTGAATGATGAAATTTTCCTCTGTCGTTGATGGGAAAAGCCATGGTTCCTGGCCCTGAATGTTTTCCACTTCTTTGGGGCACTCTTCCCTTAGTACTCTGCTGCATTATCTAGGGAGACTCTGCGTAGATGCTTGTGCTTGTGGTTCTTGATTGGTACAACTCTCCCCTCTCTGGTATTGTTGCCACCTTTGTCTCTTGGACTTTCAGCTCCATCTCCTTAACTCAGGGATTCCACTTGGCTGTGCCTGATTCCCTGCTCCATGCCATGGCCTGGAACCCTTCTCAAGGTATTAAGCCCAGTCAATCATAGGGCTTACCTCACTTTCCCCCATCTTTTGGGGATCACTATCTTTCAGTGTCTAATATTTATTGTATTAAAACTTTTGTTTATTATATTGCCTTTTTTTTAGTTGTTTGAAGAGGAAGGGTAAACTAATCCCAGTTCCTCCATCTTGGGTTGGAGTAACCCAAGCATTAGAAGTCTTATTTAAATTTAAGTAGCCACACATGGCTAGTGGCTACATAGTGATCAGTGTAGCCCAAGATGGTAGTTCATGGTTGTTCCAGGTAGCCTGTCATGGTGGCAAAAGAGCTGCATAATCACCTACTTCCCAGCTTTCCAGGTTCAAGTCAAAAGGTGAGGGGAGAGGAAAGGTGTCAGTTTCCCAATATTCTCAGTAAAATTCAGACCCAGTGGGTCTGATGTGGTCATATGAGCAATCTTGAACCAGTATCTTGGCGTAAGGAGATGAGATGCATTGACTTAGGCTCAGGTTCTATGGCTATACCTAGAGTCCATGGTATAGGACTCATCTAATCCATATAGACAGGATATGGGGTAGAGGTGGATCCTCAAGCAAAACTCAAGTATCATTGGAAGAAGAGGCAGCGCACGTTGAGGAGACAAGCTGTAAATGATCATCACAGTGTTTATCAGGATCCATTTGATTTATGCCTCCTGGCCACAGCTCAGGTAGGTGATAGGCTATGGATATGGAAGTGTGAGTGTAATGTGCAATGCATCTGGTCGCCGGAGCTGAGGTCTCTTGCCAACGTCTCAATAAAATTTTCTGAAATGCGGCTCTTCAGGACTTTCACTCTTCCTGTGGGAGGGAACCTAAAGCTCTCTCTTTAATAATAGAACTGGCCTCCCTAACTTGGCACTCCAAGGGAGCTCCGTTTCCATCAGCACTATCACAGTCTCCATGTTGTTGCCCATAACTACTAATCCTTAATTTCCTAAACTAGCTTAATATTAGGCAGGCCATAAATAACTGTGGGATAAAGGAATGAACGGCCTTCCAAGTGTGCCTATGTCAACTTGAGAATAGTATGATGTGTTTTCACCTTTGAAGTACTCCAGCCATTTCCCAGTCCTTATGAATTATATTCTCTGTGACTTCTTAGAAAGAAAAATATTTTAATCTGGAAAACACCCATTCAGCTCTCTTAAACTGAGCTCACTTGTACCCTTTAGTTCAACTAGTCCTACACCATTCGTTGCAACACCATCCCTGGCCCAACCTTGAGAAATAAAAGTTGGGGGACTTCCCTGGTGGCACAGTGGTTAAGAATCCCCCTGCCAATGCAGGGGGCACGGGTTCGATCCCTGGTCCAGGAAGATCCCATATGCTGCAGAGCAACTACATCCGTGTGCCACAGCTACTGAGCCTGTGCTCTGGAGTCCGTGAGCCACAACTGCTGAGCCTGCATGCCACAACTACCGAAGCCTGCAGGCCTAGAGCCCATGCTCCGCAACAAGAAAAGCCACCACAAGACGCCCGTGCACCACAACTAAGAGTAGCTCCTGCTCGCTGCAACTAGAGAAAGCCTGCGTGCAGCAATGAAGACCCAACGAGGCCAAAACAAACAAACAAACAAACAAATAAATTTATGAGAAAAAAAAGAAATAAAAGTTGGCAAGCACTATGGTTGAGTTTATGGGTATCATGTTTTGTCCAGCCAAGGAATTCATACAATGCTAGGCAAATTGTCAGTGGTCAGTGAGGGAGAGGTCCCTCTCTAGGGCCAACCAACACACCTTGGGATTCTCCAGATACTATTAGCAATTACTCAGTCCCAGGAAAATCCCAACTTGTGATCTCTGCCCCTCCATCTCTTGTTCCTCCAGGAAGATGAACCCAGATTATATTAACTGGCCAATTTGGTCTTGGAGGTACTAGCTCAAAAAGTGTATTTCATGACAATGCACTAAGAATATTGAGCCTGGAGCAGCTCTGTGAGATATAGAAGCTCAATTCATACAAAAACTGCCTAATAGATTCCTCTTTCCAGAAGACAGAGTGTCAAGGGGTATAAGAGGCAACTCCATGGTGAAAAGTTCTTTGGACTGAGAATTTTGCAGTCATCCCAGCTCAGCTAGAGCCAACCAAGGTAGCATGAGCATGAGCAATGGGAAGATCTTCTCATTAAAATGTGCCTAAGATTCAGAGCTGGTGAAGGGCATCTCTAGAAGAGAGCACAAAATGTTGAGGATACTGGGTCTACAAAGGTGGGCTACTGTCCATCCCAACCAGAGAGGCTAACATCCCAGATCTTCATCTGTGCAATGGCAGCATTTAGGTTAGCCAATATCTTAGTCTTTGGTGGCTTTATATCTGATGCACCCTCCTGTCTGATCTCCAGGTAACCCTGTGACACAATCACCCAATATATTATTTCGAAGTTTCTCCCTTTACATGGGTACCACACCCTACTGGTGATGGTGAAAGCCCTCACGAAATACCCCATATTATCCCGATAGTGGCCCCATCTAAAGAAGGCAATGCAGCCCATTTAACAAAATCTGCTTCCATAGGCTAAAAAGCTCCCTGATGTCTTCCTTCAACCTTACTATGCTTTTGAGGACACAGTTCTTGGCCCTTCCGTTCCACGTCCACCAAATGGCTTTACTATCTAAGCCCTCCATACTTATTTTCAAGCAAATCATATTAATCAGGTTATTAATCAGAGTCGAGCCAGGAAGAGGGAAAAACTCTCAAGTATTTAAAGTTGAGAAGACTTTAAGGCAAGAAATTGGTTACACGGGTGATAGAAGAACTGAAAAGTCAGCAAGAAACAGTGAAGTAACCCTAAGATTGCAAATCGAGAACCTCTATTATCACTAAACTGGAGAGATATGGTAGGGGGAGACAGGTTTAGCAGAGTCCTAGGGCTGGGATCACTGAAAGGAAGCTGGAACCAAGGTGGTCTTGTCCAATGGGAGCTGAAATCACGGAAGAGACATAGCTGCTACTGCGTCTAGATGTCACTAGAAGCAGATAGGACAGGGAGGAGAGACCCTGCCTTCTCATCTTTACCTCCAGGACCAACTTCCCATCCTCCAGTCTCACTTACCCTTCGCTGAAATTTAGCTGGAAACCCACCAATATGGAAGTCTGGGAAATGTAGTCTGCAGAGTTCAGTCCACCTGTGATACAGAGCAGATCAGGAGATGAGCAAGGAATAAATTGTAAGGTAATGCAGGCCCCAGACCAGCACACTTAGTACAGTAAGTCCCCTACATATGAACCTTCAAGTTGTGAACTTTCAGAGATGCGAACGTGTGTTCGCACGTCATCCAATAACGTGTTAGTTCACGTGTCTGGCTTACACTGTCACGTGCGTGCATCCTCTACAAGTGGTTGTGCTTTTGTGTACTTTACTGTACAGTACTGTATAGAGTACAGTGGTACAGTATCTTTATTTCAAGCCCAGGATGTCCAGAAGCAAGCGTAAAAGCAGTGGTGATGTAGCTGGTACTGCTAAGAAGCGCCAAGCAATAACGATGGAAACAAAAGTGAAAATAATTGAGAGAGAGGGGCGACGCGAAAAGATGGTAGACGTCACTCGTTCTTATAACATGAATTGTTCAACCATTGGCACAATTCTAAAGAACAAGGACAAGATCTTAGAACATGTGAAGTCTCCTGTGCCGATGATGTCAAAAATAGTATCAAAGAAGCGTGGAAAAGTGATGGAGGAGATGGAGAAACTTCTCAGTGTGTGGATGCAGGGTCAGCATCAGCGTCGAGTCCCGCCCAGCGTAAAGCTGATTCAAGAGAAAGCTAAAAGCCTTTATGGATGAAGACTTGAAGAGGAAACACAGCAAAGAATCACAGGGCGCATATTTTTTTAAATTAATTAATTTTTTAACATCTTTATTGGAGTATAATTGCTTTACAATGCTGTGTTAGTTTCTGCCGTATAACAAAGTGAATCAGCTATACATATACATATATCCCCATATCTCCTCCTTCTTGCGTCTCCCTCCCACCCTCCCTATCCCAGGGAGATCAGCTCGGTGCTTTGGGCGCATCTTTTAATGCCAGCCATGGCTGGTTTCATCAGTTGAAAGCTAGAGCCAAACTTCACAACGTAAAATAAGTGGGGAGGCAGCGAGTGCAGATACGGTAGCTGCCTGAGAATTTCCTGAAATGCTTCGAGAAATTATTGATGAAGGTGCCTATTTACCTGAGCAGGCTTTTAATATGGATGAGACAGGACTGTACTGGAAGAGGATGCCAGACCGAAGTTACATCAGTAAGGAGGAAAAGTTGATGCCAGGCTATAGAGCAGCAAAGGATAGGCTATCTCTGTTGTTTGGTGGCAGTGCTTCTGGCGATATGCAGCTGAAGCCTCTCTTAGTTTATCATTCAGAGAACCCAAGAGCCCTTAAAAACATAGCCAAGGGCTCTCTTCCTGTTGTGTGGAAGAGTAACCCCAAAGCCTGGGTTACACGGGCCATTTTCCAGGACTGGTATTTCCACCAATTTATCCCAGAGGTAGAGAAATATTGCTTGGAGAAGGACATCCCATTCAACATTCTTTTGCTGCTCGACAATGCTCCGGGCCACTCCCCACTCATGGACGACTTTTATCCCAACGTCAGAGTAGTGCATCTGCCACCAAATACTACATCGCTCATCCAACCTATGGACCAGGGAGTTACAGCAACTTTCAAGAAATATTATTTACGTCACACTTTTTGTCAGGCAGTAAAGGCAAGTGATGGATCGGGAACAACCTTGCGACAATTTTGGAAGGACTATGACATCTACAAGGCCATAAAAAACATTGACTTTCCTTGGTGTGAGGTTATGGCCATCACCACGAATGGGGTTTGGAAGAACGTTTGCCCGCAGTTTGTTCACAATTTTTGTGGATTTGAGAAGGTGGATGAGGAGTCCAAAGAGGTCTTCAGCAACTTGGTGACCCTCAGCGAGAAGCCGGAGCTAGATCTGCAAGAGGACGACTTCGCTGAACTCCTTACTGTGCAACACGAGGAGCTTACTGGTGAAGACCTGATGGACTTGGAGGCCCAGAGAAAGGACAAAGAGAGACAAGAGGAAGAAGAAGTAATGAAAGAACTGAAGAGATTCACGATGCAGGAAGTGGCAAGGGGGGTTTCTTTATGTAAGGAGGCACTGTTAGTTTTTGAGGCCCAGGACTCAAATGTAGAATGGTGCACGAAGGTTGCAGCAGCCGTTCAGAATGCAATCCCCTGCTACCGTGTCATTTATAACGAGAAAAAAAGGGCTACTACCCAGACATCACTGGATTATTTTTTTAAGAGGGTAGATAGAATTGAATCCAGCAAGGAACCAGAACCTGTGCCATCCACGTCAGGCGTGAGTGAAACTGCAGCTTGCCCTCCATCTCCTGTTGCTGACGATCCTTCAGCTCTACCATCTCTCACCTCCCCTCCCTCCTCCAGTCAGTAACTCTTCTTGTCTGTTCACTGGATGCCAGCCTCTGTATGCCAGCTCTTGTACTGTACAACTGTACTTTTCAAGGTACTGTACTGTAAAATTTTAAATGTTTTCTTTATTTTTTGTGTTTGTTTTTTACACATTATTTGTCTGAAAAGTATTATAAACCTATTACAGTACAGTACTATATAGCCAATTGTGTTAGTTGGGTACCTAGGCTAACTTTGTTGGACTTATGAACAAATTGGACTTATGAACGCGCTCTCGGAATGGAACTCGTTCATATGTAGGGGACTTACTGTACTTGAAAAGATACGCCAGGCAGTACAGTCAGCCCTCTTCTACCCCTAGAACCATGGACACCCAGCAGCCAGGCAGTACCTGTGAGAACATGAACCCCTTAGAAGCACCTATAGGATGTTCTCCTACACAAAAAGGGCTGATTTGGAGTATTTCAAAGGGCACCAGGTTCCAAGGGCAGGCATCCAAGTAGTTGCTGGCTGAATCTCTGCCAAACATAGGTCCATTACCTGTCCTTGTTGGAACTTTTAGGACCATTATCTGAGACTCTTTAAAGTAGCTGAGATTAACTCCATGGTCTCCCCAACCAAGCCTCCCTCTTCCCTATGCATCCATCCCATCCTCCGTTGCACCTCACTCTGTCTGGGACATCAAAGCCCTGCTCTGCTACCTCAACTAAACTACTGAAAAAAAGTAGTAGCTGAAAAAAAGATCCCAAAGACGTTGTGTCTAGCTACAGTGCCTGGTTGCAGCAAGTACTCAATAAGTAACTGTTGAGTGAATGAAACACCTGAAAGGGTACTGGCTGGAAAACTGGCCCTGAGAAACTGGCTTGTGTTTCCAAAAAGCACTGGACTGAGGTAGGCCTTTTATCAGTTGTACGCGGGGAAACACAACCTGCCACGTCCTGCACAGCAGAGGAAATCAGAGAAGGGATGAGGTCAGTGTAGTGTGGTTACCTGTAATAGCTCCCACTTTTCCGCATGCGAGACTGTAGGTCTTCCACATAAGCAGCTCCAGTCGCATTTCTTTGGCTCAAGAAATTTGTCTCAGGTTCTGACTCCATCTGCTTGGCATCCTATCACTCTTGATTGGTTCCCTTCGTACCTGGATTCTCCCCCTCCACCCTCTGCTTTGCTCGACAACCTAGATGGACCATCAATGTGCCTGCATTTGGTTTCAGTCTTTGGAAGAGTTGGATGACTCACCCACATTTCAAACACTGCCCTTCACCATGGGCAAGTTTTGACCCACCCTGGTGCCTAGCCAGTCTCTCAATTTATCCCTCCCCCACCTTCAACTCCCCCCCACCCCACGGTGAATAGACAATGTGCCCAAGTCTCTCAGCCTCTTGGGAATTCGGAGACTTTTCCATGGTGTTATTTTGTCACCCACCAACACTTTTTACTGCAGCCCCATCACCTACTAAAACAGTGGGCAGGAGGTGGGTCAGTATATGAAACAGCTGGAAGAGAGGTGTTAACCTGTGGGATTAGTTGGGCCTAAGCCTGGACCATTCATGCTCCCTGCTTTATTCCTATAGAGTTACAAGCAGTGGCACCTGCTTTCATGTCTGGGCCCCAGTAGACCCCTGGCTATTGGATAGATTTATGAATGAAGACTTGATCTAGCTGACCACGCAGCCCAAGCCAATCTTGAGTTGCCACTAATACCCCTTTGCTGTGGGAGCCAGTTTCTTATGAAACCTCACTATTGAACTGGGATTAGGGAATAATTCTAACGGTAAAGAATGCTATTATTCAAGTGGCATATTACTGACTTTGCAATAGTACCCCAGCTATACCAACCACTGCTACCAAAATCATCAAGGAAATTTTCTGTCTCCAAGGACTTGACATCTACCGGATCTCTCACTAGAAAGCCACGTTTGTATCTCTGCTTTGGAGGGTACTATTCAAAGCCCTCCACTTTTGCATCCACCAATCACCATCTATAGATGAGTGGCCAGGTGCATGCTTTAAATGAGCTCTTGGAGGCATCCCTCTGTGCTACACCTCCTACGTACAGCAGGGATGTGTTTCCCAACCTAGTGGACATGAGATTTGCATGGAGAAAGTCACTGCATTTCCCCCAGAGGAACGCTCTCTTTCAGAGCAATCCATTTTTTTCTTTTTAAATATTTATTGGAGTATGGTTGATTTACAATGCTGTGTTAGTTTCAGGCTTACAGTAAAGTGAATCCATTATACATATACATATATCCACTCTTTTTTAGATTCTATTCCCATATAGGTCATTACAGAGTATTGAGTAGAGTTCCCTGTGCTATACAGTAGGTCCTTATTAGTTATCTATTTTATATATAGTAGTGTGTATATGTCAATCCCAATCTCCCAATTTATCCCTCTCCCCCCTTCCCCCCGGTAACTATAAGCTTGTGTTTTTACATCTGTGACTCTATTTCTGTTTTGTAAAATAAGTTCATTTGTACCGTTTTCTTTAGATTCCACATATAAGCAATATCATAAGATATTTGTCTTTATCTGTCTGACTTACTTTGCTAAGTATGATAATCTCTAGGTCCATCCATGTTGCTGCAAATAGCATTATTTCCTTCTTTTTTATGGCTGAGTAGTATTCCATTGTATATATGTACCACATCTTCTTTATCCATTCCTCTGTCAATGGACATTTACGTTGCTTCCATGTCCTGTCTGTGGTAAATACTGCTGCAGTGAACATTGGGGTGCATGTATCTTTTCGAATTATAGTTTTCTCTGGATACAGAGAAATCAGTTTTCTGTTTGGCACTTCCATCACTCCAATGGCTGGTCGAACCTAGAGGCTAGACAGGCCAACCAGTAGAACTTCTAGGCTCCCCCTCCGGTGGGCCTAGGATGAAAACAAGAAGGATGTTGGCTAGTTTCTGAGTCCAGGGGGAGCTTTTCCTCCTGCCTTTGCCCCCAACTGAAGGGTGGCTACCTGAAGCCCTTAAAAGAGATGATCAGCTTGATAGCATGTTGGGCTGCACCCCGCAGGCCTACAAGGCCTGTGCTTGCCCAGCTTCACGACCGAAGAAAGAGCCCGAGTCTGCAACAGAGACATCAGTGGTTTAATGGATGGGGAAGCTTACCCGTCTGAAGCAAGGTCCTGGAGCCACACCCCACCGTGTGCGGCCAACAGTGCCAGGCAGGACACGGTGGCAGTCTTCGCTCCCGGGGGGAAGGGGAGATTGCCAGTTATAGGGGAACTGACGTCAGATGGGTTCATCAGTTTCCAGGGAAACCAGCCAAGGGGCACGCCCCTCACCGCCCCTTTGATTAAAGACAACCACCAGCTGGGGCAGCGGCAGGCACTTAGGAAGGTCAGTCGTGCGAGTAGGGTGTAGGTGAAGCAGGTGCTGGTCAAGCGGGGGATGTACAGAGAGCAAGAGAACAGCCATCTTGAGTGGCCTGACCATACATCGCATTTCTACTCTGTCTGCTCCACTCTGTCTGCATATTTCCCCATTCTCTCTATTTCTTCTGGGTGACTCCTCAACTGGGTCGATGACCCAAGGCAAGAAATGGAATGTATTGTGGGAAAGGTAATCACCCGTTCTGTTGCCATGTCCTTGAAAGCTTCTCGCGTGTCCATGTTACTGCAGTGACCTGTCTTGAGGCTCCGGAATGAGTTTAGGTTTCACACCTCACCACCAGCTTCTAACCTCTCTTCTCTTTCGCTGCTTTCAGACTCCATTTTTATTGGCTGGAACCGGCTACCACTGCCTCTTTTATTTTATTTTATTTTATTCTTTTTATTTTTTGGCCGTGGCACATGGCATGAAGGATCTTAGTTCCCCGTCCAGGGATTGAACCCTTGGGCCCTGCAGTGGACGTGCAGAGTCCTAACCACTGGACCTCCAGGGAAGTCCCTACCACTGCCTCTTGAGAGTTAAGTGTGCACATACCTTCCCAACTCTGCGTTCAGTGATGTCACATTGGTGTCTTGAAATCATCCATAATAGGAGAATTTACACCATGAAAATTGTCAAACACTACAAATTAGTTTTTCCCCCCACTGGAGAGCCAGTTGTTACACACTGACCACCAAACCCCTGCTTATACCTTACCTCCTCATCTTTGATAAGTCCTAATTGGTTTTGAGGAACAGATTCTTTTTCTCCGATTGTTTCTCCTACGATTTTTAAGGATGTTGTTTTAGAGAAGTACTTTTTGATTCCAAATAATGACACCAAGGGGCAAGAGGCATCCCTCCACTTTGGCCTGAGTATAAGGGACATCCCTCTGATCAGAACTACAGTAATCCAGTAATCCCTCTGGCTCAACTAGTCAAAGGCAAGGTATCACACAAGCTTTAAAGTCCACCTGGCTCCTTGGGGCTTCTATTTGCATTTCCCAGAGGAGGGCTGTGGCAGGAGGGCTGTAGACATCCTGCTAAGTGACAGCCCAGCGTTGGAACTGTGGAGTTTCAGTATCAACCCTAAGTCTTTGCCGCCAAAACTACAACTCCTATAGAAAATCACTGGTGATGGCTAATGGTTGTCCTACTTTCCATGGAAGACATTCTGCTCCGGATTGCAGGGAATGGTGCACATACTGCATAACTGGGGTCTTGATTGGCAGATAGCAAAAATGGTAATACATGCTCACATAGTATTTACTATGTACTAGGCACTATTCTTTTTCACATACACTTAACTAATTTAATCCTCACATTAACCCTAAAATGGGTACCATTATATCCCCATTTTACAGATGAAGACACTGAGGCATGAAAAGGTTAAGTAACTTGCCTAAGGTCACATAGCCAGTAAGCAGCAGACTTAAGATGTGGATCCAGGCACTTGGCCTCTAGATCTTATACTCTCTTCTTTTCTTTCTTTCTTTTTATTTTTTTGGCTGCATCAGGTCTTAGTTGTGGCACACAGGATCTTCACTGAGGCATTCAGGATTTTTCGTTGCAGCGTGAGGGCTCTTTGCAGCTCTTTGTTGCGGCGCGCAGGCTTCTCTCTAGTTGTGGTGTGTGGGTTTTCTCTCTCTAGTTGTGGCGTTTGGGCTCCAGAGCACGTGGGCTCTGTAGTTTGTGGCACGCGGGCTCTCAGCATAATGTCCTCCAGGTCCATCCATATTGTCACAAATGTCTTTCTTCTTTCAGGTTGAATAATATTCTACTTTGTGTACACACTACACTTTCTTTATCCGTTCATCTGTCGACGGACATTTAGGTTGTTTCCATATCTTGGCTACTGTGAATAATGCCGCAATGAACATCGGGAGTGCAGGTATCTCTTTCAGATCCTGACTTTAATTCCTTTGGATATATACCCAGCAGTGGAATTGCTGGATCAAATGGTAGTTCTATTTTTCTTTTTTTTTGAGGAATCGCCATGCTGTTTTCCACTAGTGGCTGCACCAATTTACATTCTCATCTTATTATTGCTATTGTTGACACCACTGATAGATAGGTACTGCCTGTGGAGGGGATCAGTAACTATGGAGACCTTCCATTAAGCTGTGAATCGGAGAAAGTGCCCAGGGGCTGGTATACCCTTCCCCTGGGCCCTCAGCTTTTTATGGCTAGAAATCCTCAAAGTAGACTTCTCCTTTAAAACTCAGGCTGTCCAGATTATAACAAAACAATACAGTTACCCAGCACCTCATGTGCCCTCTCAGCCCTGGATCACCCAGAACACTGCCCACCCCGAGGGGGTCGGGGGCAGCAAGTAGAGAAACCGTCCTTACACTGAGGGAACAGCCATTCCTTCCAGCCTGGACTCCAGGGCTCAGGTCACTGCTCAATTTTTATATTCTGTGTTAGAGCCCAAGGATAAGACACCAACCTGCTGCAGGCATTCATTTGCTTCCCTTAATGAGACCCCAGCTCTCTTTCTAACTTGGAAAAATGAAGAGTTCTACCTTCCCCTGAATGACAATAATCAATCGTGACATGATCACCACTACCTGCACCTGCTGACTTCCAATCTCCGAGACCAGCTCTGTGATGCGTCATTATGAAATTGGACCTCTAGAGGCCCACAGCTGTCTTCATTTCTTGGAAGGCGACAAATAGAAGTTGCACCTCGGCCAAGGCAAAATTACTGTAATACGGTTTAGCCTGAGCAACATCTTGAATATCTTCTAGCACGTAGTGGAATGGAAGCGAGCACAGCACTGGACAGTGGTTTACCATACTTCTTCAGAGCATGACCTCTATAGTCAGACTACCTTAGTTCAAATCCCAACTCTTCCAATCACTATATGACCTTGGGGTAAGTTACATAAGCTTTCTGTGTCTTAGTTTTGTAATCTATAAAATAAGGATAAGAATAGAACCAGGAACATAATAAGTGCTCAGTAAATGTTATCCATTATTTTAATGATCAACAGCTTATATGACCTCCTGCACAGACAGTCTGTTCTTTATCTGGATCGCATCGTATCTTATTTTCTGACCTGCTTTTAGAAACAAAGCAAAATAAAAAGGTAAATATATAGTCTGGCAGGTCTAGTGCTGCCTGTAGTGGCATCACCCTTGAGCCCACACAGCAGATTCCAAGTCCAGAGGTGGAATTCTTTTCTTCCAGCTTTACTGAGGTGTAATTGAAAAAAAAAGTATATATTTAAGGTGCACGACATGATGGTTTAATGTACATATACATTATGAGATGATTACCACAATCAAGTTAATTCACACATCCATCACCTCACTTAGTCACCTCTTTTTTTGGTGTGGTGGGAACACAACATCTACGCTCTTAGAAAATTTCAAGTATACAGTTCAGTACTACTAACTATAGTCACCATGCTGTATATTACATTCACAGAACTTATTCCTCTTATAACTGGAAGTTTATAGCCTTTGACCAACATCTCCCCATTTCCCCCACTCCCAGCTCCCATTAACCACTGTTCTACTCTCTTGTTCTATGAGTTCTACTTTTTTAGTTTCCAGAGGTGGAATTCTTTTTAAAGATTTTTTTTTGATGTGGGCTATTTTAAAAGTCTTTATTGAATTTGTTACTGTATTGCTTCTGTTTTGTTTTGGTTCTTTGGCCGCGAGGCATGTGGGATCTTAGCTCCCCGACCAGGGGTTGAACCTGCACTCCCTGCATTGGAAGGTGAAGTCTTAACCACTGGACCGCCAGGGAAGTCCCTCCAGAGGTGGAATTCTTGAACAAAATCCTATCTGGCTTAGATGCCAACCATCCAGGTGAAATAACCCCTTAGGTCAATCAATCGTGTCTATAAATGCCTGAAGTTCACTAAATACTGCTGAGCATTGATTCACCATGTCTCTGCCCTGACATGGCTAATAGGGGACTTCTTACCTAGGAAATGGTTTCCTCTAATCTCTGACCACAGTCATGGCCATGAAGGCTCTGTTCACCTCTGTTAGGTCCTGGTCTAACCAACTAGGCCATAACTTAGTGAAGCTGATTCCTCTAGCATCGTTGTATGGGGCCATTCTATCACAGAAGAATCTCAGTACCAGTGCCCACTTCCTCTGTCTGATTCTCTAGGAAGCTTGTTGTGGACATCTTCAACATCTTTGTTTGCAAAAGAAAGCGACTGACCATCAGAACTCCCTTAGAGGTATGTTGTCACTTCATCAAGGGTCCCAGTGAGTGCATGGTGACAGAATACTCAGATTACTGAAGTCTAGTGCAACTTAAACACAGTGGCTGCTTACTGCCGCTTTACCCTCTAGGCACACTAGGCATTTACCTAGGAGAGTAGCAAAGGAGTAGTTCCAATAGACTAAGAAACATATTTGGAAAAAAATTGATTTTTTTAAAAAAAAGCACCAAAATAGCATCTCAAAAAAAACAAAAAACAAAAAACAAAAACAGGGCTTCCCTGGTGGCACAGTGGTTGAGAGTCCGCCTGCCGATTCAGGGGACACGGGTTCGTGCCCCGGTCCGGGAAGATCCCACATGCCGCGGAGCGGCTGGGCCCGTGAGCCATGGTCGCTGCGCCTGCGCGTCCGGAGCCTGTGCTCCGCAGCGGGAGAGGCCACAACAGTGAGAGGCCCGCGTACGACAACAAAACAAAACAAACAAAACAACAACAACAACTTTGCACTTCATTGGACTTCTCTAGCACCTATTTACGGTTCGTTATTGTTTGTACTTTCAATTATAAGTGGGGGACATACACATTTCTGTGCTTAGGGCTTCTGAAGGTTTTAATCTAGCCCCTGTGAGCCTCATGACTCAAGCGGTTAGAGCTTACCATCTGCTACATCCCAAGCAGCGAGAATTTCTGAGGCAGTCCTAGAATCTGGAGTACTATGAGATGGGGAGGCATCCAAGGAAATGTAGGTAACAGGGGATTTTGTGGTTGTCAAGACACAGCCACAACTAGCAGAGGTGACTCAGCAGGGGCCACAAGGGATTAACTATGCGCAGAAGCACCTCACTGAGTTTCAGGGTCATTCATAGCCTTGGGAAGTGAGGAGTGCCCACTTCCTGACATTATTCCAACTGTCTAGTTGTTTGTGGCTTATCCCAAACCTAAATACAGGGCCTACAGTTGCAGTTCTGCAACTGATATGACACACCCCAGAATACCATGAACTCTGACACCTGTATCCAGGTCAAAGATAGGTCCAAGCAATTCAAAGACCAGTTCTTCCGCTCCTGACACCAAATGTTCCTGGGACACCTTCACACTCAAGCTCCTTCCCAACCTGGCCTTTTCCATAGCTACAAAGCCCTCCTTGTGTTGGCAGTGGGTATCCTAACAAAAAAATTTATGTTATATCCTGACTCTGATTCCCATCCATATGAGCTATTCATTCATTTGTTCAATAAATATGTATTAAGTGTTTATCATTCTGGGTATTGTTGAAATAGTATTGAAAAGGAATAACAAGGTCCATGACGTAGACGTTATAGTCTGGGAAGGAGGAGAAAAGAAACAAGTAAACAGTCTGTAGAGGCTTATAAATTCCAACATGAAAATTAACGGAGTGATGTGAAAAAAAAGTAATTGGCAGGGGTCAACTTTAGGCAAAGTGATCAGAAAAGACTTCTTTGAGGAGGTAAGACCTGAAAGATGAAAAGGAACAAACCCTGCAAGGAACATGCAAGCAGAGGGAAGAACAAGTGCAAAAGCCCAATGGCACGAAAGGGCCTAGGTTTCGGAAACAGAAAGAAGAGGCTGAAGTATGGTGAATGAGGGTGAGACCGGTACAAAATGAAGATGTAAAGGTGGGCAGCGATCACCACCACCTTGTTTATCTTACAAGATCCTTTACCTCTGTGGACTTCCCAGCCATCTGGCCCAGCTTCATCCATCTGTGTACCATCCACCCACAGACTGAGTCAAAGAGTTGAAGCAGTCCAGTGCGAGAAGAATTTCTCTGCTTCTATTCCGCCTACCAGCCACATGATCCACCTACTTCACCACAGCAGAAGCTGCCTACAACATCTCACTGTATTCCTGGTTTGGAAACACCTCCTTTCATAGCAACTATTATCCTGGCCTTCACTACTTTTCATTTCTAATATGAGAGACATCCTTGTAGCCAGTTTGTGCCCTGGGGAGCTGTAGGATGCCTAGAAAGGGCACCTTCTGTTGGGCCAAAGACCAGTACAAAAGATAGACCTGCTGGTTCTGGGCATGGGGTGAGAGAGAATTGGTGGGAAACTTGATATGGAAGACAATGTCTGGGTTGCCTCTAGGCATGTATGCACCATGGAAGCTCAGGGATCACTGCTTATAACATTTTAAGAATATTAGCTGCAATTAGAGATCATCATACTAAGTGAAGTAAGTCAGAAAGAGAAAGACGAATACCATATGATATCACTTAGATGTGGAACCTAAAATATGGCACACATGAACTTATCTACGAAACAGAAACAGACCCACAGACGTAGAGAACAGACTGGTGGTTGCCAAGGGGGAGGGTGGGAAGGAGAGGGATGGACTGGGAGTTTGGGGTTAGTAGATACAAACTATTACATTTAGAATGGATAAACAACAAGGTCCTACAGTATAGCACGGAGAACTATATTCAATATCCTGGGATAAACCATAATGGAAAAGAGTATGAAAAAGAATCCATATGTGTATATGTGTATAACTGAGTCAATTTGCTATACAGCAGAAATTAATACAGCATTGTAAATCAACTATACTTCAATTGAAAGAAAAGACAAAGGATATCTATTATCAACCCTGTAGCTCTCTGACACCAGCATCTTCCTGACTCCATGCCCTTTGGTGAGCATCAAAGCTTTCCAGACAAGTTCCCGGCTACACCTGACCCACTAAGATCTCATCTTCCATTTTGCACTCAGTGGCCCTCCCAGATAACCTAGGAAGAAAAATATTAATATGTCATAGAGAGAGAAGATATAGGGCTTATGTTGACAGTATGGCTAGATCTATAGCTGGCCTGATGGGAGGGTAACAGTCAAAGGCCTGGTCTTAGGATTCTACCTCACATCTCCGGTCAGCAAGAGGCCAGAACTCATAAGGCCAATGCAGGAAAATCCTGGTATCCACCCCTTGTCAGAAGAAGTTTGGAAGAAAATAGTGTCCACTCTGTTGTTGTCCATTTTAATGCTTCTGGAAGAACCATGATGGTGGTCATGAGACCTGATGAAAAGCCACGGAAGTCATCTGCATCCTGGCACAGTCATTACCCCAGGCCTCCTTCCCACCCCCTCTGTGTACACAACCTCTCTCGCTGATCTCCTTCTATTTCCATCTCTCTCAAATTCATATGTCGACTGCCCCTCTTGGTTTACACCCATGTTGGTTAGAAGCTTGATTTTGGACTGCCTTCATGACTCCGACCTGGAATTCCCTTAGGACAATTCTTCAAGTAATTTCTGAACTCCATTCAGTGCAATAATCACAATGAGGAAGGATAAAAGGAGGAGGAGGAGTTAACATTCACTGAGCTACTACTAAGTATCAGGCATTGTGCTAAGCATTTTATGTTCATTATCTCTTTAATCTTTGAAAATCCCTATGAAATACTTACTATCATCATCCCCATTTTTTTTGTTGTTGGATGAATGTTAGCTCTTTTTTTTTTACATCTTTATTGGAGAATAATTGCTTTACAGTGGTGTGTTAGTTTCTGCTTTATAACAAAGTGAATCAGTTATACATATACACATGTTCCCATATCTCTTCCCTCTTGCGTCTCCCTCCCTCCCACCCTCCCTATCCCACCCCTCCAGGCGGTCACAAAGCACCGAGCTGATCTCCCTGTGCTATGCGGCTGCTTCCCGCTAGCTATCTACCTTACTTTTGGTAGTGTATATATGTCCATGCCACTCTCTCTCTTTGTCACAGCTTACCCTTCCCCCTCCCCATATCCTCAAGTCCATGCTCTAGTAGGTCTGTGTCTTTATTCCCGTCTTACCCCTAGGTTCTTCATGACATTTTCTTTTCTTAAATTCCATATATGTGTGTTAGCATACGGTATTTGTCTTTCTCTTTCTGACTTACTTCACTCTGTATGACAGACTCTAGGTCCATCCACCTCACTACAAATAGCTCAATAGAGTTAAACTCTTGATGAAACGCTGATCGGGTCATCCAGCACTCTGCTTTCAATCTTTCAATAGCTCTCCCTTGCTTATGTGGAAATGTCCAAATGAGTTCATACAGCTTCCAAGGCCCTGTATGACAGTAGCTTTCAAATGTTTTTTTAGGATCGGCAGTAAAAACTACATTTTACCCACGGTTCACCTTTCCCCTAGGTCCTCCAGGGTTTTGGCGCTGCAAGCCCACAACTTTAAGCCACTTTCTGGAAACACCGTGTTCTTCCCTTTATGTTGTCTATCCTTCTCCTGGGCTCTATCTTATCCATCTCTCCTAGACCTTGTGAATGAAAAATGTTGCCTGCCATATCAGCAAACAAAGGATGCGGCCATCAAGCCATTAACCACTATCCCTGCTCCCCCCCTCCCCCCCAGCGGTGAGCCTTGAGGGAACTCCGGATGGAAACAAAGGGGCTGCCCACTGCCAGGCCCTCAGCCACTGCAGCCACCCACTCCCCCCCACGTTGCACCCTGAGGGGACTCAGCTAAAGGTGCATATCAAAGGAATGATTTCAATGAGCCCAGACTCTTGCATCTTCCCATACGTAGAAAAGCGCTAAATTCATTAACCTGAGACATCTGGTTTTCTTTAACTAGCGGTAAATCTGATGTTCCGACTACCTGGTCTTTGTTGCAAAAACTCCTATATATCCTGGCTCCTCCCTTGCCTCTGGAACAGTTCCTCATAGCTATCTGAGAGGCTGCCTTCCGGGCTTGATGTCCTCAGAAAGTCTGCTGAATAAAACATAATCCTCAACTTTTACGTTGTGCATTTTTTTTCCAGTCAACAGTCTGGAACCTTGGACGTAATTTTACCAGGATAGCAGATCTGCTTCTGGAACCCAGGTCCCTATGTACCCGTATCCCTCTCTTAACCAAAGACCTGAGCTTTCCATAAGTACTTGGGCAACTGGTACTATACAGCTTAATGGTTAAGCACAGAAATTTGGGGTCACTTAGACCAGTTTGAATCCTGGCTCTGCCTCTCATTAGTTACATGACGGTCTCTGCTTCAATTTCCTTCTGTAAAATGGGAATGATGATAATAATCGTTCCTCTTTCATAATGTTGTTAAGTACACTCAAAACGTTGTACAATTATTACCACTATCTAGTTCCAGAACATTGTCATCACCCCAAACAGAAACTCCACACCCATAAAGCAATCACTCCCCATTCCCCTTTCCCTCAGCTCGTGGCTAACACTAATCTGTTTTCTGTTTATATGGATTTGCCTATTCTAGATATTTCTTTTTTTTTTAGAATTTATCTTTTATTTATATATTTATTTATTTATTTTTGGCTGCATTGGGTCTTCGTTGCTGCGTGAGGGCTTTCTCTAGTTGTGGCGAGTAGGGGCTACTCTTTGTTGAGGTGTGCGGGCTTCTCATCGCGGTGGCTTCTCTTGTTGCAGAGCATGGGCTTCAGTAGTTGTGGCGCAAGGGCTCAGTAGTTGTGGCGCATGGCTTAGTTGCTCCGCGGCATGTGGGATCCTCCCGGACCAGGGCTCGAACCCGTGTCCTCTGCATTAGCAGGCAGATTCTTAACCACTGTGCCACCAGGGAAGCCCCTGGATATTTCACATAAATGGAATCACACAACGTGTGGTCTTTTGTGACTAGCTTCTTTCACTTAGGATAATGTTTTCAAGGTTCATCCATGTAGCATGGATCAGTATTTCATTTCTTTTTAAAGCTAATAATGTTCCATTGTATGTTTATATCGCAATTTGTTTATCCATTCATCCGTTGATGGGCACTGGGTTGTTTCCACCTTTTGGCTATTGTGAATAGTGTTGCTATGACCATTTGTGTACAAGTGTTCCTTGGAGTACCTGTTTTCAATTCTTTTGGGAGTGGAATTACTAGGTCATATGATAATTCCATGGTTAATTTATTGAGGAACTATCAAACTGTTTCCCACAGCGGCTATACCATTTTACAGTCCCACCAGCAGCGAAGGAGGGTTCCAATTTTTTCACATCCTCATCAGCACTTCTTTTTTTTTTTAACATCTTTATTGGAGTAAAATTGCTTTACAATGGTGTGTTAGTTTCTCCTTTATAACAAAGTGAATCAGTTATACATATACATATGTTCCCATATCTCTTCCCTCTTGCGTCTCTCTCTCTCCCACCCTCCCTATCCCACTCCTCTAGGTGGTCACAAAGCACCCAGCACTTCTTGTTTTCTACTTTTTTTTATTATAGCCACCTAGTGGGTATAAAGTGTAGCCAAATCATTGTACCTTATGATTTGCATTTCCCTAATAACTAATGCTATTGAGATCTTTTCATGTGTTTCTTGGCCATTTGTTTATCTTCTTTGGAGAAATGTCTATTCAAATCTTTTGCTCATCTTTTATTTTAATTGGGTTGTTTCCCTTTTTTACCTTTTGAGTTGTTAGAGTTCTTTATATATTCTGGGTAAAGACCCTCATCAGATATATGATTTGCAAATATTTTCTCCCATTCTGTAGGTGTCTTTTCACTCTGTTGTTACTGCCTTTTGTGCACAAAAGTTTTTCATTTTCTTGAAGTCCAGGTTACCTATTTTTTCTTTCATTCTTTGTGCTTTGGTGTCATATCTAAGAACCACTGCCAAGTCTAATGACATGAATGTTTATCTGTATGCTTTCTTTTAAGAGTTTTATAGTCTTAGCTCTTGTATTTAGGTCTTTGATCCATTTTGAGTTAATGTTTGTATATGCTATAAGATAAAGACCCACTTCATTGCTTTGCATGTAGATATCCAGCTGTCCCAGCACTATTTGTTGAGGAGACTATTCTTTCTTAATTGAATGATTGTGACGACTATATTAAAAAATCAATTGACCATAGATGCATGAGTTTATTTCTAGACTCTCAATTCTACTCCATTGATCTATATGTCTATCCTTATGTCAGTACCGCACTGGTTTGATTATTATAGCTTTGTAATCAGTTTGAAATCGAGAAGTGTGAGTCCTCCAACTTTGTTCTTCTTTTTCAAGATATTTTGGCTATTTGGGACCCCTAAGCATTCCATGTGAATGGAGAATCAGCTTTTCCAATTCTGCAAAAGGACTGTTGGGATTTTGATAGGGATTGTATGGAATCTGTATATTACTTTTGGGGAGTATTGCCATCTTAACAATATTAAGTCTTCCAATACATGAACATATGATGTCTTTCCATTTATTTAGGCCTTCTTTAATTTCTTTCACCAGTGTTACATAGTTTTCAGTGTACAAATCTTACTCTTATTTGGTTAAATTTATTCCTAAGTATTTTATTCTTTCTGATGTTACTGTAAATGGGATTTTTTTTTTTTTTGCAGTACACGGGCCTCTTACTGCTGTGGCCTCTCCCATTGCAGAGCACAGGCTCCAGACGCGCAGGCTCAGCGGCCATGGCTCACGGGCCCAGCCGCTCCGCGGCATGTGGGATCCTCCCAGACCGGGGCACAAACCCGCGTCCCCTGTATCAGCAGGCAGACTCTCAACCACTGCACCACCAAGGAAGCCCCCCGGGAATTGTTTTTTTAAATTTCCTTTTCAGATTGTTCATTGCTAGTATATAGACATTCAATGCTCTCTTGAAGAAAAATATTTCAAAACTCTGCCTCTTTCAGGACTACCTTGATTCTAATATTGTCACCTATAATCTCATCTTTGTTTGGAAAGTTGACAATGGAAAATAGCCTACAAGAATCTTCCAGCTAGTCTGAAAACACTACCATGCCCTTTGACCTTTCTAACACCCAGTCATTCTCCATCAACAAATAACCAGTATTCTACACCACTACCCAGACAGAAGGTTATTGTCTAGATAGGTGACATTCTCAATTGTCCCTCTCTTTGCACCAACCATGAGATGGACTTATTTAAAAGCCCTGAAGTCTAATTCCTGAGCCAAGATTTATTCAGCTATGATATCAGGGGTCAAGTGACATGTGACACCTGAGACAATCTAGCTATTCCTTGGGATTACTTGGGTATTAGCAAAGGTTCAATACTTACTTCTCCACCATGACTGTCTAGATAACCAGATTCATCAAACAGGAGAGGAATTTATCTGTATCATGACCTTTTGTATTAACCCCCATTATCCTGTCCAGTTTTATCATCACCTGACTCTAGACAGACAAAAGCCTTTCACAATGCAGTGAGAGCCATCTTATCTCAAAAGTGACCTCTACTTCTACACTTATTTCTCTGGGAAGCTTCTTTTGGGGTCAGAGCTGTTTGATCACCAAGGTCACCTGATGCTGGTGTGCTCTCAGACCACTGCAGCATGGAGCATAAGAGATGGAGTCATAACAAGAAATAATAAATGCTGGAGAGGGTGTGGAGAAAAGGGAACCCTTGTGCACTGTTGGTGGGAATGTAAATTGGTGCAGCCACTATGGAAAACAGTATGGAGATTCCTCAAAATATGATCCAGCAGTTCCATTACTGGGCATTTATTCAAAAAAAACCAAAAACACTAACTCAAAAAGATATTTGCACCCCCATGTTCATTGTAGCATTATTTACACTTATGTTAATGTTCATTAACGGATGAATGGATAAAGAATATATTATATATCTATATATTTATTTATATTTACAATGGAATATTATTCAGCCATACAAAAGAATAAAATCTTGTCATTTAGGACAACATGGATGGACCTTGAGGGCATTATGCTAAGTGAAATAAGTCAGACAGAGGAAGACAAATACCATATGACTGCACTTATATGTGGAATCAAAAAAAAAAAACCCCAAACTTATAGATACAGAGAACAGATTGGTGATTGCCAGGGGCAGGCGGTGGGGTGGGTGTGGACAAAATGGGTGAAGGCGGTCCAAAGATACAAATTTCCAGTTCTAAAATAAATGTCATGGAGATGTAATGTACAGCATGGCAACTATAGTTAATAATACTGTATTGTATATTTGAAAGTTGCTGAGTGGGTCTTAAAAGTTCTCATGACAAGGAAAAAATTGTAAACATATGTGGTAATAGATGTTAACTAGACATACTGTGGTGATCATTTTGCAATAAATACAAATATTGAATCATTATGTTCTACACCTGAAACTAATATAATGTTGTATGTCAATTATACCTCAATAAAAAATGGTTAAGACACAAAGCCATAAAATCACCTTGTACCAGGTAAGTCATTCTATTTTTTTCAGCCCACACATGTGATCACTGGCTGCACCTCTAAGTTGTTCCTGGTTTTGGTGGGGGGTTCTGCTCCATTTTTTACCACTTTGTAGACTAATTCCAGCAGACTGGAATTAGCATGTAGCTAATTCCTACAATGTAGCTATGCTACATTGACATATAGCATATCAATGAGATTTTAGAGAAGGACTTCTCAACTGAAGCACTATGGTTATTTGGGCCAGAAAACCCTTTGTTGTGGGAGCCAGTAGCACCTCCCACCCCCACCCCATTTATGATAACCAAAAATACCTTCAGATATTCCCAAATGTGCCCCAGGGGGGCAAGTTCACCCCAGGTTGAGAACCACTGTATTAGAGGAATACCGCTTCCACCATACCTCCTACCAAAACATGGCTTCCCTCAGCACAACAGAGATGCACTCAAATCACTGCAGCCCATCCCTTAAAACACCCTCTTTCTTAGTAACCACAGTTTCCACTGCTACTATTCCACACTCACTGGAGCCAGATGATCCTTGTAGGAACTAAGGACTGCTCTAAAAACAAAAACAAAAACAAAACCCCCCAAAAACCCCAACATCCACTTTGTAAAACATTGGTAAAAAGAGAATGCCAACTAGTACCAAACCGCAAGGAAGGACATTTGAATGGACCATACCATATGGTCCTCTTCCAGCCACTACTCTTTACTCATTTATTCTAGAATCCAGAGGGCTGCTATTTGGAACTGTGGTGACAGGGGTTGTCAAGTCCAAGGTCCTCCAGCTCAAGCACACGTCCTCTATGCATATCCAGCTAGGCTTGCCTTGTTGCTAGCATGCCGGCAAAGGGTCAACAACCTGAGTTGAGAAAGGTGAGTTTATTAAGCAAATGGTGCTGGGTTCAAGAAAAGCTCTAGGAATTGGCACCTAGAAAGTGGTAAAAGTCCCAGAAACCATCAAAGAATTTGAATGGTGCCCCTGGCATTGTGCAGTACACACCATGCCTTTACAGTTAGCAGAGGCACATTCTAATCTCTGGATCCTCTCACACTTTAGAACTTTCTAGCAGGCAAATTCTGAGGGAGCGATGGCTCATTCCATCTGCAGCAGAAGCCTGTAAAGGATGAGTGGTATTCTTTACACATCAGTGCCTTTAACTGCTCCCAGCATGCCTGTGCCAAAGGCCCTGACAAGTGTCTGAATGCATGCCAATTCTTCCGGGTTTTATCCTGCCTTTCACCTGCTTCAAAGCTCACACAGCGGCCTCCCCTGCCCTCCCTGTGTCTCCTGTCTCATCCAGTGCTACTCTTTCTCTTTGATCGTGATACTCCAGCCACAATGGTCTCCTTTTTGTTCTTGAACATGCCAAGCTCTTTTCTTGCCTCCAGGCCTTTGCACTTGCTGTCCTCTTCCTGAGACCCTCTTTCCCCACACACTTCTCACTCCTGTTCATCCTTAAGGGCTCAGGGCTCAGCTTAAAGATTACTTCCTCAGAGAGCCTATCCCTGACCTCCTGGCTTAAATCACTATTCTCTCCCGTACCCCAACTCCACTCCTCTCTCTCATACCACCCTGTACTTCTCCCTGTAGCACTTACCACACTCATTCAGATTTTGTTTGTTTCCTGTCTCTTTCACTAGATTGAACTCTGCGAAGGAGGCGATGGTGTTTTTTGCTGTTTTTCTTAAATTAATTAATTAATTTATATATATTTTTTGGCTGCATTAGGTCTTCATTGCTGCACGTGGGCTTTCTGTAGTTGCAGTGAGAGGGGGCTTCTCTTCATTGCGGTGCGTGGGCTTCTCATTGCAGTGGCTTCTCTTGTTGCAGAGCACAGGCTCTAGGCACGCGGGCTTCAGTAGTTGTGGCACGTGGGCTCTGTAGTTGTGGCTCACGGGCTCTAGAGTGCAGACTCAGTAGTTGTGGCACACGAGCTTAGTTGCTCCACGGCATGTGGGATCTTCCTGGACCAGGGCTCGAACCCATGTCCCCTGCACTGGCAGGCAGATTCCTAACCACTGTGTCACCGGGGAAGTCCTGACGCAATGGTGTTGATTTTTGTTCCTTATTATATTGTCTCTTCTGTGCCCAGCACGGTGCCTGACACATGGTATGCTCTCCAAATAAAGGAATGTGTACAATTCGGAGTGTCTTCCTTATGACACATAGATTAAATTAGCTTGAACATTTAATTTTGAAAAGATCAGCTGTCAATCTGTACTTAATTTGATTCTAACACCTTTTCCATGGCTAATTTGATCTAAGGTGGTTAAACTTTTTGATGAAACACAAATTGGATCATGTCATTATCTTGCTTAAAATCCTTCAGTAGCTTGCCATGGCCTACAGGAAAATGTCCAAACATGTCAGCAGGGTTGACAAGTTCCTCTGTGACAGTGGATTTCAAACATTTTGACCGTGACCCACAGTACAAAATAGATTTTACGTTGCAACCCAGTACCCACTGCTATAAATATGTATATAAATAACTTAAAATTTTTCACAAAAGATTTTTTTACCTTTACTATAGGCAATGCATTATATTTTCTATTCTATTATAGCCCATATCATTTTTTTTTTTTTGCAGTACGCGGGCCTCTCGCTGTTGTGGCCTCTCCCGTTGCGGAGCACAGGCTCCGGACATGCAGGCTCAGCGGCCATGGCTCATGGGCCCAGCTGCTTCGCGGCATGTGGGATCTTCCCGGACCAGGGCACGAACCCGTGTCCCCTGCATCGGCAGGCGGACTCTCAACCACTGCGCCACCAGGGAAGCCCACCCACCTCATTTAATAAGATGTTGGTCATGACTCACCAAATTGATTTTACAACATAGAAGTGGTTTACAAGCTGCAGTTCAAACACAGTGCTATGTGATCTGAACTCCATCTCCAGCCCCTAAAACCATGCTAAGCTCCTCACAGGTCCCCTTATATGCCATGCCATCTCACCTTTATTCATATTGCTCCCACCACCTGTAGGACACTTATTTGTTTTTGAAAACTCAGATGAAGCTGCTGGCATCCCCAAGGAGAAGTGATGACTTCCTCCTCTGGGTCTACCTCATCCCACTCTTCAGTACCCTATATCAGCATCCTTTATTGGAATCCTTAACAAAGTGTGTTATTTGTATTTACTTATATAGGTCCACGAGGTTGACAAGGTGGGGGGTATAAATACATTGAATAATGGAAGATTCTTGGTCCTTTCTTGTCTAGCAAAGACATTCAGTGATCCTTGGGCATCATTAGGTGCCCTCATTGTGGTTCCCATTTTTCAACCCTCACTAATGAACAGGACAGACTTGGTTTGTGTTCCAGTGGAAGAACTTAATGCGTCCCATGCATTGCTGGAATAGAAGGTGAGTTCTTATACATTTTCTTCCATATTATACATTTACCATTGGTTCTAGTATTCTGCCCCATATGGTTAAGGGCTGGAGAGAAGATGTCATGGACCCAGATGGTGCTGTCTAGGACACTTGGGTTGGACATTATAGTCGGCTCAAGTTTGCCAAGTCAGTACCATTCTGAGTTTGGACACTATTTCTTGGAATGGGTTCCATTCTTACCCTTTGCGATTGAAATCCTTGGCTTGACCTGCACTCCATAGATCTGAACTCTGCTTTGGCCCTTTATATTCCTGACTATCTCAGGGTGAGGGATGGAAGTGTTATCTGCTCGTCATGACTCCAGCCTTAACACTGGCTCACTTGGCTAACACTCCCATGCTGGAATCACCCTAACCCCTAGAGAGTGGAAGTTCATAGATATGAAAATGACTAAGACTCAGTCCCACTCCTCCAGAAGCATGTAGTTTAGAGAATAATGAGTATCTAGAATTATCCTTAATCCAACATCTCTGTTTTTGGCAACTGGCCTTTCCTAGCTGGAAATCTTTGTTACTCATGGGTCCAGGACTTGTAGACCTTCAGCAACCTCAGCTTTTTGTTGCAGACTGTGCACAGAAGTCACCCAAGGTGGTCACAGAGTCCACCTAGCCAGGCAGAAATGCAGTTCCCCAGAGATCTCTTGGGCAGCCGTGCTGAGCTCCTATAGCACTTCCCTCTGTCTGGAGATAAGACACTATACCCAGCCTTTCTAAGGTAGTATAGCATCCAGGCAACCACAGACCTATGGTCTCTGAATATTGAAAGTAAACCTATGAATGGGACTCTCTAACCTACCCTCCCCAGATCCTAGTACTTTTTATGAAAAAGAAGAGACTAAAACTGAGGCGGTGCCGGAATGCTTAGACCATCAAAACAGTGATAACAGGATCACAACATTTTTTGCTCAGCCCCAGAGTTTCAGATCAACTTAAGGGGTTGGGTATTCATAATCCTGAACCTAGTGGGGAGCACACAATACCGTCTAAAACAAGGAGGAAATGAATGAAAGGCAGAATTTCAGACTTTCTTGGAGGTAATTAAATTATCTGATGATTCCCTTTGAAATGTGCAGTATCCCAATGGTATATCCACACTTGATGAATGGCATCATCCATGAAACTGAAATTGATTGGTTTCTTCAGGAACATATTGATATATTCCCAAGATCTGGTCTCTATGAGACCCTGGTTTAGGCAGTTCCTGAGTGACTTCAGAAGGGCCACCAAATACATGGGAGACAATATGACATAATTACACTCATACCCTTGGTGAGATGATCCATTATAGTAGCTTCTAATTCCATTGCTATACGGTTGACTCTCAAATTTGTATCTTCAGCCTGGACCTTTCATGTCAACAAGAGACTCATATCTCCAACTGCCTCCTCAACTCTTTACTTGGATATCTAATAAGCATCTCAAACTTAATATGTCCAAAGTAGAATTCCATCTCTATCCCAAAGAACCTTCTCAATATCAATTCGTGGCAACTTCACGTTTCAAGTTGCTCAAGTGAAAAAACTTAGGCTTATCTTTGATTCCTATCTTTTTCACCCCACATCCAGCATGTCAGCAAACCCTGTCTGCTTTGCCTTCAAAATATATCCACAATCCAAATAGTTTTCACCACCTCTACTGTTTTCACCATGGTCCAACCCTCCATCATCATTAAAAAAACAGCTTTATTGAGATACAATCCATATACCATACAATTTACCCATTTAAAGTACACAACTGAATGCTTTTTAGTATGTCCACAGTGTTTTGTAACCATCACCAACATCAATTTTAGAACATATTATCAGCCCCAAAAGAAACCCTTAGCTATCACCCACATATTTGCCTATTCCCCCACTCCCTGCAGCTTTAAACAACCACTAATCTACTTCTTGTCTTTATAGATTTGCCCTTTTGGACTTTTCATATAGAGTCCTACACTATGTGGTCTTCTGTGATTGGCTTCTTTCATTCAGCAAAATGTTTTCAAGATTCTTCCATATTATAGCATGAATCAGTACTTAAGTTCATTTAATGCCTGAGTAATATTCCATTAGCTGGATATACCATATTTTGTTTATCCATTCGTCAGTTGATGACATTGGGGTTGTTTCTACTTTTTGACTACTGTGAATAATGTTACTATAAACACTCATGTATAAGTTTTTATGTGGACATATGTTTTCATTTCTCTTGGGCATATGTCTAGGAGTGGAATTGCTGGGTCATATGGTAACTCTGAGAAACTGTCAGACTGTTTTCTAACTCTATCCTCTTTTGCCTGAATTATTTCAATAGCTTCCTAATTGTTCTCCCTATTTCTGCCTGTACTCCTCTTCAGTCTATTCTTACACAGAAGCCAGTGTGATTCTGTTATAACCTAATTCAGATGTCACCCCTTAGTCTCCCTTAGAGTAAGAGACAAAATCCTAGAAGCTCTTTACGATCTGGTCCCTCAATTACCTCCCTGACTTCATCTCCTATTACTCTCCCCTGCATCACTTTGCTGCAGTCACAATGTCCACTTCCCTATTCCTCTAATACGCCAGGTATTCCTGCACCTCAGAGTTTTTGTACGTGATGTTCCTCTGCCTTAAATATTCTTCTCCCATATAGCTGCCTGCCTGCTCCATCACTTCCTTCTGGCCGTTGCTTAAATGTCACCTTCTCCATGAGACCTTTCCTGACCACCTTATTTTTATCTCCCAACATGTCATATCACCACCCCTCTGCTTAATTTTTTTCTTTGGCACTTACAATTATCTTATATACTCTGTAGTTATTTATCTAGTTTATTGTCTGTCTCTTGTACTAGAGTGAATATTCCACGAGAGCAGGGATTTTTACGTTTGGCTTATGTTGACTCTGCATACCCAATACCTAGAACATGTCTGTCCCATAGTAGGGGTTCAACAAACACGTGAAGGAATATATGAATGAATGATTGAACGATTGAATGAAGGAATATATGAATGAATGATTGAATGAATAGTTCAGAGCATGAGTCTTAGAGTCAGACAAGCCGATTCTCAAATCTCAGCTCTGCCACTTAGTAGCACTGTGACCTTGGCCAAGTTTCCCTGAGCCTCAATTTCTTGCATGACTCACAGGGCTGATGTAAGAATTTTAATGAGATAGTCTACGTAAAGCCCTTAGTATAGTTCTTGGCAGATAGAGAGTATAAGTGCCGTATAAAATGAATAATTATGCAATATTTTCTAAAATGCATATGTGAAAATAAAGAGGATGAGTTCCTCAGCCATGTCTGTTTGAGGCTGGACATGGCATCCTCAGATGTACAATGGCAAGATTCCTGAAGCAGCAAAGGAATAACAGATTCTTGGGGGCTACAAGGTATCTCCTGGGGGTCTTGGGGTCTTGTCCATTTTCCCAGTTTAGACACCCCTCGGCATGATCTCTAGAAGAAGAGATGAGGCTTCCTCTGGCTCCAGCTATGTCTGAAGCCTATTCACCTCCACATAATCCTTGCACACCTTGACTTGGCTCACCCATGACTCATTGCCTTAGTGACCATCCTGTCTCAAGGTAATCCCCGAGTGGGATCTTCCCAGAAATGCTGTGAGCCTAACTTTGCTGAAATTTCATCAGGAGGCAGCAGTAACTGACTTCTATGCCCAGCAGCCACTCGTGAGAGCTCAGAATCATTATACTGTGTCATTGAAGCGATGGGATGTGGAAGTGGTGACACCCCAGCATAGTGGCTCTCAACCTTGAGCCTGCATCAGAGTCACATGGAGGTCTTGTGAAAACACCAATTATTGAGCTCCACCCCCAAAGTTTCTGATTCTGTAGGTCTGGTCTAGGACCCATGAATGTGCATTTCTGACAAGTTCCCAGGTGATATGATGTGGCTGGGGAGTCGGGGGACACACTTTGAGAACCACTGATCTAGTCCAACCACATAATCATCCCTAAGCCTGAGAATCAGATTCAGTAGGTCTGGGGACCAACCAGGAATCTCCACTTTAAGCAAACACTCTAGGTGGTTCCGATGCAGGTGTTCTATGGACCAACCACACTTTGTGATGCCTGGTATTTGTGATGTCTAGACTCTGTCCCTGAAGATACTGGTTGAATAAGTTCTGGGGTGGAGCCCAAGGATCCATGTGTTGAACAAGCCCTCAAGTGGTTCTAATGCACAGTCAAGGTTGAAAGCCATTGGTTTATCCTGTCATCAGTTAGGTGGACTGATGAAACAGCTTTTACCTGTCTTTATAAGGTATAACCAGGAGTTGTAAAGAGAAAGGATATCCACATCAGTTAGTGAGAGCTTGCATGGAAAAGGCCTTTGAGAGAACTGCTTTTGAGAATAAGGGCCATTGTGCAGGTAGAGGTAGTGGGGAGGAGGGTGTAGTTAAGTAGCTTCAAGGCCCAAGCAAGGTCTGCCAACTTTTAGTCACTTGGGCAAGAACTGCTCTGATAGTGGTATATACAGGCAGACTCCTATTCATCCTTCAAGACCCTGCTCTGAAGCATCTGTTGCCTGACACTGACCTTGGTGGCTTCCCCAGGGCCAACTCAAAGTTGTCTTTTGTCCAATCCCTCATAGAGAACTCTAAGAAGCCAGGATTGAGAGGAACCTCAGAGATCATGCACTTAGCTTCCCCTCATGGCATTAGGGATGTGAAGGCTGAGGCCCAGAGAGAGAAAGGGACTAAGGAGATAATAAAAGACCACAACTTTGCCAGAAAAGGGGTCCTGCACATGATCTAATATTAGAAGCTAGGCAGTATGCTAAGCATTTTATATACGTTACCTCCTGTAATAATCAGAACAATCTCATTAACTAAGCACTGCTATTATCCCCCTTCCACCCTAAGACCTAGAGAGGTTTTTACACCCGGGTGTACGTGTACACTTGGGTAGAGGTTGCTACCAGGGCGTGAGCTGGAGAAAGCAATAGCCAAGTAAACAGTATCAGCCCCCTGATTGGTCACAGTACTGAATTCCAGCCACCTAGCAACCATGTTTGGGGAGGAAGATTGGCAGCCATTTCATGACTGGGGCCTGGGGAGGAAAGGAGAGAAAATGGCTGCCCACATGATAACTGCACATGTGCAGTAAGGGGGAGAAGGGGGCAACCCCACACACCAAGGAGGCTTTCCTCTGCCCAGAAGGGGGTATGTGTGTGTGCAGTTGGGACAGGGTTAAGTAACAGGGGGTCCTGGGGCCCAAGCAGCAAGTTGGCAGTGATGCATTTGAGGGGTGCGGGTTTCAACACAGCTCAGGAGTGGCTGAAATGGACTTGAGCTCACATCTGTCTGAAGCTAAGGCTTCCGCTGTTAACTTTACATCGGTGTTCTCGTGATTTACTGGGCCTCAGAATGGCCTGGAGGGCTAGTTATAAATACAGGTCAAACCCACAGACATTTAGATCCAGAGGGTCCTGGGTGGGGTTCAACCAGCCCCTCCGAGGGATTTTGCTGCAGCTGGTCCAGGGCTCATAATCTGAGATTTACTATCTTGGATATTCTAACAGATTAACACCATTCCCAGGCCACAAAACAGTGTTCGTCGTCAACATCCATGCCAAGACGACCCACATCCTCCTTGCCTGCTGTGCCCGACACCCTGATGTCTTCAGCCTGGTCGCCACCACACTGTTCACCAGAAGGCGGCAGCAGCTCAGAGTGTTCAGAAACAAATGCTTCCATCCAAAGACCCCGACTCATGGGCTTTTCCCTCTTTTTTTTTTTTTAATTCTACTGAAGTATAGTTGATTTACAATGTAGTGTTAATTTCTGCTGTACAGCAAAGTGACTCAGTTATGCATATACATATATTCTTTTTCATATTATTTTCCATGATGGTTTATCACAGGATATTGGACTTTTCCCCCTTAATACAAAAAGGTATAAACTGATCATAGATGGTCTATAGTTACTGATAACCCATTAGTATTTTGTAATTCACACATGGTAAAAAAAAAAAAGTACAAAAAGTTCAAAAGAGCAGAAAATTAATTGTAGGGACTTCTTTCTTACCTCCCATCCCTTATCCCTACTCATTCTCTCTAAAGGACACCCCCATCAATAATATCTTATATGGCCTTCCAATATTTTTTTCCTTGTCAACTACTGACTTTGGAGGGCACTCTTCAAATCTACCTGTTTGCTGCCCATGGGTCAATAATTAGAGTTCATACCGAGTGAGCTTTACATATGTGCCACTCACTTCATACATATTCTCTCATTTAATCCTCACAACAATCCTGTGAGACTAGGTAGTATTATTCTTCCCATTTTACAGATAAGGAAACGGAGGCTCAGAGAGAATAAATAATTTGATTTGCCCAAAGTCACTCAGAAAACACATGGCAGAGCTGGGACCTAACTTTCCGTGAGTCCTACTGCCTCTTAGCAGCATGTAATAATAGCAGCTAATATATATTAAATTTATACTATGTGACAGGCACTACCTTAATCGCTCTACCCGCATTGCCTAATTTTAACTCTTACCATAACCAGGGGATAAAAAGGGTATTATTTTTATCCCCATTTTACAGATAAGGAAGCAGAGGCACAGCGAGCTTAAGCAGCTTGCCCAAGATCACACAGCTGGTAACGAGCAAAGCTGGGATATAAAGCTGGGCAGTGTGGCTTCAGTGCTGGCATGCTTACACACAATGTACGCGGCTTCTTTAGGCAGAAGGAGCACATAAATAAGAGTCTTAAAGTTTCAGACCTCACCACTGTTGAATTCACACATAACCACTCCTGGTGTCCCCTGTCTGGAACATCCCCTGTCACAGCAAGTTTGACACCCCCGAGAGCTTTCCTGCACCCCCAGAATCCCTCATGCTAAACCTCAGCGGCCAGCCGCATGACCCAGATCGCATCACGGTAATTACTCTGCAGACTGCTCCACTCCAGCTCTGCCAGGCTATGGCCTTGTGGCGTTTCAATCCTTTGATTGGCTTCTTGTGCAACCTCTGGACCTTAAACTTGGGTTTGGGACTGAGTCTTTCTAGTACCCCATCTTTATTGTCCTCCAAAGGAATGCACCTTGGCTGGTCCTCGAGGTTTTGTGGTCCAGCTTGTCTCAGTAGGAATACCCACTCTCCCTCTAGCACTGCAGGACCAAACCTCAACCCTGGTTGTGTTCCCCTCTTCCTGGGTGGGCCAGTCTCAGTCTCTAAACCCCTTGTAGCGGGGACTCAAACAAGTCGCCTCCAACTCAGGGGTGTTTTTCAGAGCTGTCACCTGCTGTTTGGGGAGAAGAAAAGGCCGATTTCTCTTGACAGGTGCTCATTCTGGCAGCTAAGTTGGCGGCGGATTGGCCAGAGCTGCTCCTCTGTGGGTTGTGATGCCTCAGGGTACAGCAGCCAAGGGATCTCAACCCTGCCCCTACGCCACCCTCTGGAGAAAAGAGGAAGTGATCTCAGAAAAAAAAAAAAAAAAAAGAGAGAGAGAGAGAATGTAAAGCTGCAGCAATGTCTGGCCCCCTGCCCCAGCTTTCCCGCTTTGTGTGGGAGCCTGAACACGAGGGAGTAAGAAGCAGAGAGGGGGCGCTGCTGTAGCAACCGGTAAGCTCCCTTTCAGGGCATTCTGTGGATTTCCAGATCCCCCTCTTCTAAGAGCCTGACTGAGAGGAGGGGTTAGCCGGGGCTGCAATCTGTCGCCCCCTGGCTCAGGCGTGTTCTAATGCGGGGCTTCTTAACTTGGCCTCCACACGTGGGGTTCATCCACAGAGAGGGTCTGAGAATTTGGATGCAGAAAACACATCTTTGTCATTCCTAATCTCTAACTTCATTTTCCTTTAATTCAATGTAGCGTCTCCTTCAATTCTAAACGTAAGCAACAACCCTCGGTGGTATTAGCAGTACCTGTGACTTTGTCGTCAGTGGAAGTCACAGATGGTTGCATATCACATTTCAACAGCTGCAGATCTCTTCAAGTAATGTTTATGCTCATCACTGCTTCGAAATTATGGAGGTAATGAGACCTGCCACTAGATCTTGTTATTTCATGCGTAATAAAAAAGCATCTATATTGCTATGTCACAAATTCCATTTTTTAATATTTTATAACTGTATTTCAGTATAATAGGTTTCCTTTTTACTTCTATATAGTTTGTCTTATGCATTTTAAAACATGGTTCTACCCTCCTACATGGCTGATGGGAATGTAAATTGGTGCAGTCACTATGGAAAACAGTATGGAGGTTCCTCACAAAACTAAAAATAGAGTTGCCATATGATCCTGCAATCCCATTCCTGGGCATATACCCAGACAAAACTCTAATTCAAAAAGATACATGCACCCCTATGTTCATTGCAGCACTATTTACAATCGCCAGGACATGGAAGCAACCTAAATGTCCATCGACAGATGAATGGATAAAGAAGTTGTGGTACATGTATACAATGGAATATTACTCAGCCAAAAAAGAATGAACTAATGCCATTTGCAGCAACATGCATGGGCCTAGAGATGATCATACTAAGTGAAGTAAGTCAGAAAGAGAAGGACAAATACCATATGATGTCACTTATATGTGGAATCTAAAATATGACACAAATGAAGTTATCTACAAAACAGAAACAGACTCAGAGACATAGAGGACAGACTTGTGGTTGCCAAGGGGGAGGGGGTGTTGGGAGAGGGATGGATTGGGGGGTTGGGATTAGCATATGCAAACTATTATATACAGAATGGATAAACAACACGGTGCTACTGCATAGCACAGGGAACCATATTTAATACCTTGTGATAAACGATAATGGAAAAAAATATGAAAAAGAAGGTATATATATGTATAACTGAATCACTTTGCTGTACAGTAGAAACTAACACAGCACTGTAAATCAACTATACTTCCATAAAATAAAAATTTTAAATGGTTCTAAAAGGGGGTTCTGTCGGCTTCATAGGCCTACTAAAGGGCTCTGTGGCACCCCAAGGTCAAAATCCCACCTCTTAGGAATTCTGTCTGGCTCCGGCCCAGGAATTGGATGGGTGTATCTGTGCCTAGGGTCCACGCGGGAAGGCTGAGTGCTGGGATGCTATGAAAGGAACGAGTCTGGCTGCTAAACCGCAGGCAGAGCAGAACAGAAACGTAGATGTGGAGCTGAGCACCACACCAAGAGGCCAGGCCTCACCTCCTCGCCTTTGCCACAGAAGCCCACCCTCCCTCCACGGGGAGGCTGGAACAGCTCTGCAGCAGGTTAAAACGCATTCCCCACAGCACGGCATATGCCACCAGATGGCGCCATTGTAGGAGCCAGTGGCCGGGAAGGGATTCAGCGCCAAAGGGTCCCATAACTGTATTACAGTCTAACACAGTCACTGCTCCCAAGCTGCTGGGCTTGTTGTCAAGGCCCAGTTAGGACCCTCAGAGGCCTGAAAGCACTGAAAAGACTATATGTACGTCTCCCTCATCTGTAATGTAAAACAAAAGCAAAACTAAACTGTAGATGATTTTGCTGAACTTCCTTCCAGTGACATTTCTAGTTTTCCTGATTGTGAAACTCCAGATAAGGTCTTTGAAGTTGACCTTTCCTGTGCCCTTGATGTAGTGAGTCTGCCTGTCAGGAAGCCCAGCACGGCATGCTGGTAAAGGGGTAACCAAACCAAATCCTGCTCTGGACCCCAACTGAGCCCTAGCATCCCTCCCCCCAGGCACTGTGTGTTGGACCCCGGCAAATTGTCAGGACATATGGTAACTACTTTCAGATTTCTGATAGACTAAAGGGGTTTTGAAAACTCTGAGGGCCCTTCCCAGCCAATTTGCATGGCCTAAGCCAGCCCCAGCATGGATGAACCCACTCTGTGATTCAGAAAAAGAATAAGCACTGAGGTACACGCAAAAGTCCACACATGGCACTATGCAAATGTTCTGGCCAGATATAATGTCACTTGCAAACCTTACCTCTCAGCGTCACCCTGCTTCTTGATCCCTGGCTTCTCCTGACTATAAAGTCATACTTCTACCATCCTCAGGGCAACTGCAGCCTGTACATCTCAGGATTTTGCTTGCATTTTCCTCTACAAACATACCAGCGTGAATTTCGGCCAAGCTGCACCAGACCACCTAGCTCCCCAGAAGGGACTCAATATTCTTTGTAGAAAGAAAAATCGAGAAATCTAGCTCCGCCAGGACTCTGCAGCGTCAGTTCTGTAACCATATGGAGCCCTTCCCAGCTTCCCGGACAAACCACTCCCATGGGATCCAAGGCAATGCAAAGTTAAACTTCCAGGTCATCGACACCCCTGATCAAATCCAAGAGGGTGACCAAAAACCTCCTCTATTTCAGACCTGTTCCAGACAGTTCCTGCATCCGATAACAGTCTGCAGCTTGCACAACATCTCAACTTTTCAAACAGCTGATGAACCTGTGCTTAACCCTATCTTTAAAATTTTTAAGTATTTTAACAAATACTTCTCATGATGACTATGTGCCAGGCACCATTCTAAGCCCTTTACATATAATTAATCATTTTGTCTTTATCACAGCTCTCTAACAGAGATACTATTTTAATTTCCATTTTAGCGATGAGGAAACTGAGGCACAGAGAGGTTAAGTAACTCACCTGGGGTCCAACAGCTGGTAAACGGCAGAGTCAGAATTCAGACCCAGGAAGACTTGCGCCACAGTCCGAGGGCGTAATCACCCCACTGCCCGCCAGTCGATGCTTCTGATAATATACTTGACTTCCCTTTTAAGTTCTAGTCCACAGCGCCCCCTTGTGTTTCATTTATTCCCACCCATTCTGGATAAATGTCCTGCCTATCACCACAGGAGAACTGGTAGTCCCTCCCCTCCTCCAGGTGTAGCCAAGCCCCCTGGATGGGATCCAAACACAGGTGAGGGGTGGTGACGGGCTGAAGTGGCATGATACCTGGCCATGATATCCTGGCAGTGGGGAAGGAGGAGAGGCAGCAGATACAGGAGGAATTTCCAAGGAAACATCAGTGGGATTGTGAGGCAGGAGATACAGCGGTCAAAGAGCACCTCCAGGCTTCTTCAAGGGATCATCTTCTGGCCTGGATGACTGGGCATGTGGGTGGTGATGCCACTCACTGAGATGTGGGCACAGAAGGAAGAGCAGTTCGGCAGGGACGGTAGTCATAACAGCAGGCATTCATGATGCACACACCATGCCAGGGAGACGGCAGGCACTGATCGCTGTGCCCGCTTTACCGACGAGGGAATGTGAGCCTCTGAGATTTGAAGGAACTTTCCCAAAGTCACACAATGAGTAGCAGGGTCGGGATTTAAACCCAGGTACCTCTGACTCCAAGTCTGCACTTTTAAGCAGTCGGATGGAAGGCCATCAGCCTGTACTCAGACACCCTTCCCTTGCTCTGCCTGCTATTTTAACCCTGGTTGCCGTCTATCTTCATGCTTCCTGATTTGCTGCCTTTCTAGAGCCTTAATTTTGGCTTAGGCTCTGACCCTGGCTGCCTACCTGGCCATGACTCCCATCCTTTCTCCAATCTGCAGTGTCTGGATAACTGCCTCCGCCCCATCCCCCTCGAGCCCCAACTCCACCCTTTTCCCGTGCATGCTTCATCCAGACTCACGACTCAATCGAATCTAAAAGTTTTAAGACCCTTTTCTATTTCCCACCCAATGCTGAGTCTCCATCCCTGGATTCTTGTCTTCCAGGCTCGTCCTGTAATGAATAGCAGGGCCCTGACTCACTTTCCCCTTGAAACTTTGTATCAAGGGATTCTCAAATTCCGTGCTCTGGGTGCATGCGAGTGTGTAGAGATTGGTCCCACAAGGTGTGGAGCCCTACTAGCATTTAGTGGACAGAGGTCAGATGTCCCCAACTTTGCTGGACAGTCCCACACAGTGAAGAATGCCCTGGATTCTGCCCAACTTTTGAATGCCACCCCTCCCCTTACCCAGTTATTCATGTAGATTTGAGAAATCTATTCATAATCATCTATGCCTAGAACATAACTCTGCTTTACACATGAACACAAAATATTTATTTGCATGGTTTTAGTATATGCTTGAAATTTCCAGGAAGACAACTACCATGTAAATTGAAAGAAAATTGAACTTTGTTTTGTTCGGAACTCTCCCAAGAGTAGTTTACCATTTTTGAAGATCAAATTGCTGACAGCAATGCTGCTCATGGTAATTGAGTCATTAATGCAATGCCCTGTAAGGGTCTGCATTTGTAGCATAATTTACACCTATGGGGTTTCTACACAAAGGTGCAAGTTCCTGCCTGTTTCCTTAGGTCTTCTAGCATGGTGTGGCCTGAACCTTTACAGATGGATTAATTACAAACACTTTCCTTTCATTTCTCCTTAACACTATAATTAGGCCTTTCTCTCTCTCTCACTCTCTCTCTCTCTCACACACACACAGATACATAAAATTGTGTATATAGTAAGTACATTACATTGTCCATGACTTTCCTAGTTTCATTTTTCAGGATAGCGAATTAGTTGTTAAAAATGCAAGCACATACTAAAGTGCCCAACACTGTTTCAAATTCTTTATATGTATATCTCACTTAATCCTCACAAAAACCAAGCGAGATGAGGCTTATTTTTCACTTCTATTTTGCAGATGAAGAAGCTGAGACACACAGAGGTGAAGTAATTTAGCAAGGTCACACAGGTAGTAAGTGATAGAGCAGCAACCCGAACCCAAATCTGTTTGACTTCAAATGCAGTGCGCATTCACTTGCTGGATATGTGGTAGATTATCTGTCATGTTTCTTATTAGTGTGAGACTCAGGGCAATTCTAAGGGCAATCATCTATTCCAAACTTCTTTGAAGGTTCCTAGAAAAAGTACAGAGAGCCCCAGGAGGATGGCGAATACTCGTGTATACATCTGGGTATGTTTGCATGACACTCATACAGCCAGTCAAATGGCCTGAGTCAAGTTGAATGGTGTCTTATTCCTTAATTGCTTCTTGCATCCAATCAGATTGTATAAGGCCTGAGAGCAGCTCTTTGCCAACCATACTTTCCATTTGAAAAAATAAGGTGCATTATCTGGCACTGAATGTAGCAAAGGGACCAAAGAGCTTCCATCTGGACTCTGAAATCCCTATCCCATCAGCAACCAGCCACCTTCATAGGACTTGGGGACTACTAAATGGGAGACCCAAACCTTTATTTTTCTCAATTAACAAGATATATCGGGTGAAAATGCATGTCACATGTCTGCCTTACTCAGAGAAATTAGCCGTTCACCGTGCTCTGCGTAGGTGCAGCCTCAGTGGTTTTCTCCACGCCGCCAGGGGGGAACTGCAGAGCTCATGCTCCAGCATATCTGAAGTCTACCACTAGATGGCAGCGTTTTCCAAGCTTTGAGTGGCAGAAAAAGGACAGTTTTGTTTAATGCCATTTTTTAATGTCATAGGTCAAATGAACCATCTTTCCTGCCACCAGAAGAATGCCCGGATGTTTTCCATGCTGCAGTTCCAGGAAAGGTAACTTGCCTTTGGCAACTTATTGACATTTGAACAGTAACGCCTGTTCCAGTACAGCTGGGTCTCCTCTGTTTTAGTGCAAATACTCATCGAGCACATACTATGTGGCAAATGGTGTGCTAGATGCTGAGGGTACAGAGATGAAGCTGAAGAGGCTTGGCTCTTAAGAAAGGCATGGTCAGGAATTCCCTGGCCGTCCAGTGGTGAGGAGTCGGGACTTTCTCTGCCGGGGGGCCTGGGTTTGATCCCTGCTCGGGGAGCTAATACCCCGCAAGCCGCACAGCGTGACCACAACAGGCACGGTCTATCATAAGCACTGTGATGGGGTAAGCAGAGATGCAGCACCCACCTCAATCCGTAGGCTCAGGGAAGTCCTTCTGGAACAGGTAACACTGAAAGCTGAATCTTGAAGAATGGGCAGATATTAGCCAGGAAAGAATGTGGGAAATTGGATTTGGGGAAGAGGAAACAGGACGAGCAGGAAGCTTGCAACAGTGTGGTGTGTGCTGAGGAACCAGGTGGGAGCTGGTGGGCACAATAAGAGAACGTGATTTGAGGTGTGGGGTAGGTAGAGGTCCAGTCTAGGAGTGCAATAGTAATGTCACAATTGGGAACATATATAAAACCAGCTGCTTCTCCCAACTGCTTCCTGAGATAAGAGCATCACAATCTTACCTTGAGAAGGAACAATCTCTTCATTTTTCACAATCCCACTGTGCAACTCAAAATAACTCTGGCAAACATTTATTGAGCCTCTACTAAGTACTGAGCACTGTGCTTAGAGCTGCTTCACGCATTGCCTTCTTTCATATATGTAATAATCCAGATGAGGAAACCTAGGTTCAGAGAGATTAAGTGACTTACTCAGGATCACACAGCCAGCAAGTGATGGAGCAGGAATTTGAACTGAAGCATGTATTAGGTACAGAGGAAGTACAGGAGAGAGAGAGAATCACTAATAACATCAGTAGGCGTGGGCTGAGAATGACAAGGAAGACTTTCTGGTGGAGGTAATGCCTATGCTGGGTTTAGTAAAATGGGTAATAATAATAGTAGTAGTGAAAATACTTAATATTTTTGAATATGCATAGACTCTGTCCTGAGTGTTTAATAAGTATTACCTTATTTAATCCTTACAATAGCCCTATTACTATCTTCATTTACAGATGAGGACACTGAGGCACATAGAAGGTAACTAAGTCGCTCAAGGTCACGTGGTCAGTATGTGGCAGAGCCTGGTAGAGCCAGGAGGCCTTCAGTGAGTAGGGGACATGAGCGAGGACATTTCAGGCAGAGGAAACAACAGCAGGGCATGAACTGCCATGGAAGGTTGGGAACCCAGAGCAACTTGGAATTGCTAAACTGTAAAGGGGCTGCTAAGAGGTCGGGACTGTGAAGCTAGAGAGACCCGCCGCAGCCATATTGTGAAGGGCCTTGGGTGCAGCTTGAACTTGACATGCAAGGAGCAAGAGGCAGGGAAACACAGGAGACATGTAAGAGGGAAGAGATCTAATCCTCCTGACCTGAGGTTTTTCTTCCTTCTGCCAACATCTTCAGGTAACTCATCCTGCAACAACGACATCAGGCCAAAGCTCATACTTTTTCTAAATACTTGTACTTGTAGCTGCTACATTTCCAGGTGCAGCTATGACAGCTATGCTCGAAGACAGTGGTTCTCCCAGTGAGGGCCCCGGCCCAGCAAGATCAACCTACTGAGCCTGCCCTCTAGAGCCCGTGAGCCACAACTACTGAGCCCACGTGCCACAGCTACTGAAGCCCACGCGCCTAGAGCCCGTGCTCCGCAACAAGAGAAGCCACTGCAATGAGAAGCCTGCGCACCGCAACGAAGAGTAGCCCCCCACTCACCGCAACCAGAGAAAAGCCCGCGTGCAGCAACAAAGGCCCTCAGCTGGAAACTTGTTAGAAGTGCAATTTCTCCAGCCCTATCCGGGACCTACCGAACCAGGAACTCTGGAGGGGGGGGCTGGCGATTTGGGTTTCCACAAGCCTCCAGGTGATTCTGAGGCACACTAACACTTGAAAACCGCTCTCTTACACTGTTGCTTCAATATCGTATGTGTGTGTGATTCATTTCCTCCCCCAACTCCTTGAGGTCAGGAGCCATGTCTTTTCTTTGCTCACCCGGCCTGCCAGCCCCACCTCCTGCCCCTGGCACGGAACATCATGCATATCCCAGCCCTGGCACTGACTCGCTGCGTGTAAGTCCCTGAATCTTTCCATGCCCCAGTTTAATCAACTGTAAAATGGGACTGATGATAATAATAATACCCACCTCATTCAGCTGTATCAAAAGAGTTAAAGCAAATAAAGCTATTAGGACAGCTTTCTTGACTCATGTTAAGTACTCAGTTTTATATATTATGAGTTAGTTGTACCTGATGTCCAATCAATGCTTGTGAATGGTTTGAATGAGAGTAGGTTTAAACAAAGAGAGGAGAGAATGAAAAGGCAGATGAGCTAGCAAGGCAGAGAAAACAAGAAAAGAAAACCTGTTTCAGACAGATCCAGCCCCGCCCTACAGGCCATCCTAGCATTCTAGGAGCCTGACTTTGCAGGGAGTCAGAGAGAGAGAAGGGGAAAGGAGAAAGAGGAAAAAGAGGCCTGGTTCCATTATATGAAATATCCAGGAGAGGGAGATCTATAGAAACAGAAAGTAGGTCACCAGGGGTGGCTGGTGGCTGGTGGGTGGGAGTGGAGTGTGACTGCTGGTAGGTATGGGGATTGCTTTTGGGGTGGGGAAAGTGTTCTGGAATTACATAGTGGTGATGTTTTCACAACTCCTTGAATATACTCAAAACCACTGAATTGTATACTTTAAAAGAGTCCATGTTAGGGTATGTCAAATGTATCTCAATTTTTTTAAGCTGTTAAAAAAAAAAAACAACAAATAAGCCTGGTCAATCTGAAAAGAGAAGTCAGGACCTTTGCCTTTCTTTCCCGTTAAGCCCCAGGAAACCAGGCACTGAGCAGGTGCAGAACTGAGATCAGGAAAGAAAGAATCTCGTAGCTGGATTTTGTTCTAATTTATTTACTTGCTACATAGGGGCACCCAACTCATTTCCTGTGTCATTATTTCTAAACATAAAAAAGTCTGACGTTTTCATTAAGACCCACCATATCAATGGCATAAAATTAAATTGCAAGAGAAAAGCATAACCTGATTGTAATAAAAGTGCAACCCCAGACTGGCACATAATGGGGAATCTCACAAACATGTGTGTCACATGCTTGAGTTCAACGTGGGTGAAAATATCAACCTTTTTTTTTTCTCTCCAAAGGCCTCGGGCAACATAACCTAGTCAAATAGTCCTGGAAGATCTAATTATATCCCCAAGGGACCCAAAGCACTTAACTCCCCCTCCCAGCTTTTAGAGTTTCCAAGAAAATCATTCAACGATTATTTTACCGAATGATAAAAGCAGCCTTATGCCTTTATAATATAGGATGGATGAATTTGGACTTGGGGACTTTTGAGGTTTCAATATATGCTCAACATTGTTCATTGTGGTGGAGGAGGCCACTTAATTTTATTAAAGATAGTCTAAACATGTCTGCTTTATAGAACCTCTCTGTGACAAGATTGCTTATTGCCAAGAGAGTTCTACCAGGAAAATCTGAGACAAGAAGCAAAATAAATAAGCACGAAGCAGTAAACGCTGGGAAGAGTAATTTAAATGAAGGCAAAGGGGAGGACATACAGCCTAGTGGTTAGAGGAAAGGATGCCACGTGCCACACACCTAATTTTATTAGGTCTTAATTCTAAACCAGACTAAAAATTATGAATCTGTATAGTACAAGGGTTGAGCATGCAGATTTAGAACTAGGCTGCCTGGGTTCAAAGATTGACTCTGTTCTGTGTTCTCCTGACTTCTCTAAGACATTAGCTATATAGTTCTTTCATAGCCTTTTCTTTAATCTTTATTGTTATGACCTGACTCCCACTAGGTTATAAGTTCTATGGATAAGGCAAGGGGCCATGTCTGGCTTGGCATATAGTAGATACTCAATAAATATTTGTAGAACTGACTAGAACCCTTAGCTTTGTGTCCTTGGGCAACTTACCTCTCTAAGTCTTGGGGTCTTTTTCTGTCTATCAACTGGGGATGGTTGTCATACCCTCTTAATAGGTTGTTGAGAGAAATCTACATAAAGAGTACAGTGCCTGGCACCTAGCAGGAGCTCAAAAAATGCTCCCTATTATTATAAAGGAGAATTTCTATATCAACAGTCTGCAGATACTGGAACAGGAAATTCAATAGGCTGGAGTCCTTTCTTTAAAAGTGGCATTTTATTTGTTTAAAAAAATCATCCGAAAGAACCCTAGCAAGAATGTTAATGCATAAATTCTGGGTCATGGGTACTTTGGTGTTTTATTTTTATATTATTCCCTATATTTTAATATGTGTAGTAGTTTCTAAATGTGTAAATCTTTGACACTTTTCCTATAGATGGGGGGGGTGACTGTCCCCTCTTACAGCATTTTTTTTGTTGTTGGTATTTTGAATTTGTGCCATTTGGTTATTTTTTTCCCAGCTTTATGGGGTTATAATTGACAAATAACATTGCACTGTATATTTAAAGTGTACAATGTGATGATTTGACGTATGTACACATTGTGAAATGGCTACCACAATCAAGTTAATTAGCACATCCATCACCTCACATATTTACCTGTGTATGTGTGTGTGTGTGTGTGTGTGTGTGTGTGTGTGTGTGTGTGGTGAGAATGCTTAAGATCTTCTCTCTTAGCAAGTGTATTTGTCTTTCTCTGGCTTATTTTACTTAGCATAATGTTCTCTAGTTTCATTCATGTAAATGGCAGAATTTCATTTTTTCGGCTGAATTATATATGCACACACACACGATGTGTGTGTGTACCACAGTTTCTTTATCCAGTCATCTGTTTACAGGTTGTTTCCATATCTTGGCTATCATGAATAATGCTGCAAGAAACATGGGAGTACAGATATCTCTTCAAGATACTGATTTCTTTTTTTCTTTTTATTTTTTTGGAGTATAATTGATCTGAGATACTGATTTCTTTGCCTTCAGATAAATACCCAGAAGTGGTATTGCTGGATCATATGGTAGTTCTATTTTTAACATTTTGAGGAACCGCCATACTGTTTTCCGTAGTGACTGCATCAATTAACATTCCCACCAGCAGTGCACAAGGGGTCCCTTTTCTCCGCATCCTCGCTAACTCTTGTTTTTTCTTGGTGTGAGGTGTGAGCTATGAGGTGACTGATTTGCATTTCTCAGACTATTAGTGATGCTGAGCATCATTTTGTGTACCTATTGGCCATTTGTATGTCTTCTTTGGGAAAACATCTGTTTTGATCCTCTGCCCATTTTTTTAGTTAGATGATTATGGTGATTATTATTTTGCTATTTCATTGTAGGAGTTCCTTATAACCTCTTATCAGATACATGGTTTGCAGATACTTTCTCCCATAGATTGCTTCTTCACACTATTGATTGTTTCCTTCACTATTGATTGTTTCCTTCTGCTGTGCAGAGGCTTTTTAGTTTGATGTAATCTCACTTGTCTATTTTTTTTTTTTTGCGGGATGCGGGCCTCTCACTGTTGTGGCCTCTCCCGTTGCGGAGCACAGGTTCCGGACGCGCAGGCTCAGCGCCCATGGCTCACGGGCCCAGCTGCACCGTGGGCATGTGGGATCTTCCCGGACCGGGGCACGAACCCGTGTCCCCTGCATCGGCAGGCGGACTCTCAACCACTGCGCCACCAGGGAAGCCCTCACTTGTCTATTTTTGCTTTTATTGCCCCTGCTTTGGTGTCATATCCAAAAAATGATTGCCAAGGCCAATAAAGGAGCTTTTCCCCTATATTTTCTTTTAGAAGTTTTATAGTTTCAGGTCTTACATTTAAGTCTTTAATTCATTTCAAGTTAATCTTTTGTGAGTGGTGTAAACTAGGGGTCTAGTTTCATTATTTTTGCATGTGGATATCCAGTTTTCCCAATACCATTTATTGCAGAGAATATCCTTTCCCCATTGTGTGTTCTTGGCCACCTTGTCAAAGATTCATTGACCACATATGCATGGGTTTATTTCTGGGCTCTCTATTCTGTTCCATTGGTCTATGTGTGGGTTTTTGTGCCAGAACCATACTGTTTTGATTACTATGGCTTTGTAATATAGTTTGAAGTCAGGAAGTGTGATGCCTCCAACTCTTTTCTTCTTTCTCAAGCTCACTTTGGCTATTTGAGGTCTTTTGTGGTTCCATATGGATTTTAGGATTCTTGTTGAATCTTGCAGGCTCATTATACCCCATAGGAGGTTGTGGGAGTGACCCTATGTGAGTCCTGAGACTAGATCAGAAAAGGTGCTTTCATTTCCACTTCGCTTGCGGGAACACTTACTCTGGGAGCCCTGAGTCACCATGGAAGAAGTTTGATTACCTTGAAGTCACTGGACAGTGAGGAAGCCAGTCGTATGGACAGGACACATGTAGGCACTTTGGTTGGCACTTCTAATCTTTGAGTCTTCCTAGCCCAGGCACCAGGCATGTGAGTGAATAAGATTTTAGATGATTCCAGCCCCTGGCCATCAAGTCACTCCCAGACTTCAAGTTTTCCCACATCATGGAGCAGAGAAATCTTTCCCCATTGTGCCCTTTCTAAGTTCCTGACCTGCTGATTCCATGAGCATAAAATCATGGTTGTTTTAAGCTGCTAAATTTGGTGGTCATTTGTAACAGCATGTTTGAAATATTTTGTAATTTTTTTCCAGTCTGTATTTATTTTTAAATTGAGGTATAATTGACATATAATATTATATTAGTTTCAGATGTGCAATAAAATGATTGGATATTTACATGTATTGCAAAACGATCACCACAATAAGTCTAGTTAACATCCGTCATCATTCATAGTCGCAAAAATTTTTTTCTTGTGATGAGAACTTCTAAAATCTACTCTCTTAGCAACTTTCAAATATGCAATAGAGTATTATTAACTATAGTCACCATGCTGTACACTACATGCCCAGGACTTATTTATTTTAAACTGGAAGTTTGTCCTTTTTAACCATCTTTACCCATTTTGCCCACCCACCCCTCACCTCCTGCCTCTGGCAACTACCTATATGTTCTCTGTATCTAGGAGCTCATTTTAAAAATTATTATTATTTCATAATTCAAAAGAAAGATCATTAAAAAGACCAGTCCCCCTACCATGCTGCCACCTCAATTCAGATTTTGCAAGAGGTAGGAGTAGGGAACCATATCATGATGTCATTTGAAGGGCATTAAATCTCCAAAACCCATTACCCCATTCTAATGTCTAAAATGTCCCGAGTCAAGATGTTTGAAGTCTTTTACCTCCAAGAGTCCACTACTGAAAAGTAAATAATCCCTCCAAAGGCATGGAGATGGGGGACAAGAAAGGAGGGCATTTGACCTGGGCAGTGTATTCACAAAAGGCTCCAACTTTAGACTTTTGAAGTCATCACTGAATGAATTTCTCGATATACAGTGTACAGTCATGACTGTACACTGTATAGTGTGCACTGAAAAGAAGATATTCATCACATAACTTTAAACTTCTGTCTCATCACCCAGCCCACTACTTGTACTGTACTGTGAGTTCATTTTAAAAATAAATCTGGCAATTATCTTGTGACTAGCACAATAATGTTGTAGAACGCTGCCATCTGCCACGGAACATTTAAATTAGAATTAGGCTGTAGATTATGAGTGATTCATGGTCATCAGCCAAACTCCTAATTGACATAATAGTCACTGGTATATTAAAAACCCTGTGACATTATTTAGCTGCAAAGATTCCAAACTGTGGTATCTGTCAAAAAATACATTAATCGTTAACTCTTAGTGAGCAGATAGAAGCGAACTGGTGTGCATTTTTTTAGTTCAAAGTGTAATTGTGTGCCATGTAAGCATTGAAAATATAGCCCAATTTGAGCAACCTGTTTGGTATTTAGAATGTATATGTATGAAGAGTCTTAGTACCTGGAAATGGCCACTGTGAGTTTGGCTCTCTGAGAAGCCACAGGTGGTAGTAAAACCTATCATTTGGGGACGTGTGGGGCATTAAGTTTAATGTTGGAGTTTGATGCAGGAATTATCTTTGAGTTCTTTCTAACCTTGAGGTCTAGGGACCATCTGACCCAATAAAGCCCCCTGGGGGAGAAATATGAGGCCCAGGAAGGGGAAGGACTAGAGACTGTAGAACCTCTTCTGCCCAATATTTCTCTCTCCACGTTTTGTCTGGGGCTTCCAGAGGGAGGGGGCCCAGGGGGCTGGAACAGACTGGATCAGTCTTTTCTGAATGTGGCTGTCCCGATGCAAAATTCAACCCCTTCTGTGAATCCAAACAGGGTAGCGGGCACACAGGGTTACCATGGCTACTGCTCTATTGCACAAGCTCCCAACAGATGCCAGGAAAGGGTGTGGCCGGCCCATTCCCTGCAGCTCTAACCCGGCCTTGAAAGCTCCCTAATGGGCTAGACAGTGCTGGCCAGCAGAGGGCTCCACTCGGCCTGCTGTCCAGCCCCAGAGACGGCCCTGAGGGGCCTCACCCTGCCGTGTAGCCGATGCTGCAGCTGCTACCACCCTGTGTCTCGGGGAGGCGGAGCGATTGCTTCCAGAGAGGAAAACAGCTCCACCTTTCAATGGGAGAGAGCAAGCCCAAGAAATGCGGTTAGCTGGGTCTCCCACCTCACCTCGCCCTTGCCACCTACTGGTCCAGGGTCCCCCCAGGATTGCTGGGTGGAGGCTGCTCTCTTCTACGTGTCCTTCTTCCTCTCTCATCCTTTGATCTTCCTCTTACTTCTGTCTTCTGAACTCTTTGCTTCTTTCTCTGCTAGCTTTCTGCTTCCCCTCTACTTCTTGGGCTTCCCTCAACCCCCTGCTCCTTTCCCTCTTGCACTGCCCTTTATTTGATCCTTCACTCTTTTCTGACTTTTATTTATTTACTTGGCCGCGCTGCTGGGCTTGCGGGATCTTAGTTCCATGACCAGGGATGGAACCCAGGCCCAGGGCAGTGAAAGCACAGAGTCCCAACCAGTGGAGCACCAGGGAATTCCCGACTTCTTCTTTTTTTTTTTTAATCTTTCTCCTTTTCTCCTACTTTCTCTTTTCCTCTCTTTCTTGTTCTCTGATCCTTATTTCTCTCTTCTTCCTTTCTGTTTTATCTGCCATTCTTCATCCAGAGGTTGCAAACTGGTGGCTGGTGAGCCAAATTCAGCCCATAATTGGGTTTTATTTGGCCCACAGGGTGGTTTTTTTCCCCTAATAATTTTTTTGTTGTTGTTAACATTAAACAATCATGAGACTTCCTTTTTAAAAAATCTGAATTTTGAACTTTACCTAAAAAACAGAGTATCTGGTGAAGCTGGCCCACATTCCTGCAAAGCAGTGATCAGCTAGAGCTGAGCTGGGCCACCGTTGACAAGGCGGACACCCTTCAGGGCGCCACAGGCCCAGCCAGCCTCCTCCCGCACATCTGCTCCCTGGTGGGGCCCTGTACGTAGGAGAATTTCAGTTCCCTTCTCCAACATCTTTTCTTTTTCTTTCTCATGGCTTCTGCTGGGAGGCAGTAAGCCCACTTGTTCAGCTCCCAACCTTTGAGGTCACTCAGATCTGGGGTCAAACTGCATTTTAGCAAGCTGTGTGACCTAGGGCAAATGTCTTAAGTTCTCTGAATCTCACTTTTCTCGTCTGTGGAATATGGGCCTATTAATGCCTATCTCATGGGTTTACTGGTGGGGGGGGCACGGGGATGGTCACTTGAGATAATGTTTATAAAGGATGCAGCACTGTGTCTGGAACGTAGTAGGCCCTCAATTAATAATACTTATTATCTTTTTGCTCTTATTTACATCTTCTCCACTGCTTTTCGGCCTCCCTTCTTTCCGTTTCCTTATACCATTCCTTCTTTTTCTCTCCCTGGCCTCTCTGTCCATTTGTGTGTGTGTGTGTGTGTGTTTCTAGGCTCTATCATTCTCCTTATTTTCTGCTCTTATTTCCTTTCATTCTCTTTCTTCCCCTTTCTCTCCATCTTTGGAGCTTATTCAAGTATTTACTCTTCTTCCAGTCTTTCTTCCCTCCTTACCCTCTGCCTGGTTGCCTACCTTGCTCTCCCACCTCCCCATATATACAGGCCCCAATCCCTCACAGGTTTAGAAATATGAAGTTCCAGGACTTGGGAATATGAGTATCTATAATATTAAGATACTGCTCATTGCCAGACCTTGAAAGGGATTTAGGATGGCCAAGAGGAAATACAGACTATAAATTGAAAGATCCTCCCTTGTGAGAAAGGATGATGCACACCCACTTCTAGATTCTTCAGGCCTTAGTACAGTAAACGCAATGCTGTAGGCTGAACTCTCCCCTCTGTCTAAGGCAGTGCAATCCCTAGGAGTCCTTTTATCTATTTTTTAATTTAAAAAATTTCATTTATGTATTGGCCATGCCAAGCGGCATGTGGGATCTTAGTTCCCCAACCAGGGATTGAACCCGTGCCCCCTGCGGTGGAAGCGCTGAGTCTTAACCACTGGACTGCCAGGGAAGTCCCCCTAGGAGTCCATTTAAAATCTCTATTGTGAAATATTTCAGATGTACAAAAGGTATGTGTACCTCCTTGTTTAAACACCACCCAGCTTACGAAATCAAGTGTTATCAGTGCAGTTGGAGCTCCCAGTGTGCCTTTTTCCGATCACACCCCCTCCTCTACCTCCATCCTAAATGGGGTCGTTACCATTCCATGGATTTATCTATCCTTTTACTATATATGTATGTAGCTGCAGGAGCCTTTTTAAGGGCTTTGCCAAATCCTTAGTAGCACGTTCTCATCAGTTGGGCAGAGGTGACAGAAAGAGGAAGTTTTGATGATTCTTCGGGGCAGGCAGCTTTCAGCCTCACCCACAGTCTAGATGCTGAAACCTGCCAATGGTTAGCAGAGAGTGTGGTGGTTAAGAGCATGGACACTGCAACCACACTGACTGGGTCTGAATCCCAGTGCTGTACTTCTTGGCTATGAAAGCTTGTAAAGTCTTCAGAACAGTACCTGGTGCGTAGAAGTGCTCCATAAATGTAAGCTTCTGACTAGTAATAGTGAAGGGCACTTGCTAGATAATGAAGGTGGAAGCCTTCTTACTTTGAAATCAACCAAGAGGCTTAAGCTAGATAGCCAGCAGTCTCTGGGACTCCAATAGGAGTTGCCTGGGGCCTGCCTTACTCCAATTTGTATCTTACAAGGTGTTTGATTCTTGCAACAGAACTTCTGCAGACTCCTTCAAATTTCCATCTAAGAGTACACTCCTGATAAGGGCTTGGAGGTTGTGCTGTAAAAAGATGATGCTGTGACAATGTCTATGCAATGGTAACAAAGCAAGCTTTAATCCACCACTCTTTTTCTCCCCTGGGGTGGGGGGGAAAGACCAACCAGAAAGAACAACAAAAAACAGAAACAAACAATGGATTCATTCTAATTCTTTGCTGTGGGCTTTGAGGTTTGACTCTGGAATCCTGGGGGTAATGGTGGTACCACTGATATACATGAAGAAGTTGATGTAGGGAAACAATTTAGAGTGAAAGATGCCTCTAAGTTTAGATACTTTCAGCTGAAGATGGTGAATGATTATGTAAATGAAAACGCTCTCTAAGCAGCTCTGTAAAGTAGGAAGGTAATTGCTCCATTTGCTAGTTGAGCAAATAAAGGATCAGGCAAATGAAGTCATACGGTCAAAATAAATAGCATTGGTTCTTCAGTTTTAGGCTGTATTCATTGGTTGTGATAGGACTCAGGAATCTGCATTTAAAATAGTATTTCAAGTGGCTCTGCCACAGTGGTCTTTTCACAGAGCACACTTTGAATATTTCAAATACACACTGTGGAGGGAATTTCATGTCGGGAAGAGGGTAGAGTCCCAAGATGATGTAAAGGGAAGTGGGTCAACGACCAAGCCAGTCCAGGCCAACCAGGCTTTTGGTTGATAAGTGGGTCCAGTCCCTTCCTTCCATTCCAATTCAGTCTTCTCTGGCCTGACTGGGTAAATGAATCATATGTTTCCTTGCACTGTTGTATTATGGTCTCATCTTTGTTTGATGGTATCTGGCTTGGGGGATATGGGGAATAATCAGTACTGAGGCACAGGGGAGTATTTGGTGCATTGCGATAAGGGCAATTAGAATGGAGATGGAGATGAGGGCTCTGAGCTTTGCATTGAACTTTGAGAGATATTGGTCTCACTTGGGGTGAGATCAGTATTATAGATGTACATTTCAGAGATATTAGCATAGGTGATAAGTTATACCTCCACTACATGAAATGAAATGATCTGGCAACTACGCTATTTATTTGTTAGTATAGACAAGTGACCTGGATAGTTCAGGCCATTCACAATGATTGCATGGCCTACATAATTGCCAACTCACCATCTCACTTCGGATTATCATAAACATGGTTCCAGTTACCACTTGGGAACATTGCCTTGGGAAAGATCAAGTGGAAAGTGAAAAGATCCAGATAAAGTGAGCTGTGCTTGAAAAGCCATAGCCCTGAGGATTGCTGTGAGATTGTAAAATCAAAGGCACGCTTGGCCAAAAGAGGCATACACTGGGAGAGGACAGCTTGAAGCTGTTTAAATTTCTGGAGGGACCAATAAAAACCAACTGACTTCTCCTCTTCCCTATAATCCACAAACAAGGGGTTACTCAATGAAACGGATGGCAAATAAACATAGAACAAGTAAAATGGATTATGTCTTCCTATAGTACGTCACCCTCTATGGAAGTCACTACTGCAAGAAGCTGTAAATGGAAATGTTGGGACCATGCTTTAAACGTGGACGGGATGACTTCATAATCGGCTCTAATAACATTTGCATCTTTGGCTCAGGTTAGGTAGAATTCATCTCCACGCTTCAAGTTCCAAGCCCATAACTTGGTGGGCTGGGAGAAGTGTGCAGCTTTAAGAAAGATTTGCGTCTGCTAAGAAGAGCAGTATACATTTAGCACGCACTGTGGGTTTTCTTTGGCTGGTTTGGGTACAGGAGGCTGGATCCGGTTGGCTCTCACTTCTCTTGGAGACTTTTTTAGTTTTGCTGAACTCATGATTCGTAGAATCACAGTGCCACACAATTCAGAGTTGGAAGCATGCTTAAAGAGGATCTAGTTCAACCCTGTCATTTTTCAGATGGGATTCAGAGTGAGGAAATGACTTGCTTAAGATCATAAGCGAGTTATATGCGTGGACAAAGGTAGAAATGTAGTCAGACCAGTTATTTGGTGTGGTACAGATAAAAGATTCAGATGCTTGTCTGAATTGACCAGATCAGTGGTTCTCAACACTGGCTGCAGAAGTGGTATTTGAAATATTTAAAAATGGGTACAGTACTGGGCACTAATTAGAATGGAATCTGGCCAAATACTGCAGCAGGGTTCTGGAGGACTCCTGCTGGGCAGACATTAACCGTTTAGTAACTGATTGTGGGGATGTCTGGGGCTTCTGGACTGGAAGAGACGATGTGTCTTGGGCACTCAGGTATCAGGACATTTACCAACTTCATTGAAAATGTTTCTCGGGCTTCCCTGGTGGTGCAGTGGTTAAGAATCCACCTGCCAATGCAGGGGACACAGGTTCGAGCCCTGGTCCAGGAAGATCCCACATGCCGCGGAGCAGCCAAACCCGTGCGCCACAACTACTGAGCCTGCCCTCTAGAGCCCACGAGCCACAACTACTGAGCCCACGTACCACAACTACTGAAGCCTGCACGCCTAGAGCCCGTGCTCTACAACAAGAGAAGCCACTGCAATGAGAAGCCCACGTGCCGCAATGAAGAGTAGCCCCTGCTCACAGCAGCTAGAGAAAGCCAACGCAGCCAAAAATAAATAAATTAATTTAAAAAAAAAGAAGAAAGTATTTCTCAATATCTTCACAACTGGTATGCCTATCCCAGTGAATCCTGACTGGATAATCCAACTTGCTTGACCTGCACACTAGAATCATTTGGGGAGCCTTTAAAAATATCAGTGCCCGGGTAATTTTAATGTGCAGCCAAGGGTGAGAACCATTGGACTAGATGTTCTGACATCTAGTTCTGGAGGTTTTGGAGACTTATTTCCTTTTAAGCTTAATTCACAACCATCACTCAGGAACATAACTAAGATGAGAACCAGTGATCAAGCCTGTTGGACTTCTTCCAAGACCTCTGAATTTCATCTTGGTTCCTAAGCAAATATATCATGGTTTGTCTGGGAAGGCCCTGATGACACTGCCTGGGCCTGCTTTCTGTGCAAACTGTCTCTGTAATAAACTGAGGTCATCACGTTTGATCTGGATATAAGGTAAAACAAAAACCCCACACAAGGCCATCTTCAACCGTACAAGCCAGGATGGATGCCTTTGTGTGTCCATTGCAATTTCCCCTGCACTGTGAGCTTGATCTCTGCAAGCTAATCCTTTTCAGTGGGAGCCAGGGAGGGGTGTTGGAGCCTAGGATGGGAGGTCCCATCAGATGGGGCAGGGCCCTTGAAAAGGTCCAGTGGACAAGCTGATTACCTCCCTTATCTGAGGATATTCTGAAGTGGAGTTAGTGATAGAGATAGGAGTTATGGAAACATGGCGGGGGGGGGGTGGCGGGGAGAAGTGTGAGGGGACAAGTTATAACCCAGGGAACAAAATAGGAGGGGGAAATTCAGATACTAAATATGGGTGAGCATGAAAAAATCAGACACAGGAAGAGATGTGGGGAGATAAGGGATACTTCTTGATAAATCACATCCACCATTATTTTTTTCTCCAATATTTTATTAATATTTAAAAACATACAGAGAAGTTGAAAGAATTTCACAGTGCACACCTATATACCAAACACCTAGATTCTACAATTTACATTGTACTTTGCATTATCAAGCACTTCATCTCCCTATCCCTCTATTCATTTATCATCCATCTTATTATTTTGATACATGTTGAAGTCAATTGCAGATGACAATACACTTCTCCCTAAATACTTCAGCATGCCTATAATGAACTAGAGTTCAGCATTGGTTTAGGGTAATTTTTTTCTTTTGAGATTACAGTTACATAAAAATAAGATGCATACATCTTCACTGAACCACCAGTGAGATATGAAAAATTAATACACATGTAACCCAGGCCCCTTTCAAGATATAAAACATTACCAAAACTTCAGAAAGTTCCTCATGCCCTTTTGCGGTCAATCCCTACCTTTATCCCTGCCTCAGGCAACCACTGTTTTTTGTTTGTTTTGTTCTCTTTTTTATCATAGATTCACTTTGCCTATTCTAGAACTTTATGTAAATGGAATAATACAATTTATGCTCTTTTGTTTTAGGATTCTTTCATTCAGCATAATTTTTTTTTGTTTGGTTTATTTTTTGCAGTACGAGGGCCTCTCACTGTTGTGTCCTCTCCCGTTGCGGCCTCTCCCGTTGCGGAGCACAGGCTCCGGACGCGCAGGCTCAGCGGCCATGGCTCATGGGCCCAGCCGCTCCGCGGCATGTGGGATCTTCCCGGACCGGGGCACGAACCCGTGTCCCCTGCATCAGCAGGCGGACTCTCAACCACGGCACCACCAGGAAAGCCCCAGCATAAAGTTTTTAAGTTTCATCCATGCTGTTGTGTGTATCAGTAATTCATTCCTTTATATTGCTGAGTCGTATTCCATTGTATGACTATACCACAGGTTTTTATCCATTCACTTATTACTGGACCCATGATTTATTTCCAGTTTGGAGGTATTATGAATACTAATGCTATGATCATTAATATACAAGTTTTTGTGTGGACTAATTATTTCATTTTTCTTGGGAAAATACTGAGGAATAGAATTTTTAGGTATTAGGGTTGCAGCATATTTAGTTTTATAAATAACTGCAAGGTGTTTTTGCAAAGTGGTTATACCACTTTACACTCCCACCAAAAATGTATGTAAGTTCCAGTTGCTCCAAATTCTTGACAGCATTTGGTGTTGTCAGTCTATTTAATTTTAGCTATTCTTATCGATGTGTAGTGGTATCTCATTGTGATTTTAATTAACAATTTCCTAATGACTAATGATATTGACTACATATTCATGTGTTTATTGACCATTCACATATTTTGTGAATATTCTGTGAAAATATTTTTCCCATTTTTATTAGATTATTTGTCTTTATATATCCTGGATACCAGTCCTTTATCAGATACATACTTTGTGAATATTTTCTCCTAGTATGTGGCTTATATGTTTATTTTCTTAGTTGTGTCTTTTGATAAACAATGTTTTTAATTTTGATGAAGTTTAATTTATCAATTTTTAAATTGTATGATTATTGCTCTCTGTGTCCTATCTAAGAAACTTTTGACTACCCCCAGGTCATAGAGATATACTCCTGTGTTTTCTTCTAAAAGATTTATGGATTACGTTTTTACATTAGATGTACGTTCCTACTCAAATTAGTTTTTGTGTATGGCTTGAGACAAGATGGAAGTCCATTATTTTCTATTTGGATATCCAGTTTTCCAGCACTGTTTGTGGAGGAGACTTTACTTTTTCTTTTTGATTGTGTTGGCATCTTTGCCAAAAATCAAATGACTATGTAAGTGTGGGTCTATTTCTGGGCTCTGTATTTTGTTCCATTGCTCTATTTGTCAATCCTTATGTCGATACCATATGGTCTTGATTACAGTATTTACAGTAAACGTTTAAGTCAAGTGTATTAGGTTTTCTGACTTTGTTCTTTTAAAGATTGCTTTGGAAATCTAGGTCCTTTGAATTTTGAAATAAATTTTTAGAATTAGCTTGTACATTTCTACAAAATGCCAGATGGGATTATGTTTGCTGTGTCACTGAATATTTTTTTAGAATTCCATTCTACATTAAAATCCACTTATTTGCATTTTAGTTATACTTCATTGTATTACTCTTTTAGTGATTGCTCTGGGGATTATAATATACATCCTTAACTTTTCATTGTGCACTTAATCTTTTATCTTTTCATATAAAATATAGAACTGTTTCAGTTGTTTAAGTCAATTGACCTCAATTCCCATCTGTGTGCTATAGTTGTCAGATACATTATTACTCCATACATTTTAAATCCAGCACAATAATGTTATAGTCTTTGCTTTAAACGATCATATGTATTTTAAAGAAATTAAGAGGGAAATAGTTTTTACATTTACTAGATATTTAGCATTTCTGAAACTCTTCATTCCTTCCTGAAGATTCCAGTTTTCATCTGGTATCATTTCCCTTCAGGCGACTCCTTTTATAATTTCTTGTAGTACAGACTTGCTGGACACAAAGTCTCTTAGTTTTCTTCTATGTAAAACTATTTTCATTTCACTTTCATTCTTGATGGATAATTTCTCTGGATATAGAATTCTAGGTTAAGAGTTCTTTTTTCCTTTTAGCACTTTAAAGATATTATTCAACTGTCTGCTGCACTCCATTTTTTTCCTGCTAATTCCAACATCTGGATCATTTCTAGATTATTTGAATCACTAGTCCCCTATATCAGGAGTGCCCCACCCCTGGGCCGCAGACCACTATCGGTTCACAGCCTGCTAGGAGCCGAGCCAGCACAGCAAGAGGTGAGCAGCTTCATCTGCTGCTCCCCATCGCTCCCCATCGCTTGCATTACCACCTGAACCATCCCACTGCTCCCCCTTCCGAGGAAAAATTGCCTTCCACAAAACCGGTTCCTGGTGCCAAAAACAGTTGGGGACCGCTGCCCTATATAACGTAACATTTTCTTTGCCTGTTTTCAAGATTTTCTCTTTATCTTTGATCCCAATCAGTTTGACTATGATTTTCCTAGGCATGGCTTTCTTTGTATATATCCTTCTTGGGTTCACTGAGATTCCTGAATCTGTAAATGTATATCCTTCACCAAACTTTAGATATTCTCAGCCCTTCTTTCTTTTTTAAAAAATATTTATTTATTTATTTATTTTTGGCTGCATTGGGTCTTCGTTGCTGCATGCTGGCTTTCTCTAGTTGTAGCAAGGGGGAGCTATTCTTCGCTGTGGTGCGTGGGCTTCTCATTGCAGTGGCTTCTCTTATTGTGGAGCATGGGCTCTAGGCATGTGTGCTTCAGTAGCTGTGGCACACGGGCTCAGTAGTTGTGACTCGCAGGCTCTAAAGCACAGGCTCAGTAGCCGTGGTGCACGGGCTTAGTTGCTCCGTGGCATGTGGGATCTTCCCGGACCAGGGCTCGAACCCCTGGCCCCTTCATTGGCAGGTGGATTCTTAACCACTGCACCACCAGGGAAGCCCCTTAAGCCCTTATTTCTTCAAAAAAGTTTTTTCCCTGTTTCATTCTCCCTCTCCTTTCCTTCTCGAACTCCAGTTACACACAAGTTAGACCTTTTGATATCACCCTACTGATCCCTGGCGTTGCATATTAGTTTGGGTGTTTTTTTTTTCTTCATTTGTTTCTTTTTTCTTCAGACTGGATAGTTTCTATGGCTCAATCTTCAAGTTCACTGAGTCTTTCCTTTGTCATCTACACTCTGCTCTTAAGCCCATTTACTATTTTAAAAAATTGTTTGGTATTGTATTTTTCAGTTTAAAATTTTTCATTTATAGTTTCTATTTCTCTGCTGAGATTCCCAATCTTGGCATTCATTTTAGGTATATTTTCCTTCATTGAGCATAGTTACAGTAGCTGTTTAAAAGCCCTTGCTTGCTAATTTCAGTATGAGTCATTTCAGAGTTGGTCTTCACTGAAGGTTTTTTCTCTAGAGAATGGGTCATATTTTCCCGATACTGCATCTATCACATAGTTTTGGATTCTATGTCTTCATGAATGTTATATTGTGGGAACTCTGGTTAATGTTATATTTCCTTGAGGAATGTTGATATTTTTGTTTTAACAGGCAATTAAATTGGTTGGACTTCAGCTACAAACTCTGACTCCTGGGTGGCAGCTTGATCTCAGATCAATTCTTTTATCCTTAGGTGAACTTCTTGGAGTCCACTCTGCACCTCTAAAGTTCAGAGGTCAAGAGAGATTTGGGAAGAATTTATACACAGAATTTGTACCTTCTCCTCTTTGCTGCTTTCCTTTCTGAGAGTCTTCCCACACTTTCCAGCAGCTGTGGATGCCCCAAACTCTACCTTGTGGTTACTCAATCCAGAAAACCTGCCAGTTTTCTATCTGAGCATTAGTTGGCTCAATACAGCAAGGACGATGGCCTGCCCTCAGCAAGAAGCTGAAAAAAGGAACATCCTTTGCCACTCTCTTGGACCAAGTGTTGACCCACCCTCCAGAATTTGCCTGCATTCTACTGCATTCTAGTCTCTTGATGGAGTTGTTTTTCAAATTTTGTCCAGAGTTTATATTTTTATCTTCAGGAGGGCTGGTCCAATAGATGTTTAGTTGGTCATTACCAGAAGTAGAACCTCTTAGTTTCTCCAAAAATATTTTAAGTTACAGAAATAATGCATGGCTATATTCTTTATTCTCCTTATTAAAATTTCAAATCATATAGACAGAGCGAAGGTCCCTATTGGCCTTCCTCATCTCACTACACTACCCCAAGGTAACCACCTCTACCAGTTTGATACACGTCCCTCCAAATCTTTCTCTATGAAGTAAAATATATATGTATATATACTAATATAAAAATTGGGGGCTTACTTGTGTAAATGATATAGGTGGTATAATATGGAGGTTAAGAGCATAGGTTCTAGTGTCAAACTGCCTGAATTCAAATCCCCATTTTAGCACTTAACCACTTATGTAACCTTAGAGAATTTCCTCAAATATTCTGTGCCTCAGTTTTATTATCTGTGAAGTGGGGATAATGATATTGCCTACCTCATAGGCAGGGTTGCAGTGATGGTAATAATTAATAAAGTACTTGGGACAACATCTAACATATATTAAGCCCTCAGTAAATGCTAGCCATTATTGTTATTCTACAACTCACTTTTCCCCCTTAATAATACCCTGAATATTTTTATCCTGCTGCATATTATTACATATTATGGCTGCACCAAGATTTTTTTGCCTATTGCCCTACTGATGGACATTCAGGTTGTTTTCACTCTTTTCCCTCTTTTATGAAATAGACCACAATGAATATCCTGATACATGCCTATTTTATGCACATAGAAGAGCTTTATTCTAAGAATAAATACCCAGAATTAGAATTGCTGGGCCAAAATATGCGTGCATTTCAGCTTTGAATGTAATGTGGGACAAAGCAAATGAATATTTGAGTGATATTCCAATTCTATCAACACTGCTGTCCTTGATAACAAGGATACTCGGTGTGGGAAAAGGGAGGTATAGATGTAAAGTAGAAGAGGTTAATAAAACCCCATGTCATCCTGAGTATGAATTAGAATGACCAGTATAAACTCACAGGGTATTTTACGTAAACAAAATACACAATGACCAATCCAGTAGTAATAAGCATTTTTAGTGCTCAGAAAGTGGTCTCGAGATAACACTTTATTTGGAAAATAGGACTTCTTGAAGAAAGAGCTAATCAAAGCCTTTTCAATGGCCTGCAAGGCCCAGCAAGATCTGGTCTCACTGTGGTCCTTATGCTCCATTACTTTCCCCACCCCTCATTCTTCTTTTGTCACACTCACCCTATTTAATAATGTAAATCACCCCTTGACCCCAGCACTGATTTCCCTTCCACTTCCACTTTTAATTTTTTTCCATGGCACTTAGCATCTTCTAACATACCTATACATACATATGTGCGTGTGTATATATATGTGTGTGTATTCATATGTATATATGAAGCTTTATATATATGACATATCAGTCAAGTATTGCCAAATAATTGTATGTTAACAAACCATCCCAAATCTCAGTGGCTTAAAACAACAATCATTTACCCTCAATCATGTATTTGTTGGTTGACTGTGGGTTGGCTGCAAACTGCAATTTGGGTCTAATTCTCCTTCACTTGCCTGTCATCTTTGGACCAGCAGGCTACCCGGGGCTTATCTTTCTCAAGCTTATGGCAAAAGCACAAGAAAGCAAGCCCAACTGCACAAGCCTTTGTTCACATCACCTCCACCAATATCCCATTGGCAAAAGCAAGTCTCATGGCCAAAATCAACATAAATGGGATACTATAGACCAATAATATACTTTATATCTAGTAGGAGGAACTACAGAGTTACATGGCAAAAAGTATAGATAGAAGGAGGGTGAAAATTTGAAAACAGTAATTAAATTTACCTCACGAATTGTGTTTATTGTTTATTTTCTGTCTTCCTCAATTGGAATATAAGTTTCACAAAGGCATGTTTTGTTCACTGATTATTCTTAATGCCTATAATAGTACCTGACACCTAATAGGTGCTTAGTAAAGGTTTCTTGAATTAATATGTGAATGAAGTATTCCTGTTAGAATTAATGGCTCCTTTCTCCTTGCTTCCATAGCACCTGGTTTAGATCTCTCAGGTCACACAGTGTATTGGGCCTTGAATGTGGTTTCCTTAAAGGACGCTATAGGACTGTGTATCTATTAGTATGTCCATATTCCTAGCAGCAAGGGGGAAAGGGCAGAGACCTCAAGCCTCAGCTTCCTATCCTGAACCCTGAGAAGGCACTGTAGTTTGGGTGAGCAGTGCCTGCTGCTCTACCACCTATGCAATGTTCTGCTTGCAAAAGCAAAGGGCACTTCTGACTCAAAAAGAACAACTAAAATCATAATGTACAATCAAAAGAATGAGAAATGAGGAATCATTCTTTCCAGCCCCAAGCAAAAATTATCTGTGCTGTCTCATCTCTGCCAGATCGTGTATTACACTAGCTGTCACACTGGCAAGGGTCTGGAACAGTTTCCTCTAAGCTGTTAAGATTGATAACGCCACATTATTTTATCTCCTTTGCAACTGTACAGGACATTGACTTAACCCTGAAGATCTAGTGGATGGGAAAGAAGCTAGATGGGGGCAAATGGCTTTTCTACAGTCCCTTGAATCACCTAACAGAGGACCTAGCTCCCCAAACACACACGTGCTAATTGCTAAGCCCCAACTCCAGAGGTTCTGATTTAATTGGTCTGGGCATTGGGATTTTTTTCTAACACAAAGCAAAGCTTGAGAACCACTGCACATGGCTTGATACAAATGTCACAAACTAGTAACACCTGACACATGAGGACACTAAGAAATTTCTCTCTACTGGATCTTTCCTAACAGCATAAGACATGCTATTGCTCCCATCTTTAAGCCAAAACACCTCTTCATGACTCCACTTCTCCCTCCAGCTATGGCTCTATTTTTTCCCCCTTATAGAAAAACTCCTTGGAAAGGATCGTATATACTCTCAGTCTCCCATTCCCTTCCTCCTGTTCTAATAAGGCATTGGCTTCCACTACTTCTCCAAAACTGCTCTGATCAGGATCACTCACTGGTGATGTCACTCATCTATATTATTAAATCCAAGGATTAATTCTCAGTTCTCATCTTACTCGACCCCTCAGCACACTTTTTCACAGATGGTCACTCACTCTTCCTTAAAATACTTTTCTCACTTGGGTTCGAGGATGCTACACTCACTTCTTTATCCTTTCACCGCTATGGCCACTTCTTCTCAGTCTCCTATGTTGATTTCTCCTCATCTTCCTGTCATCTAAATGCTGGAGTGCCCCGGGCTCAGTCCTAGTACCTCTTCTCTTCTCTATCTACACTTGTTCCTTAGAGGATCTCATCCAGGGTGTTAATTTTATATACCATCAAAACAGCGGTGACTCCAACTACCTATTTGACTTCCACACTTAGATGTCAGTTAGGTATTTTAAACTTAACACGTCCAAACTCAGTTCCTGATATTCCTCCCTGCTCTAACTGTAGTCTTTCACATCTCAGTAAATGGCAACTCTTTATTCCTTCTGCTAAGATCCAAAACCTTGGGGTTTCCCCTAACATCCGATCTATCAGAAAGTTATGTCAACTCTACCTTCGAAGCTGATTGAGAACCTGACCACTTCTTACCACTCTGCCACATTGGCCCAAGTCATCATCATATCTTTCACGAATTATTACAGTAGGATTCTAACTGATGTACTTGCTTCTGTCCTGGCCCACCATAAGTATATTCTTAACATAGGAACCATAGTGACCCTATGAAAACACGAATCAGATAACACTCTGCTCAAAATCCTCCAACAGTTCACCATCTCCCTCATAGTTAAAACCAACATCCTGGTTATGACATTCAAAGCCCTTCAGGATTTGGCCCTGTTCCCTCTTTGACCTCATCTCCCTACTGCTCTCCCCCTCACTCTATCCTCTCCAGCCACACCAGTCTCCTTGCTGTTCCTTGACCACACAAGGTACTGCCCCATGTTAGGGCCTTTGAACTTGCTGCTCCTTCTACTTGGAACACTCTTCTCCTAGATATCCGCATGGCTCACTTTCTTGGCCTCTTCAACTGTCACCTTCTCAATAAGGTTATCCTAGAATTGCAAACCTCACCCCACCCTCCTCATATGCATTCCCTATCTCCCTCTCTGCTTGATCTAATACAGTATATATTACCATCCAACATGGTACATATTTGCTTATTTATCTTGTCTATTATTTTTTTTTTATCTTGTCTATTATTTATCTCCCCTCCTGCCACTAAAATGTGTGCCTCACGAAGGCAGAGATTTTTGTCCATTCTTTCCTGTTTTGTTAACTGATGCTCTCCACAGCCTATAACAATGCTTGGCACATAGCTGGTGCCCAATAAGTACTTGTTGAAAGGATGAATGAATGAAAGAAAGTAGAGGGTAAGTTTTTTATTGGTGACATTTGATCTTTACTGAATGAACTAGCTCAAACCTAGGATCTCCTTCTATTTTTGGATCAAGGCAGTTATCAAAGTGGTTAAAGGCATGGGTGCTGGAGTACAACAGGCTCCATTTACAAGCTGCATGACTTTGGGCAAGCTACTCAACTTTCCTGAGCCTCAGTTTCCTAATGGGACTCATGAGCCTCAAGTGAGATAATTCATTAAAGTGGTAAGACTAGCTGCAAAATGGGTCAAAGTATGCTTTGTACGATTTAACTTACATGAATTATCTAGAATGTCAAACTCATAGAAGCAGAGAGCAGAACCGTGATTGATAGGAGTGGCGGGGAGGAATAAATGGGGAGTTCCTAGGACTTCCTAATCTATGGGTGTAAAGTTTTAGTAATGCAAGATGAGCACATTCTAGAGATTTGCTGTACAACTTTGTGTCTATAGTTAACAATATTGTATTGTGCACTTAAAAATGTGTTAAGAAGGTAGATCTCATCTAAGTGTTCTTATCACAATAAAATAAAAACTAAAAGAAAGACCCAACAAAAAACCCCCAATACTGAATAGCCCCGTAACTGTAAAATAAATTGATTCCTTAATTTAAACTTTCCAACAAAGAAGAAAAGGTGTGCTTTGCAAATGTGAAGAAACAAAGTAGTCAAGGTAGCTCAAAACCATTAGGATAAGAGTTCCTAATTTAGATGTCCAGGTTGAATGAACATCTGACCTAACTGGAACGAAGTATCAGAAGCCAACTTCTTTGACTTGTGAGAGTAAACGAAATAAAGCATACTTAGCTCAATGCTGGCACATATTACTATTATAATTATCATTATTCAATAACCATCATTCAAGTACATATGCATTTATTTGAGGTTTAAGGAACTCTACTACCTAATAAATATTAGATGCTGCGTAAATATTTTTTAATGTACGAAGGAATTCCAATTTGAGCCAGGTTGAGCTGCTTATTAACACATATCTAGAGCCCATCGGCAGAATTTTTTTTTCTTTGGCACATATGAGCTGTAACACAGACACCACACGTACTTTTCAGGAGCATTGGAGGGCAGGAAAATGGTGAGAATAATATAGTCAGCATTTTTATTTATGTTTCTGAAGCAGCTGAAAAATGGATCAAATTGTTAACATTTCTGGAAAAGAGATAAGGCCAAGGAAGTACAGAGTAAAGACCAAATGTTTTACTGTAATTAGAGTATTTTCAATTCAGTTGAAATCTATCTGGCATCAAATATATTTTGGCTACGGGGAGTCCACTTTCAGTGGGAATTCTTGGGGGCGCAGTGTCCTTGATGTGTCAAAACCCAACTGGTACACAAATAGGAAAATTGATATAAAATTGCTTCTGAGACTGCCCTTATGACGCCCAGACAGCCAGAAGATCTAGTCAATACAATGACAAAGTCACTTGGAGCTCTTTGCTTGGTTACACATAGTCAAAACATGTCTTTGATTTAATTTTTCACTTCTCAGCCAGCTCCTTGGGTGACGGGGAAGACGAAGCCCAATTTTGCTTTCCTTTTCTTTTCATTTTTTAAAAAATCTGATGCCTTACTTTTGGAAATGGAAACATCTGAGTCTCAATAGGTCACAATCAATTTGTCATCCAAGCACAAAGAACCCAGAAAGCTGGAGACATTTTGAATGAAACCAAGAATGCCAACCTTCAGCTTTCAGAATCCTTCTTGATGGAGAATCAGCTCACTCTGATTTGCACATAATCACATTCTTATTCTTATTAATAAGTGCACCTTGCATATGAATAGTGCTTTTTGTCCCCTTTGCCCCAAAGGAATTTTCACACGCATTATCTCATTTGCTTCTCAAAACGCCTCCTTGAGATGAGTTAAGTAAAACTCTCCTCCCATTTTATAGATGAGGAAACGGAGGCAGAGAGCCAGTTAGTGAATTCCAGAAGGTCACAGAAGTGTCTAGTGATAGTGTTTAGACTAGAACCCAAATTTCCTAACTGCTAAAATTAGGAAAATTTCTCTAAACCACAGTGCCTCCTTACACCATGACTACTTTACACATTTTCCTGAACCTGGCCATCATGGTGAGCCTCAGGGAAAGAAAAAGTCTTTCTGACAAAACTGTACAAAATTGTTTGACTCTTATAAAAGCCTCCTTTAGGGGACTTCCCTGGTGGTCCAGTGGCTAAGATTCCATGCTCCCAATGCAGGGGGCCTGGGTTTGATCCCTGATCGGGGAACTAGATCCCGCCTGCACGCCGCAGTTGAGACCTGGCACATTTATTTAATAAATAAATATATTTTTTAAAAGCCTCCTTTAAAGACCCAAGGATAGAAGGGAAGAACAAGAAAATGAGAGACAGAGGAAAGGAAAAAAGAGAAAAAGGATAGAAGAAAGGGAAAGAAGGGAAGGTGGGTAAGAGAGGGAGGGAGGGAAGGAGGGAGAAAAAAAGAAACTTTGTATTCGGGCCTAATCGGGGGTGTTACAGACTGAAAGATACATATATTTTGGTTTCTTATTCTTGAGTTGATGGTGATTTTTTTTCTCTCTCACATGGCTACTGAGATGGAGATTTCCTGATATTTATTTCCCTGCTAAGATAAGATGGATATATCCCAATAAAAGAAATCTTTTTGCTGTTAAGAAAATATTGTTAACTGGTTTGGGAGTAGAGTCAGGGTAGGCAGAAATGAGAGACAGGTGCTCTGAGAGTCAGGTGCAGTTTGGGTTCATTTTGGGGGTCTTTGTGTTCTTTTGTATTCTTGATAGCAGTTGTGGCTCCTTCTCCATTTGCATGAGGCTTAGAGCTCTTTAATAATAACAAATAAAATATGAAAAAAGCCTCCTTTAATTAATTAATTCTTCTTCCCAGCCTCCCACCACCTGCCCTTCCCTACTGTCATTCCCTCAGAAACTCATGCAACTGCAAAATCTAATAACTAATTGCTTTAGGCATGATGGGCTTTCTCTCAACTGTCTCTCTAATTGGTTGGTTCTTCCCATTTAAAATATAGTTTCTGAATTGTGATGTTGTATCCTGGATGGAAGCCTGGAACCCAAAAAGGCTATTAGTGGAAAGACTGGTGAAATCCGAATAAAGGCTGGAGTTTAGTTAAGAGTAATATACCAATAACATTAATCTCTTAATTTTGGAAAATGTGCTATAGTTGTGTAAGATGTTGACATTAGGGGAAACTGAGTGAAAGGTATATGGGAACTCTCTGCGTTGTCTTTGCAACTCTTCTGTAAACATAAAATTATTCCAAAATAAAAAGTGTATTAAAATATACTTAAAATATCAATGGGAAGAGATATACAAAAATACAGCTAATAAAGAGAGTTGTACTAAAGTTAAAAAAAAAAAAAGATAAGTGATGTCCATGGAGGGCATGAAATATATATTATCTGTTTTCTTGTGACACCTAACGGGAGAAGTGAGTCCTGAAGAAATGGGGTAGTAAAAAAAATATATATATATATATACTTAAAATAATAAAAAGTGTTTAAAAGACTGTGCTTTTAAAAGGTACAGTAACTCTGAAATTAATCTGTAGTATATCTCACCCAGAACCATATGTATTTTTTAATCTTTTTTTTTGTATTTTTTAATCATTATCAGTAGCATATTTCTACTTTTTCCTTTATTTTTTTGGTAACTCCCATGTTGGTGGGGGGTGAATAAAAAACAGTATCCCCAAATAATTTTCAACCTTTCTTTCTCCTTTGAAACATCGATCATAGTTGCCAACAAATGCTTCTTGGAGCTGTAAGCACGTGGTGTCAGTCTGAAGAATAAGCTTTGTATTGACATTAGAAGTTAAATTAAAGGAGTAGAAATCAGCAGCTGGCTACCCACTGGCTAAAGAAGATAAACAGTGAGTATCACGCACCCCTCCCTACCAACAAGCTGCCCGATCTTTTCCCTAAATCAGTTCATAAGCCATAGGCTGAGAGGAAAGAAGATCCTCAAAGCAAATCCCACCTTTAAATAATTTTGTAAACTTATAAACCACCTTCCTTCTTCTTATAAACACACTTCATACCCTGAATCTCCAGTAAAATTCTTCGTTTTCAGCATTTTGCCTCTAAGTGGCACTTGTCAGTATCATGAGGTACTTAATTGTGACAGAGAAAGGGAAATATGTTAAGAAATCTAGATTGGGTTGCTTTGGCACTAATGGTGGTGTTAACTTCAGCAGAGTCAATGTTCTTTAGTAAATGGGGAGATAATCTAAAACATGACTAAAGGATGCTCATGGTAATGCTGAGCCAGGAACCACATTCTCTCTTAAATTTTCTCCACCCCACCTATCCTGACTTCTGAGCAAAACTAATCAGGAGAAAGAGGAGGAGGAAATAGGCTAAGTGATAGACTGTTTTTTTACTATAAAGACTCTGTTCCTACAAAACAAGTTCTTTGAGATGCTCTTTCAGTACCTGGGCTCAGCTGCAAGGAACCATCCCCACTCTGCTCTCCCCCTCGGACTGCTCCTTTTGACCAACGAATGCCATGCTTAGGGTCTAATTAGGTAAAAAGCCTTCGAGTTTGCACCTACATAATTTTTGATATATTAACCAAAGTTACGTTTTCCTTCTAGGCGTTTCCTGTTATTCCATTACCTGTCTCCTATTCAGGCTGATTCACTCAGCATCAGTATCTATTGCTTCCGAGTAGGGCCATCACAGCATAAATAACGGGAGAAAGGAAAGAGTCAATTGTTGGCTTTTAAAGTTCACATAGAAACAAACCAAATGCCTGTCCATGTGAGTCTGGATGAGTAAGCTGTGATATGTTCATGTGGTGGAACATTGTACAGCCATCAAAATAAATGATCTAGAGTCATGCACGACAATGTTGATGAAGTTAGCAATATGACATTAGGTGAAAAAAACAAAGTCCAAGACGATTTTCATAAGACATGATACCCTTTTCATAGAATTAAAGACAACCATGGTTTTAAAAATTAAGGAGTACTTTCTGTAAGACATGTAAATGTATTAACGTTAAATCAACACAAAAGCAAAAGCACGATGAGCATGGGATTCAGGATCATGGTTACATCAGGTAGGGTTGGCAGGGGGGTGCAGGGGTGTGGTGCGGGAAGGAACACATGGTTAGATGTAGGTTATTATTAAGGTTCTAAATTTCTAGCTTTTGTTTTGAGTGGGGTTGTTTGGGGTGTCTATTACAATTATTAAAACTAAATAACTAGTTAAGTCAAAGAGGGTCATGTGTGGAACACATCCTCTTAAAGCAAGTATGGTGATGATTCCATTTCTGTGAACCTGAGGACTCATTAAAAAATATTAAACAGCAACAAACTTATAGCAGAGATAATCATTTGAGAGCGACAGGCTTTGAGTTTCCTTATCCCTTAGCCTGAGTCTCTGGGCATTAAACAGAGGATGTGGGGAAAAGAGTCTTCTGCACTCCTACATCAATGTAAAGATCTTCCAAATGGGGTAGTCAGAGAGGCAGCAAGGAAAGTGGGAATGAGTCAGCATAACGAGCCCCGAGTGAGGGTTCCGTGTCTGACACTTCACTGGGAGGGATCCTGGGGGCAGGAGGAACCATGAACTTCCGAGCTAGTTTAGGGAACCCGAGAGGAGTCTGGTCCTGTAGCTCACCATAGTCCAGATTATGTGGAATTGGAAAAAATGTCTACAGATGGGTCTGAGGCAGCCCCATTGAATTTCTTGCAACTCCAAAGAGACGGGGGGATGTCCTGTGTCCCACGGGCCCGAGGGGCATGGAAGCGGTTGAGGGAGAGCTGGAACTGGGGAAGCCCTGTGGTGGAGAAGAAAGGCCAGTGCAACAGTGGCCTGCTTGAATCTACAGCCAAGGACCAGAGAAGATGCTACAGGTGCAAGTAGATGCCAGCATCTCCACCGCCAGCCCCCAGCCCCCGTATCTTTCCAACGCCATTCTGGGCAAATTCGAAACTCTTCAGAGCTTACATACAACTTAGAAGAAAGAGGAGGGGCCAGAAATGATCTAGAGGACCAGAAGTGACTAAGATTGAGAGTCTACTACCTGCCTGAAGGAAGACTTGATGTAGAAATGAGGTTTCGTTATGGAAGATTTAAGAAAATTACATTTCCTACACAACTGAGCTCGTGGCCTGAGATAAGAAACCCCTGCATGTATAAGCTATCTAGTCAATCCCTTTGGATATCTGGGAATATGAGATACGGAGGCAAAACATATTGATTAGCCCAGCCTTTTCACCATAACTGGCCTTGTGGCCTTTGACAAATCTCTGGGCCTCAGTCTCATTCATATAAAATAAGGGTGATGGCTAGACCCTGACAGTAACTCACTGTGTGACTTTGGACAGGTCTCTTTCCTTCTCTGGGTCTGCAGTTTCTCATCTGCAATACAGGGAAAGAGGTGCAATCTATACATTCCTTTTAGCTCCAACCATCTATAACTTAACTTTCATATGGGCTTCTTTGGACTTTGAATGCACCAGGTACAGCTAATATCCCCTGGTTTCACTAACTCTTAATATGAAGATAACTCTTATTTTTTTCTAAGAAGCTGACAGCCAGATTGAGTTTGTAGAAGGTCATTTATCCACATCTATGGCCTGTCACTCAGATGGCCAGAAACGGCTGAGATGTTAATATTTAACCATGAATAAGCAGCAGGATTCCTCTGCAGAGCTAAATACAGTCAATTTTTGTTATTTTTCTAAATATTATTGGCTTGGCTGTCTCTGCTTGAGAATGGTTTCTAGGGTCATGAATATGATCAGACAGCCCTCTTCTTCTAATCCAACCTCTAAAGAGAGAAGGTGGGTCTATTTATTTTTTTTAGGACTCAGTGTATAATTTTTGGCTCCCTGCCTATTCTATTTATTTGCCTGTGAAACACCATGAAGATGGGGAGGTGGTGAGTGAGGAATCTAGGGACAGGCGAGCCAGAGGATTCACTATCAGAGAGTGTGGGGAAAAGGAAAATAGAGGCAGTAATTCAAACCAAGACCTGTGTAGGCATATGGCCTGCAGTCTTGAACACATGGAGCCACAGACTGGTGGGAGAGTGAGCGGGTAAGGGCATGGGTCTTAGACTCAGCAGCCGTGAATCTGAGTCCTGGCTGTACTCCTTACTATGTATGTGACCTTCCGAGTTGTAAAAGATGGGATGACAATAATAATACCTACCTCATAGTGTTGTTCTGAGGCCATTTATAATACATGTAAACGAATCCATGTAAATCATTCGAAATACATTTTGAATACATTCAAAAGAATACATGGAAAAGTGCTTAGCATCATGTCCAACACACAGTGAGTACCTAATGAATTGTAGGTAGTGTTCTGATTATTAATAATAATGATTATTCCCATGGGGAGATTTCAATCTCCCAGAGCTGGCCTATCCTGAAGGAAGATCACGGCCAAGGAGAGGGGCAAGAGCAACTTCGTCAGCAGCCGGAATTACCTGCTTCCCTGCACACCCACTTCCTGCCAGCCCTTGTACTAGATGCCATGCTCTCTACCCAGGGAACCTGCGGCAATGCCAGTGCTCACGGCTTCAGGGCTGCCATGAGGAATGAAACAGATTCTTGGTGTCTTTTTCATGAAGATCCTGGGGTGCTTTTATCAGTAAGTTTCTCCTCATCACCACCAGCAATGAAGGTATCGTTTTGTGATGTACTTAGGGTGATTTCTAAAATAGTTACTTTCTGGTCCAGTTTGGGTAATAAACAACTAGAAAAGATGCCAGAGGCCCATGGGCACAGGGTACTGAAGGCCTTCTGCTGTGCCAGCCATTAACTCTTTAGCTATGGATCGTGGGGAATGCTCGAGGGTCCCAGGGGAGGGGCAGGAGCAGTGGAGGCTGCAGGGGACACCTGGGGAAGCTTGAGACAGCAGCACTTTACCCAACGGCAAGGAACTCTTTCAGTGCTTTAACAATGGTACAACTGCATCAGAGCGCACTGTTCAGTCAGCCTGGATGTACTCAGGGCAGGCTTTAGGCCTGGGGCTGACAAAGAGAACCAGCCAGAGGTGGGTCTGGCACTCTAGAAGCTTACATGTTAGACAACTGTGCCCACACCAGGGCTCTAAGACATCTGGGCAGAAGGGGAAACCCCCTACGTGCTGACAAGTGAGCACTTTACAGCAATGCCTTGTTCCCAAGGTTGAGAAGTCTCCTTGCTGCCACTGCCTCCGCCTTCAAGAGCTTCCACTCGCAAACACCTCAGGAGTCTTGACATTGTACTTACTACTTTTAGGTAAGGAGTCTTTTATCATTTTTATTTTTAATTGAAATATATTTAATTGAACTTTATATATATATATATATATATATATATATATTTATTTATTTATTTATTTATTTATTTTTGCGGTACGTGGGCCTCTCACTGTTGTGGCCTCTCCCGTTGCGGAGCACAGGCTCTGGACGCGCAGGCTCAGCGGCCGTGGCTCACGGGCCCAGCCGCTCCGCGGCCTGTGGGATCTTCCCGGACCGGGGCACGAACACGTGTCCCCTGCATCGGCAGGCGGACTCTCAACCACTGCGCCACCAGGGAAGCCCTGAACTTTATATTTAAATCAACTTTAATTGAAGTTGATTTATAATATTGTGTTAGTTTCTACTGTACAGTAAAGCGATTCAGTTATATATATATAATATATATATATTCAGTTATGTATGTGTATATATATACTTTTTCAGATTCTTTTCCATTATAGTTTATTACAAGATACTTGTTGTTTATGTATTTGATATATAGTAGTTTGTATCTGCTCACCCCAAACTCCTAATTTATCCCTCCTCCCCAATAGAGGAGGACTCTTTTTGCAATGCATTGGTCTGCTATTGCTTTGCACTGGAACTGAGAAGAAAAGCACTGGTCTGTAGGGGACACCAATATCTTTTTTGACCTTGATGATTTGCCCTAGATTCACTCTCCTTCTCCTTGTCTTATGTGGTAAGGTGTTCCAAGAAATGGCAGTAGCACTAGCTCTCGACGATGACTCTCCGAAGGCGTATTTAGTCCCTGTTGTTTTGAAAGAAGTCGAGCTTGTCAAATGGGCGGCCAGAAGATGATAATTAAATTAAATGAAATTAATCCCAAGCACTACCATTATGGGATTGGCTGATTCCATAGGTAGCTAAGACCCACTAACTACCATTTTCCCTGCTGGACTCAATGACATTTTGGTTATGGATGAAAAGGTAGTGAGAGCAGCACAGCCCCGTCCACAGAAGGAACTCTTCTTTATGCATCGTGTCAATCAAGGGGCAGGACAGAGTCCCCGTGTGTGCTGTGGCCCCCTGAATGCTCCTTGCTGTGCTGTGCCACAATTAATCAGGCTTTCTAGGTTTTAGTTAATTTCAGGACCCCAATAAATTGGTTTGTACTGGCATTAGTCCAGCCCTGATCATTTCACAGCTGTGTGTTTGGGAACTGTGGCAAGTTTGCACAGGACTTAGCAAGCACGGAGGGGTGGGGGGGAGAAAGCATAAAAGGAACTCTTGTTTGGCTTAAGTTCCATTAATATTGGGGAAAGCTGAACTCTAAGTGACAGAAAAGCATGGCTGAGCACGTGGACTTTGCAGCTGGGAGGGGGTTTCTCTGTGCTTCTTCCACCCTCCCCTCAACCCAGGGTGGATTTGAAAACACTAAAATTAAATAAACCCAAACCTTCGTTTGACATTTCTCTTTGTCTGATTGTTCTCAAGTTTTTGTCTCTGATTTCACAAGAGTCCCCCGAGGAATAAGCACTGGAGCCCATAATCTAGTAAAAGGTTCATTTGGGTTTAGGCTTTTTATTTTTAAAGATATGATTCTTGGAGATTTTTTTTTTTCGATTACAGGCAGCTTTTATGACTGAGAGGTTACCAGGAAAATTCAAAGGCAGCGAGATGAGGGGTCCCTAATGAGTATAGACATTGGGGCTGCATATGTAAATTAGCTGCTGTGGAGAATAAGCCCAACAAGCAAGTCTTGCAGGATTTCAGAGGCTCGGCAATGTCTCTGGCACTTGGGCTCTAGAATGCTCTGTGGCCACAAAAACACAGGTTGGAAGGGACCAACAAGCTTAGTGACTGGGCACCTGGAATATGATTTTACAATCAAAGACTGCTAGAGCGTGAAGGAACAGATGGGGAAACTGAGGCCCACAGGGAGGTCAGGATGTGACCCATCCAAAGCAAAGTCAGGACCAGAGCCAAGAATCCTAATTCTCAGTTCAAGGATCCATCCAGGTTCTGATGCTGCTTCTCTTGTGGCAAGAACATATTTTCTCTAATATGAAAAAGGAAAAAAAAAAGAAATTCGGACACTTGGTTACAGGGCCAATGTGAGAGTGGCTGTTTAGATTTTCAGATTTTCTTGGCAAAACTCCCTGGGCGTGCAGATTCTCTGTTAGGTTTTAAAACCATCCAAACACAGGGAAAACTGGAGATGAGTGTTTGACTGTGTCTACATGATGCCTAAACAGACAGTTGATTCAGTCAAAAAATATTATTCATGTTGCTGGTTTGGCAACACAACCCATTTGTGGACTGAAGCGTCCACTTGTTAACTCCTTGAGACGCAGTATGAGGTAGAAAAAAATGTCTGAGACTGGCTGTCAGAAAGCCAGGCTTCCAGACCCGGTTGAGCCACTTACTCACCCCCTGCCCCCTCCCCGGGCCTCAGTTTCTCCCTGTGTAAGTTAATCAGATTTGGACTAAGTTGTCCCAAAGGTGCTGTAGAGTTTTCACCTTCTAGAATACCGTTCTATGCAAACTCAGTCATTTTCCAGCATGGGATGTGAGAAGAGGATGTCCCTGCTTGTGGTCTTTGCCATCTGCATTTGAGGTCAGCAGCCCTGCAGTTCTAGTGTGAGAAGAGATTTCTGGATGTAATTCACAGCCTATTTCCATTTCACTCCCAACTTGGCTTCTAAATAGGCAGCTCACTGCTCTCCCTTGTCCCCTCCCTTCTCACAGGGAGAAAGGGAGCGTAGTATTCGGCTGACAGGCAGGACTCAGCCGCACGGTCAGGGGGCCTGTAGTTTGTCATCTGACCTCGTCAAGCTAGTGCCAACCCTTCATCAGTCCACACCTTCCTTGCACATTACCCATGCCCCCAAACTGGATAATTGGCCTGTGGGATTTTTAAAAAGAGGTAGGGAACAAGGAAGTAGTGTTGACTTAATGATGGGTTCCATGTCAGGTGTTGAATCTGACTTTTTCTCGTTGATTTCTGACTCTTAGCCTGTGAATAAGATCTCCTGGCTCACACCCCTGACCATCCCACTTACTTTGCTGACCCTTTTTAAAGTGGATTCGAGTGGTGTTCTGGTACCAGGTCTCACCAGCTTGGGAGAGGCAATTGCGCGCATCTCTTACCAGCTCTGCGTTAAGTGACGACATACTGGTAGTTTGAAATCAGCCATGCTGGGGATATTTATATATCAGAAATTGGAAATTGCTATGAATCAGGATTATTTTTCTCCCTAGAGAGCCACTTGTTAGACAGTTATGACTGTACACCATGGTTCAAATTCAAATGGCCCTAGAAGCTAGAAAGGTAATCTGAATGAGTAAAGCAGGCCTGAGGGTAACAAAAGGGACACAGTAAGGCATGGTGGGGACTGTAGCAATTGATGGGCACATATGCTATGTAAAAGCAGCAGCCACTCCTCTGTTCCAGCCTATGTTACTAGGCAGAGATGTCAGCCCAGTGTTGCCAGCAATTCTAATTTTTCAAGAGGAACTGGAAATCAAGGTTTTTGTGTGAAATCTCCTAATAATAAACATTAAAGATTGTTTGGAACCAATTCAAATTTTGGAAAAAAAATCCCTGTTCAGTCCAAGCAAAACATGTGTGCAGGCTCTTGTCAGCCTTTGGGTCAGCAGTTTGCCATCTTTGCTCTCTAGATCCTCTGTTTCCTGCTCTTATTCCCTGGGTTATAACGCTGATGCTGAGTTGTCAGCATCATTTCCTAATGAGAAACAAACTTTCTTTCCTTGAGAACTGAAAGATCAGGGAATTTGAATGTGAGAATATCCAGGTGGCTTCTCACGATTCTACTCTGGCTTGTGTCTTGTTTTCTAGTCCATGTGCCATGAAGATGGAGAAGAGGATGTTAGGCCCAAATCTGCATCTAATATTTTATGATGTTCTCCCGGCACCAGGACCTTACCCGGTGCTGGTGCACATGTGTGTGAAAACAGAGTGACTTCCATTTTGGCATCAGTCTCTTGACTGTTCTACTTAAAGGCAGGTTGGCACTCTACTCCCCAACTCCCCAACTTACTCCCTGCCTAGAAGAAAAGGGTGGAAAACTGGGCTAATTATTGGTTTTCTCTTCTTGCTTTTCTCTCCACTCTCTTCTAAAGACAGGGAAACTGAAGCTTGAGTAGCTAATAAAGGACTTTACTGAGTGTGGAAAAGCTCTCACACTTGGCCTGAGGAATGGGGGCAGGAAGGAAAAGTGAGGATGGAAAGAACTAACAGGCGTCTACTATATGTCAGGCACTGAGCCAGACCCTCCCCATATATTAGGCCACTGAACCTCCACAGCAGCATTATCATCCTCCTCCTTTTACACAGAAGGAAACAGACTCGGAAAAGTTATATGACTTGCTGGGACTCAAACTCAGGAATGCTTGATTCTAAAACCATGGTTAAGACAATGAGATAGGCACTTCTGTTGGTTCTGCTGAAGAATAATAGTGGATGCTCTGCTACCTAGCTTTGGAATAAAGGCAAATACTGTGGGAAGTTCACGGCAGTTCTAAAGAGCTGTGGGTACCTTGAGGTTCTATAGTAAGCTATCTAAGCAGAGGCAATTTAAAGTGATTAAATGCTCTATAGCAATAGAGCTTCTAGGGAAGCAGTTTCTATTCCGCCATATTGCATTTTCTATGCACAGTATAACGCTTGGACATACTAGATCTCCAGGTTGTTTTTACAATGTCCCTGGTTAACAAAGGTTACATACCTTTGTGAGACTGCTTGAAAATGTAGTTAAACTACGTGAAAGGGCTTCCCTGGTGGAGCAGTGGTTGAGAGTCCACCTGCCGACGCAGGGGACGCGGGTTCGTGCCCCGGTCCAGGAAGATCCCCCATGCCGCGGAGTGGCTGGGTCTGTGCGTACCGCAAAAAACAAACAAACAAACAAACAAAAACTACGTGAAAAATCCTCAGTCAGAAGTGAATGTGTTTTATGCTCTGCCCATTTGACTCATTCACGGTTATTGTGAGCACGCTACAATTTTGAATCAAGGAATACACTTCCTTTCATCTTTTAGATATTTACTATAATCCTGCCCAGTATGATGAGTTTACCTCAATTTTTAAAATAAGTATGTTCCCGAAATTTTCCATAAACCAAATTTTGCTTTTTCATTGGCCTTTATGATAAATCTGGAGATGTGCTCCTTTGGGAAGAGAATCACATAAAATGCTCCCACAAATATCTTAAAATCAGTTCAAAGGAAAATCATTTCCTTAAAATACTATTCAGATATAACACAAAGCACAAATAAAAAATATCTCGGGTTATTTTTGTTTGGTACAGTAACTGAAAGGCATAAATGGAAAAATGACAGCTTAACTAAGAAGGAACATATTGAACCAAAAAAGAATGGCTTCTATTCATTCTATTTCCAAGATTCTATAAGCTGCTCTGTTTACTTTTCTGGTTTTCATAAAGTATGAGGAAACAGAATTGTTTTTACTGGTGGTATCAGCGTCAGGATTGGTCAGGTTATGCTGCAAAAAGAAGCAACCTCCAGATCTCACAAGCTTAATACACAAAGTTCCATTTATCACTCACTTTAGGCTCCCAAAATAATCCTGATGGGGGCTTTGCTCATCTTAGGCACTCAGAAACTCAGGCTTCATTTCAATATATGCATTCATGATTCCTGTGGTAGTGGGCAGGGAACGGGGCAGGTCGTTACGCACTAGCTCCTGGTTTCCATCCTGAAGTAACGCATCGCTTTTCCTAAGATGTCAATGGCCAAAGCAAATCAGTTGGTCATGCTCGATCCCATAGCAGGAAGGGCGGTAAAGTTCTACCATGAACCTGAAAGGAAGAAAGACGGAAATATTAGATGAACCGCACTAATGACAACCAATTCTGTGTTATAGCACTTTTTAGAAATGATCAACAGGAAGAAAATACAACAAAGACAAAAACTCAGTTAACAAACATGAATACATACGCGTGATAAAGGGGCTCATATTAAACACAGCTTAAGGGTCCTAAAAGGTCAACTTCTAAATATTGAATCAAACATTTGATTAATACAAACTTTAGGTTGGTCTGATTTTCTGTATAAAGAAATAAACATACACCATAATATACTCCTCATTAATCTTTATGTGTCCTGCTATTTTATTTGAAAGTTAATCAAATAACCAGAGTTTTCCAGGTTCAAATGGGATAAGAAGCATTTAAAAAGGCTAAAATATGTATTCTCAAAACATTGTTCAGCATTAATCATTCTGTAATGCCTCCATTTTCACATTCACTTCTGCCACTTTTGACAACATGGATGGACCTTGAGGGCATTATGCTAAGTGAAATAAGTCAGATAGAGAAAGACAAATACTGTATGATCTCACTTATATGTGGTATCTTTAAAAAAAAAAAGCCAAACTTTGAAACAGAGAGTACAATGGTGGTTGCCAGGAACTGGGGGATGAGGGAAATGAGGAGATGCTAGTCAAAGGGTACAAACTTCCAGTTATAAGACAAATAGGTCCTGGGGATCTAACGCACAGCATGGTGACTATAGTTAGCATATAGTTAAATATACAATATAATTGTATTATATATTTAAAAGTTTCTGAGAGAGTAGATCTTAAATATTCTCTCCACAGACAAAAAAAATGTAATTATGTGAGGTGATAGACGTGTTAACTAACATTATTGTGGTAATCATTAGAAAAGACCTACAGAAATGGAGAAACATATTGTGTTCATGGATTGGAAGATTCAACAGATTAGAGCTGTCAATTCTTCCTAAATCGATCTATAGGTTTAATGCAATTCTTATCCATATCTGAGAAGGGTGTATTGTAGACATAGAAGAGCTTATTCTAATATTTATACAGAAAGGTACGGGACCCAGAATAGCTAAAACAATCTTGAAAAGGAAGAATAAAGTGGGGGGAACCACTCTACTTGATATTAATCCTACTAATGTCTATAATGATAAAAACTGGGTGCTGTTGTTGGAGGGATAGACACAGAGATCGATGAAACAAAAGAGAGAAACCAGAAACAGACCCATACAATACCCAACTGATGTTTGACCAAGGTGTAAAAGCAGTTCAACGAGGGAAGGATAGTTTTTTAAAAAATGATGCTGGAGCAATTGGACATCCATAGGCAAAAAAGTGAACCTCGATCAAAATCTCACACCTTATATAAAAATTAACTCCAAATGGATCATAGGTTTAAATGTAAAACTTAAAACTATAGCACTATAAAATATAGGAAAAAAATTTGGATCTAGGGCTAAGCCAAGCATCCTTAGACTTAATGTCAAAACAGAATCCATAGGAGGAAAAACTGACAAATTGGACCTCATCAAAATTGAAAACTTTGTTCTACAAAAGCCTATGGGAAGAGGATGAAAAGACAAATTGCAATCTGGGGGAAAGTATTTGCAAACCATGTATGCAACAAAGGATTAGTACCTAAAATATATAAAAAACTCCTAAAATTTAACTGTAAGAAAACTATCCAATTAGAAGATGTCAACATACATGAAGAGACATTTCACTGAAAAGGATATACAGATGTTAAATAAACACACAAAAAGATGGTAGCTATCATTAAGCATTAGGGAAATACAGTTTAAAACCACAATGATATATCGCTATACCCCTATCAGAATGGCTAAAATAAAAAATAATGACAACAAGAAATGCAGACAAGTATGCAGAGAAACTGGATCTCTCATTCATTCCTGGTGGGAATATAAATAGTACAGCCACTCTGAAAAGCATATGGCGGTCCTTACAAAACTAAACATGCACTTACCATACAATCCAGGAACTATACTCTAGGGCATTTATTCCAGAGAAATGAAAACTTAGGTTCATGCAAAATCAGTAGACAAATGTCCATAGCCCCTTTATTTGTAACTGCCGAAATCTGGAATCAATCCAGATGTCCTGCAATAGATGAATGGTTAAATAAGCTGTGATACAGCCATGCCATGGAATACTACTCAGCGGTAAAAGAAACAAACTCTTGATACTGCAACATCTTGAATGGATCTCCAGAGACTTATGTTGAGTGAAAAAAGCCAGTTTCAAAAGGTTACCTATGTATGATTCCATGTAATATTATTATTATTTTTTTCTTTTCTGTACGCGGGCCTCTCACTGTTGTGGCCTCTCCTGCTGCGGAGCACAGGCTCCGGATGTGCAGACTCAGCGGCCATGGCTCACGTGCTCCGCGGCATGTGGGATCTTCCCAGACTGGGGCACGAACCCGCGTCCCCTGCATCGGCAGGTGGACTCTCAACCACTGCGCCACCAGGGAAGCCCACATGTAACATTCTTAAATGACAAAATTATAGAGACGGAGAACAGTTTGGTGGTTGCCAGGGAGTAGGAAGAAGAGGAGAGAAGATGAGTAACAGAGCCCCTTGTGGTGTTGGCACTGTTTAGCATCTTGACTATGGTGATGATCACATCAACCTACACACGTGAAAAAATTTCCCAGAGCTATACACACAGGCAGATGGGTGCATATAAAACTGGTGAAATTGGAGTAAGGTGGATGGATTGCACTGATGTCAATTTCCTGTTTGTAATATTGTACTATAGTTATGCATGATGTTACTACTGGGAGTGAAGGGTATTTGAGATCCCTCTGAATTATTTCTTACAGTTGCACATAAATCTATGATTATCGCAAAATAAAACATTTTTAAAGAATGAATATGAGATGATCTATGCTCTAATCTCCATTTAATAAGTAGAGAAAAATAAGGCATAGAGATGATCATCAGTTTCGCTTTTACAAGATCTGGTAGGAAGTTTAGGTTAGGACCCCTGTTGGAGTTCCCAATTCAGAAATCAAGACTGGAACTAATACAAGGACCACCAGCATTTACACGAATGAAGAACCTTTTAGAGAATTCCAGCACCCCCCTTATACAGTTGCCAAGTGTACAAGAGATCCTGAGCAAAAACTGCCCAGTTGAAAAGAACCATTCGATCATAATAAATCATTTTAAGCTTTTAAGGTTTTGGGATGGTTTGTTATGCAGTAATCAGAGTACTACATCAAGCAAGGGGAGCCAGTGGTTGTAGCCAAATAGACGAGCTCTTAAATCTCAGTGAGTCTACTGATTTTAAATGCTAAGATCCATGCTTGTCCCGGGCTGTTCCCTGAAACCCATTTTCCTGAATACTCTCTCAGCATGTTGGGAGTGATGATGGGGGTTGGGGGATGTAGATACAAAGGAAATTGAACAACCAGTCCTTGGCCTTGAAGAACTCAGTGCAGTGAGACAAAACATCAGTGCCTTAAATGGCTTGAGAACAGTTATAAGGCAACAAATCAGCAAGTTCAAACTAATATAGGACAGCACAGATTGAATGCATGTGGCAATGTAAATGTATGGCTACCCAAGCAGCAGGATGGAGCTAGACATTTTGGGCCCTGAAGGCAACGTTTCAGAAAGGGCCCCCCTTTCTTTGTTAACAGTGAAATAATCATCTCCAGCAATTCAGCGGCTCGTTGGGTGATATTAACACTTGTGAAGGAAGAAAAAGGAAGTAACTTCCAGGGACAATTATTCTTGTTTTAAATTTCCTTTGTTCTCTCTTCCTGATGTATGATTTTTTTTGGCAAGCTACAGTTTCCCTGAGCATCATTTTCCTCATCTATAGACTGGAGATAACAGCCAGAGAGTAGTGGATTGAAAGTCAGGAAATCTGAACTGGAATCTCAAATCTATCATTTACTAGCTGTGTGACCTTGGATACATCACCTCTGCGGCCACCTCCTCCATCAATTTCTTCTTCTGTGACAGGAAGAGGTTGAGCTGAATGGTCCAGAGGGTCCCCACCAACTCTAAACTTGAGGCCACACAGAGATCATTCAGTTTGTTGTGAGAGTTTAAAAAGTAATGAAGATGTATATGAAAGTGCTCTGTAAGCCATAACATGGCATGTAGATGTTAGGAGTATCCATATTATGCAGTTCCACGTCGAAAAAAGCCCTGCAGCTCTCTCTAAATTTAGGGGCTTAAATATAAATGGGTACTGTCTCTCAAGGCAACGCTTTCAGGCCCTTAGAGGATTCTGGTAATTCTTTGTAACTATACTTCATCGAACAAACACAAATTTGGACTAGTCTGTCCCAGGCTCACCAAGGCATCAGCAGCGCTATTGTGATTTCAAGGATGGGTTCTTGACCCAACTCAAAATCCTGAGGACTCTTAGAACAGTGATGGCTGTGGTGAGCCACTCTTAAGTTTTCTTCAAGACACCTAACAGTTATCAGAGGCCCTTTCCGTGGGGCTTAGGAGCCCTCTGTGGGCGAAAGCAGGTTTCTAAGTTGTCCCCTGTCCCTCCACACACACACCCACCTCCATCCTGCCTTTAAGGGCACCAACGCTTGGTCACTTCATTAGCCGCGACGTGGGTTTGGGAGATGCCCGGAAATGATAAGCAGCCTGCTAGGGCATAATTTTCGAGGCCAACTCATCCTGCGTCCCGCGCACCGGCTCAGGACCAGGCCAGGTGCACGCAGAGAGGCCGACGTGCGGGAGGAGAGGGGGTTGCGGGCTTCCAGCGGGGAAGTCAGAGGGTAGCCGGGGTCTTCAGGCCGCGCGCGAGCGGCGGGGAGCTCCTAGGTGCATCCAGCGCAGAGGGGGCGGAGGGGCGCGAGGAGATGTGCGGTCCCTTTAAGACCCCAACGCTCGCTTAGCCAGAGGAGGGGGGTGCCGTGTGGGCGCTGCGTGATGGGAAAGTCGCCGGCTGAGCCTCACACTTTCTCCCGATTTCTTAACTTTCGGGTCGGGGGAGCGGGGAGAGAGCGGCGGTGCCGGGGCGGAGAAAGGGTGCGGGCTTGTAGCGGCTGCTTGCTCGCGGAATTCCCGCCCGCGCCGAGCGGCCGGCCTCTCGGGCCAAGTGGGGAGCGGGCGGCGGGCGGGCAGGTGGCCCCGGGCCGCCGCGCCCGCGCCTTGTCTCTGCCCCCGGGAGCCGAGCGAGCCGCTGTTCCCTCGTGGTGTGAGGGCGGTGATGTTTTTCCTCCCACCCACTTTTGAGTCCCCCCTCCCCCCTCGCGCTCACTCCAGCTCTCGCCACAACCTGCGAGTCCTCGTCCTCGGAGGAGCGCCCCGGGGAGCTCGGAGCGCTTGCACGCGTGGAAGACGGAGGAGGCCGGTGGCCAGGTAAGTGAGCGGTGTCCGGCGCCCGTTTCCCCTCCCTTCCTTTCCAGCCTTTGCACAGGTGGGCCGTCTTCCCCCAGGGCGCCCAGAACTTCCCCGACCTGCCACCCTAACCCGCTCTCCGCCACAGCTGCCCGCGGCCCGGCTCGAGGTGGAGCCCAGGGCGCCAGACCAAGGCAGGTCGGAGGCCCTCGGATTCGAACTCACCACTCGCCACTCTCGCTCGGCCTGTGTAGTTCCAGGCTCTGGAGCTGCGGGGAGGCCACTTGGGTAGCTACGTAACGGGTTTCTACGGTCCCCTTAGTGATCGCATGTGTCCCGAGCCTTTTGCTGGCTTGCTGAGGTGCCCTGGACCCGTAGGTAGTTCATACGTGCTCAAGTTAACCAAACAGGGCGGACTGGGCGAGAGGCTCCTCTATGCTCCCTCTGGACATCTGCCTCATTTTCCGGCCCGGACCACTGGCGTCTGGGTTGGAGACGCTAGGCTCGGGGAGCAACGCAGTGTTGCCAGAACTTAGGGCCTGGAAAGCCTGGCTTCTGGTGCCTGCCGGCCCTGCCACTAACTTTATGAGAATGGGCAATTGAGTTCTCTGGGCTCCAGGATGCCCATTTTGAAGGTGGAGTTGTTGTGGGGGAGTAAAATGAAATGATAGATAGCAAAGGTGTTTTGCAAGCCAAATGGCGGGGCATTGTTCTTCAGTCATAGCAGCGATGAAGGCATCTCGACTCAGACCAGAGACACCCTGGCCTGAAGCTGCCATTTTTCAGTGACAACCTACCACCAGTGAACCGAGCTTTTCTTGTTGGGTGGTAGACCGGGGAGAGGATTTTAGCTGATGGACACGGGCCTGAGAATCCAGTGTCTTCTTATTGTTTGTTGGAAAGAGGATTGCTACCCTGGAGGCTGCCCCACAGATGATAGTGAATGTGAGATTGCAAGGGCATTGAAGCCTCTCGGCAGGATTAAAGAAACACTGTGGGTCCTGAAGAGCTGGCCCATGTGCTCATCCCTTAGCCTTCCTTTGGGAACGTCTCTGATTCTGTTCCACCCAGGAGACCTCTTCTGTGAACCGACAGACCCCTGGCACTTGATGGCCCAGATTGCCTTGCAGTCCCAGCCTTGGTCCCTTTGCTTGACGCAAATGAACTTTGTGAATGCTTGTTTCATGGAGGCACCTTAATGGATGCATTCCTTTAGGTTCTGACCTGTTTCTTGTTCTCTTGTAAAGTGCACTCACCCTCTCCCACTCTGAAGTGTTAGTCCCAGAATTTTGTTTTCTTTGTTGTTTTCTTGTTGGGGCCTGGATGCCCCCAAAATATGTCAATGGCTACATTTCTAAGTAACCTGTAAAAGAGCCAGTGCAAGTTCAACGGCACAACGGCCTGTGTGAAGCAGACAGAGAGTTAATACCGAAATAACTCCAGTTAACTGGGTCAAAGTGTAATTTGAAAAATTAAGGACAGTTTGGCTCTTTGCAAGTGTAAGAGTCGGCATGCTTGCTCAGCAATGCTTGCTGGTGTTTATTGCTGCAGCCCTAACAAATGTCTTGAACGGCCCCCCTTCCCCAAAAGAAAAAGTTAAAGCGATAAAGAGAAATTGAACGGAGACCTGGGGAGGGAACTCTTCCAGGTTTATAGCTCTGCACAGAATACAAAGGCAGGACTTCAGGATCTTGTAAATCAAAAGTGATTATTTATAAAGAGATTCGTTTTCTGATGTTCTACATCCCAGCCGGGGAGGCCACACAGATGACAGGAACGCCAAAAGAGATTAATTGCTCTCTAGTCACCAACTTCTCTCTTTGCTCATACCATTAGTTGAGACCCAAGAAAAGCAAAAAAATTCTAAGATCTGTTTTCTTGCCAGCTTAAATTATGAGGCAATGCTACTGTTCACCGAATCACCCAACCATTGTACAAGAAAAACAACCCGGTTGGTTCTTGCATGGGGAGACCCGAAAACCGTGGTTTCAGAAATCCCCCCTGAGACCCATACGTGATTGTGATAAATTGGATTTCAGCGGTTAAAAAAAAATCTTTCTCATTTGGAGGCTTGGGGGATAAGCTTATTAAAGTAGGCTCAGGAAGAAACCTCACTGGGATGAGTAGCTGTGTTAAAGCATTCGTGGAAATGATTTGCTTCAGTGGAACCTGGTAACTCTCAGAGGACAGAGGTAGACATTCCAGTGATTGAAGCTGGGCCAAAAGCTCACAGAGGGGACCAAGACATGAGAACCCAGGTCTTTGGAAGGCTAGGAACATGTCCCAGGAGAATTTATCCTTGTTTAAGGAGCAGGGAGGACGTAGAGAGGCAGACCAGTTCTGCAAATCCTGGCTGATAGCATAACTTATTCTCCATGGACAGTTTTTCTTTGGTTACTTACATACTCGTAATTTGAAACAATGGATTTTAAATTACCTGGCCAACTTCATAGCGTTTAAAGTAAGAGCTGTGGCATCCACATCACGGCCCAAAGACAATTCAGCTCTCCAGAATGATCATCTTGCATTCCATCCAGCTCTCTATACTCAATATTTAGGTTGGACCCTCTGAAAAGATCGTTGAGCTCAGTTCCCATCCAATGTTAACCCCAGATTGAAATGTGGTGTTTCTCGAATTATTTAAATATTTTCAAATCACCCGTTGGAAGAGTTTTTCCTTATAGATCTCATAGGAGACACAGGAGAAACATTGATCAGTCGTGCCTCATCCCTGAAGGATTAATAATAACGGTAGTCTTGAAGCTAAGATCAGTTAACTTTCATTTCAGAAATTGTTTGGGTCACTGCCTATTATTTTTGTTTGCCAAAATGGCCATTTTGCAAACCCCAGTTTCCCTTTTCTCCCAAAGAAAATCTCTTGAGAAATCAACTTTAATTCCCTTAGAAATGAGGATTTCAAAATTTATTTTTACTTTCCTATGACTTGCCTGCAAGGATTTAGCCTCAGCGTTGTATAGGAATGTATGTTCATCCGCTTGAATTTCTCCCCACAGTCTTTGCAAGACAGGAGAGGCAAGTTCTCTTTTCTTAGCAGAAAAACAATGCTTTCACTTATGTAAATTCTCCAGCACTTTTCCCCCAGCAAGTTAGGAGCCTAAGCATCAGAGATCTCCATCAGTTCCAGAGGATCTGTTCTAAGTCTTTTTTTCTGCTTTCTTCCCAACAGCTTGAGTACCCAGGGCCCTGAAAGTTTCAAGTTGCCTTTTGCAGTGGCCAGAATGAGAAAAAAGTGGAAGATGGGAGGCATGAGATACATCTTCTCCTTGTTGCTGTTCTTTCTTTTCCTAGAAGGAAGCAAAGCAGAGCAAGTAAAACGTAAGTGTCTTGAGTTTAAAAAACAAGATACTTTCTTGTAATTTCTTTGAAAATGTGATTATAATCTGAAGAGATTGTGATTTAGCCCAAATGTGGCCGTGCCATTATTCTAAGAGAAGAAAGTGAATGTTACTGGTTTTTGCCTGAGTTGGTAAAAGAATGAGAGCTTTGACTCGGGCTGACTAAATTTGGGGCTGTTTTTCTGATTATCATATAGTTTTCATCTCATAGGACACATGACACATTAGCCTATTTTCCTTTTCCTGTTCTAAACTGTACAAATCTCATTCCATTTTACGTAATTCTTGAAATATCTGACAGATGAGCTGGATTTTTTCCCAAATTTCAGACTCTTCAGCAAAGGTTTTCAGTTTATGAAAAAGAATAACACCGAAAAGAAAAAGAAAAAAAAAGAAAAATGTAAAGCAGGCTCTGCCTCTTCCCTTCTGCTGAAAAACGAAGAAGGAAAAAACCTTCACATGAACTGGGTTGAGATGAAAAATCCTTTGAGGAAATTGAGATTCCAGGGACCGTGAGCAAATTGGATGCCATTTATTGAAAGGAACGTCCCCACAAAGCCAGGGAATATTTCTAGAAAGTCAGCGATCCGTGTGATGGGCTGACACATTGGAGAAAGCAGAGTGGCAGGAAAGGGGGGTAATTAACCCTCTTCGCAGCCACATTTGGGAGATTTATGAGTAACCGTTGACACCGCTGCCCTTGTTAGGAGCTTTCTGCTTGCCTTTGCCCACTGTGAGCCTCACCTTCTTTGGGCCACTTGCAGCCACCTCTGAGGTGGACCCTGGCCCTAAATTTGAAGGAAAAGCCATCGCTCTAGTTCCCCTTTTTGGCTGCGTCAAAAGAAGCACAAAGTGGAACTGGTCCAAGAGGGGCATTCTCTGCTCCACTGAGCTTATTCATGAGAAGGAACTGTGCAAATATGCTTGGTAGGAGCTGAAACAGCATCTGAAGCCCATCACTTAAACATTTATTTCCTTTATCAGCATAAGTTAAATATATCAGGCATGAGGCTTGCTGACAGGGAGAACAGTGCCAAACCTGTTCCATTGTTACCTGTGTTTCTGCCCCACTACGATTTTCATAGTAAAGTGAGTCTCCTTCCTGGGAGAAATAGTGCTTTTGATTAGGCTTTTAAACATGAGTAATCCGTGGTGATATCTAGTATGATCGAGGCACAGCAGGAAGTTTAGCAGGACACGGTATCATTAAGGAAGCTTGGATCAGCCTCTTCTCTTGCAGTCCTCAACGGACCTCCTTCTCCTTCTACTTGAATGTGTAATCGACCTCAGAACCCTCCTCTTCCAGAAGTCCTCCTTGATTTAAGTGGATATGATAGAAAAGTTGTCCATCCATTCTCAGCTGAACTCACAAGCAGATGGGCTTAAAAATCCTTCCTCTCTTAGGAAGAAACTTCCCTTATGGACTTACTGGCAGCATGGGGAAGCTTGCAACTGTTTGTTAGAAGACCATCTCTTCTGGGAAGCCTTCCATATTCGTGAAGAATTGAGGAATATTGTCCATGCAACTTAGAGCTTAACTGACAAACCAAAGAAAAATATGATTGAAAAACGATTGACAGACCCCCAAAACTATCACTCTGACATTTCCTACTGCTTATGAATCTGTCCCAAGCCCCTTTGATATTCAGTTGGTGTCAAAATGATTATGTAACAGATGGACCAGTTCTGGTCTAGTGTTTCAGGCTTATAGTCAGATAATGAGGCTAAGGTCATGGTCATTCCCTGAATGAGCCACTCAGCATCATCATTCTTTGTGGCCACACCCAAGCTAACTGTCTCGAAGACATGTGCAAATTTACCTCCACTAAAAGGAAACTCTCAAAGCATATGCCCTAGGTATGTTGCCTTGATACACACACACACACACACACACACACACACACACACACACACACACA